>NC_056508.1:46365323-46372120 GCF_014905685.2 Nematolebias whitei | reverse complement strand
ACGGTTTCTTTGTGTTGCAACATTTCAACACAAAGAAACCGTCCAGAGGACCCGACTTAACTTTGTTGGATTTTTCTACCTGGATTACCGAGCATGGACTTTGATATTCTGCACATTCATTTCTCTGGCACTGATGTTAGTAAGTCTGTCTAAGCTACTGCCACAAAAATATTTTTATTTAAAATATTTTCTGTTCTCGTTTTGTAAATACAAACATGATGAACGTCTACGGTCATTTAACAACTTTATTGCATTGTTGTTTGTTCCCTTCTGTATTTGTTATTATCTTTATGTATCTAAGAATGTCATTAACACACTTGCAACCACACCTAGTTAAAAATTACTTTAGTTATTATTATTTTTCTTCTTTCAGCTGCTCCTTCTTCATGGGTCGCCACAACAAACTAACTCGCATGAAGACTTGGTGACTGTTTTTACACCAGATGTTCTTCCTGATGCAACCACAGACACCGAGCTACCACAGCCTCTGTGTGGAGCAGAGAGCTGCGTCCAGGGCGCCCGGGGGAGCAGACGGTGGGGGTTAAGTGCCTTGCTCAAGGGCCTAGGGTGGAGCAAATGAGGGTGGAGGCAGATGTGAGTGCGTTCACCCTCTCTAACCTCTGCACCACCACTCCCCTCATGTTAGTTTTATTATACATGTGTGTGTGTGTCTTTGATTATGTTAATTTGTAAGGCCCTTTTTTCCAACATATACTATATTGCGAGGACCAACTGCTCCGTATGGGGCCCAAAGCCCAGGCCCCATAAGAAGAAGTGCCGTTGGTGGGTTAGGTTTAGGACTAAGGTGTGAATGGAGGATGTGTTGGGTTTAGGGTAAATGTCAGGGTTAGGCTATAGAAATGAATGAAAAGTGAATGGAAGGGAAGACATGTTGAGATTTGAACCAGCCACCGAAGCTGGAACAGAACCAACGTTCCTACTCAGCTGTTTCCACAAAGTTTTGATCCCGTCTCCACATCTGAACATCAGTGAACATGTGGTAAAAAACTGTTTTTCATGTATTGACTCGTTGATTTTCGGTCATTCTTGATGCTCGCCTGTAGAATGAACATATGCTTATATATATTCATAAATTAAACGGATTCTTTCATTTTTCTGGACTGTATAATGTACTGCATTGAATTTAGAAATGTAACGTGAGACGTTAATTATCTTTGACTCACCAACGACAGTGGGTCATTTATTAACAGAATCAAAGTTTAACACATCACACATTTACATTAATTGGCAAAAGTACTTTTACCTGTGAATACGGAGTCATCATGTTTGTACTTTTGTTCGTTACTTTGTGGACTCTGTTCATTATTTGAGAATTCCATGGATGTCAAACATTGTTAACCTATTTTCTGTCCCTTCGGCTGTTTCTGTTGTAGTTAGCAGGAAGTTACAAATTGTAGGGATGGCACCATCTAGTGGGCCTTCCCCCTGTCTGTTCTCCCTTGTGTCTGAATTGATTGTCTGATTATCGTCACCTGTGTCATGTCCTGGTTGTGTGTATATAAAGTCTGTCTGTCAGTTCTGTCATTGTCGGTTCGTCGTTGGGTATTGCCTGTCTTGTCCTGCCTGTGTGATCCTGTTTCTTGAGTCCATGTAAGTTTTGCTGCCATGTCAGCCTTTTTGATTTATTATTATTATTAAAAGTATTTTTATTTTATACATCTGCCTCTTGAGTCCTGCCTGCGCAACTGGGTTCTTCTGTCCTGATCTGCCTCGAAAAACCTGACACAAATTTTGCTTTCACATTTTTTATTTACTCTAAAGACACATTCATCAAAATAAAAAAATTGTGCAGACTTTCTACCTTACATTTAAACAATGAAAATAAAACTGACAAAACTTCTTGTATTTATATTTTTATTACCAGTTAAATAAGGCAAACATTTACAACAAATTCCCAACAGATGTCAACATTAACAGACGACTTCTCGTGCCGTTTATAAACCTCAGGATAACTGAAGAAACACGGATTAAATAAATCAAAGGATTAAAGTGAAGCTTTCAGTGCTCCAAGTACACAGACATGCAAGAAAACAACTCAAGTATTCAAAAAACATGTATTACAGTATAAAATATGCAAAACGTGAAAAATATAAATATGAAAGAAATATATAAAAAATAAAAGATTGAACATTTCAGTTGCTTTAGTTTTGAACTCGGAACAAAAACCACTGAATGGAGTGAAGAGAGATCAACTCTCGGTTCAGAGCGAAAGACCAGATGGAGGTAAACAATAAATAGTAAACAAACAGTCATCGAGGCTATCAGACATATTTCCTGTCAGGTTAAAGATGCTATATACTTCACAAGACACAAGTTCTCGCTGACGTGGTTGTGCGACGTCCTTTGGGCGGACATTTTCACTGCATCACGGGAAAACAAACTACAGCAACAAAGTGGATGTTTAGGTTCAGATCATGATGGAGAAGCTGGAGAAGGAAGCTCTGGTATTTCTGTTGTTAAACAAGGAGAAGCGCTAATAGGCTATTTGTCACCGTTTCCAACAGATAGGGAATGTAGCCCTACGACATCCAGGGGGTGGTGTACAGTACTCCCTCCTGGCCACAACATCCAGAGTCGCCTGCGTCTCCTTCAACAAGTTCTTTGACTATCTTTTAAGATTTGTTGGCTCATTTGTAAAGATGGCTGTATTTTCTAACAGGCTTGGCCAACAGCTCCTCAGCATCTGAAATGGAATCCATCCATCATCTTTCGCTTGTTCTGAAGTCAGGTTGAGGGGGCAGCAACTTGAGCAGGGAGGTCCAGACATCTCAGCCACCTGTTCCAGCTCTTCTGGGAGGATTCTAAGGTGTTCCCAGGCCAACCAAGTGATGTAGTATCTCCACCATTTCCTGGGTCTTCTCTGGGGTCTCACATGCTCAAAAGCACCTCCCTAGGGAGGTGCCCAGGGAGCATTCTTACCAGATGCTCGAACTACCTCAGCTGGCTCCTCTCGATGTGGAGGAGCAGCGGTTCAACTCAGAGTCTCTCCTGGAGAACTGAACCTTTTTCTGACCGAGGACCATAGATTCAAATTTGGAGGTGCCGATTCTGATCCCAGCCGCTTCACACTCGGCTGCGAACTGCTCCAGTGAGAGCTGAAGATCACGGCACAATGACGCCAACAGGACCACATCATCTGCAAAGAGCAGAGATGAATCCTGAGGCCACCGAACCGGACTCCCTCCTCCCCCTGGCTGCCTCGAGAAGTTCTGTCCACGAAAGTTATGAACAGAATCTGTGACATCGGGCAGCCCTGACGGAGTCCAACTCCCACCCTGAAGGGTTCCGACTTACTGCCAGAAATGCAACCTAAACTCTTGCACCACTTGTATAGGGACTGAACAGCCTGTAACAACAGGACCCAATCCCATAGTTGCGGAGAACCCCCCAAAGTGTACCTCAAGGAACACGGTCGAATGCCTTCTCCAAGTCCACAAAACACATGTAGACTGGATGGGTAAACTCCCATGACCCCTCAAGGACCCTAGTGAGGGTAAAGAGCTGATCCAGTGTTCCATGGCCAGGACAGAACCCACATTGTTCCTCCTGGATCTGAGGTTCGACCAACGATAGGACTCTCTTCTCCAGTACCCCTGAATAGACCTTACAAGGAGGCTGAGGAGAGTGATGCCCCTGTAATTGGAGCACACCCTCCGGTCCTCCTTGTTGATGAGGGGAACCACCACCCCAGTCTGCCAATCCAGTGGCACTGGCCCCGATGTCCACGCGATGTTGCCAAGGCGTGTCAGCCAAGACAGACCTATAAAAACAACTTAAGGACATCAGGGTGAATCTCATCCACCCCCGGAGTCCTGCTGCCTCTGAGCTTTTTAACGACCTCCGCCATAGTTATGGACAGACCAACCCCGAAGTCCCCCGACTCCGCTCCCTCTATGGAAGACGTCCCAGTGGGATTGAGAAGGTCCGAGAAGTATTTCTTCCACCTCCCAACATCACTGGTTGAGGTCAACAGCACCCCACCTTCACTGAACACAGTGTTAATGAGATGAGAGCAGTTTAGTTCATCCTTCTCAGCATAAACACTCCCATGAGTTCCTGAACAATCACAAACGTTTTGCCAGGAGCTTGAGCACAGGACAGGTTCTCAGACGTGGAGCAAGAACAAAAGGACGCACGTTTTTGTCACGCTACAACGCCAGCGGGAACAAATGTCTTGAAATCTCATGTTTCTCTTTGGCTCAAGTTATCATCAGCTCCCTTATTTAAATAAAACAATTTTAAAAAGCCATAAATCAAATAAACGGCTTGTTAAATTCCTTTTCTCTTCACAATATCCAACTTAAATTTGCTCACAGATACACTTGGACTGAGGAATGAGAGAAATGTGCACGTAGTCCTCCTATATTCTTTCACGGTTCGTGGAAAAGTTTGTGTGAATGGTCAACGGACTTCACTTACGTACGTCCCTCTATGTAATCAAGATACTCAAAGTGCTTTACAACAATCTGTGCCTCGTTTACCTCCACACACACATTCATACTCCACAAAGATTAATCAGAGCTTTATCACATTCGTGCACAGATGGGACACATCGGAGGAGATCTTTCCCAGATCAACATGTTTCTGCTGGTGGAATCAAACCCCCAACTCTTCCACTGGAGGACGACTGCTCGAACCACTCAGCCTGTGTCTGTGCACACATGAATTAATAAACACGTTTCTCTCCAACAGCATGAAGCGTTTCAGTGCAAAGGTCTGTACGTGTAACTCGGCTCAGAGTGTAAAGATTCCCATTTTTAAAAAGTTACGTGCAATTTGTTTCTACATTTAAAAAAAATCTGAATTAAAAGCTCTAAAATCTACAGTCAAACATGTTTGTTTTCGGCTGCTCCCTTCTTCAGGGGTCGCCACAGTGAGCTCACTCGTGGAGCAGAGAGCTGCCACCCGGGGGAGCAGATGGTGGGGGTTGAGAGCCTTGCTCAAGGGCCCAGAGTGGGGCACATGAGGGTGGAGGCAGGTGTGTGCGCTTCACCTTTCCCGCCCACATTTTGCTGTTGTCCGTTCGGGGAGTTGAACTTCCAACAGGCCCACCTTCTCTACCCTCTGCACCACCACGCCCCCGTCTATAATCCACAATCAAACATGATTTTTAAAAAGACACTTCTGGATTAAGATTCAGCCATTTTTCAACCACGCTGCAGTAAAAACATTCTGATCCAGAAAAAAACCACTGGATAAAGATTCATCGCAGCTGAACAAAGGTTAAACAAGACATAATTGTCTTTGATCAGACTCACCTTTGTTATTTTCTTCACTATTTATCTGCCGGTAATTGCACAATATGAAAAAAACAACGTTACAGAAAATAATCCTAAAAAAAGCACAGCGTTGACGACGATTCCTCCCAGATTTGATCCCTTTTCTCCACATTCTGCATCAGCTGAAGCCGTTCCTGCTTTTATCAGCCGAAGGTTTTGAGCTTCACATCTGCAGCGACAGACACCGTCACAGATAAACGCAGCACTGCTGTTAGAAAGCAGGTGTGTTAGTTAAAACAGAACTCACCGAGTGTGAGGCTGACAGGTTGTTGACGTCCCATCTGAAAATGTTCCACTGCTGCAGTCAGAACACTCTGCGTCTGAGAACGACGTTCCTGCAGAACATTTAAAAGTTACAAAATGTTAAAGGATCGGGGCCCCGAGGCTGCTGCCCCGGGTGGCTGGTTTACATATATGTAAGCCGGTGGCCATCTTGGATGCAAACCACTTTCTTGTCTTGATCTTTCTTAAGCCTAGATGCAGCCATACACCAAAATGGAAGTTGGCACGCTGCTTATTTTCAAATATATCCAGCTCACAAGACAGATTTGACTGAGGGTGTTTCCAAGTTCCCTCTTCGCTCCACGATGAGGGACCACTAAGCAGGTTCTACAGAGCATGTGTCCAACACGACGTCTGGAAAACTCCCAAACACAAAAACAACTCTTGTGTTTTGTTGGGGTGTAAATCTGTCTACAAGGCTCTTCACCCACTGCTTTCAAACAGTTTTTGTGGATGTGTTGTGCCACTGAGCAGAACACAAACTAACACGCCTCGACACATTTTAATCACTGGAGAACGTGTGTGTGAAGTGTGTGACACGCAAACTCCTATAGGTTAATGTGTGTTTGTTTCCTCACAGTGTGAGATGAGATCAATGCAAACAAATTAATTAGTTTTTTATTTTGGAGTCTTGGTGCAGCTCCTCTAAAACACCAGCACCGCTCTCTACTCGGAGAGGGATAAACGTGGAGGCAGGCGCTGCAGGAGTCTCAGCCCAAACAGCCAAAGTCTCAGAACTTCAGAGGTTTTATGAACAAAAACTGGCAAGTTCAAGTTCAAGAATCTTTATTATCCCCGAGGGGCAATTTGTTTCACAGTCAGTAATCACACAGAAACATCCACATTAAACAAGACGTTCAAATAACAACAGAAATCATCACTGGTCGTTGAGAAGCAGGATCACTACAGGGATGAATGAGTTTTTCAGTCTGTTCGTTTGACATCTGGGCAGCAGATACCTGCATCCAGATGGAGGACACCTGAACTCACCATGGAGTGGTGATCAGGATCTGCCAGAATCAGCCTGGCCTTGTTCACTGACCTCATCTTGTATAGGTCGGTGAGGTTCTGCAGGTCAGTGAGGTTCTGCAGGTCAGTGAGGTTCTGTAGGTCAGTGAGGTTCTGTAGGTCAGTGAGGTTCTGCAGGTCAGTGAAGTTCTGTAGGTCGGTGAGGTTCTGTAGGTCAGTGAGGTTCTGCAGGTCGGTGAAATTCTG
>NC_056508.1:46365076-46365313 GCF_014905685.2 Nematolebias whitei | reverse complement strand
GTTCTGTAGGTCAGTGAGGTTCTGCAGGTCGGTGAAATTCTGCAGGTAAGTGAGGTTCTGCAGGTCAGTGAGGTTCTGCAGGTCGGTGAAATTCTGCAGGTCGGTGAGGTTCTGCAGGTCGGTGAGGTTCTGCAGGTCAGTGAGGTTCTGTAGGTCGGTGAGGTTCTGTAGGTCAGTGAGGTTCTGAAGATCAGTGAGGTTCTGTAGGTCAGTGAAGTTCTGCAGGTCAGTGAGGTT
>NC_056508.1:46326425-46365066 GCF_014905685.2 Nematolebias whitei | reverse complement strand
TAGGTCAGTGAAGTTCTGCAGGTCAGTGAGGTTCTGTAGGTCAGTGAAGTTCTGTAGATCAGTGAGGTTCTGTAGGTCAGTGAGGTTCTGCAGGTCAGTGAGGTTCTGTAGGTCAGTGAGGTTCTGCAGGTCAGTCAGGTTCTGCAGGTCAGTGAGGTTCTGTAGGTCAGTGAGGTTCTGCAGGTCAGTGAAGTTCTGTAGGTCAGTGAGGTTCTGCATGTCAGTGAAGTTCTGTAGGTCAGTGAGGTTATGCAGGTCAGTGAGGTTCTGTAGGTCAGTGAGGTTATGCAGGTCAGTGAGATTCTGCAGGTCAGTGAAGTTCTGCATGTCAGTGAGGTTCTGCAGGTCAGTGAGGTTCTGCAGGTCAGTGAGGTTCTGTAGGTCAGTGAGGTTCTGCAGGGCTATGTCAGCAGTTCTGCTGCACATCCTGACAATCTGAGAGTTTGTTCCTGTTTTTGCTCGTCAAACGTCCAACCCAACAGATGAAGGTGAAAGTTAAGAGACTCAGTAAAACATTCTCATAAAAGTAGAACCAACATTAAAACCACAGAACTTCAGATAAAAATTACAGTCTCTGGTGGGCCTTCTTAAAAAGTGAGTTGACCTGGGGGTCAAAGGTCAGTTTGTCATTGAGACCAGTTCCCAGATGTTTATTTTGATGCAGCGCCTCAGCAGCTTCACCGTCAATAGTAAATTAATGGTGAAGGTAAATGTGATGCTTTTCTCTGACCCTGTCAGACATCTAGAAAAATGATGTTTGTGCACATACACCCCTACTTCTTACAAAGGTTTGCATAAAGCAGCTCTTTTCAAACGGACTACCATGAAGACGCTGCTGGAGCTGATGTTTACAGAGCTGCTCTTCTTCTTAACGTTCAGCACAAAGGGCCTGCAGACGCCATCTGAAGTGCTGAAGTCAGCTCTCACCGTCTCATCTGCATAACGAACCTTTCATCATTTTGTTTTCAGCGCAGCTTCGCCCCTTCTCGACACAACAAACTTTTCCTCACAGGTTCCTACGCCGTGTAGCGAGTGACTGGTCACATGTTTGTGGGCGTGTTCGTCGATGTGGAAATGTGCTCAGACGTTCAGCTGTACGACTCTTCAAACACCAAATGAGTCAGATGGAGTATGTCGGGCCCCGAACTCTGCTCATTCCTTTTAGTACTGGCTGTTTGTGCAGACTCGTACCGACAGTTTAGATTTATTCTTACCGACCGAACTGCGTGATGTGAAGTCTAACCAACCTGTGTGGCTCATGTATCGTCCTGGTGTGCAGCTGCTGTGTCTCTGAGCTGCTGAACAGCTGCTCGAGCTGAAGTTAGTGCAGAAGAATCCCTCCAGTGGTTTACAAACGGTGTCTGACGTTAAAGCACAAGACTGATTGACCTCCAGTCCAGAACCTGTCAACAAACAGAGGGGTTACACAGGCGGAAGCAGAACGTTCCCGTTTGCTTGATCAACAGATTTTTGTTTTCAGACGGGAAGACTCTTTGGTATTATGAGTTTCCTCCGTCATGCTCCTCCTCCCTCCACCGCCCTACAAGTCGCATCTGTCCAAATACAGTGCATGTCTAATAAAGTGAAAAAAACCCCACATAAATACGTCGCTTCTATTCTGCGTCACCGCTGACAACCTGGAAATGTGGGCCGGCGTTGTGCCAAAAATCGATTGGCTGCCAAATGGCGGTCGCTGGAGCGTGCACAGGAGGACTTTAACAAGAATTTAACGAGATTAACACTTAAAAACAATTATTTGTTTGCTCTAAATTATAGTAAAGGTGTGTCTCAGTTGAACTTTTACGTAATAAATGCACTTTAACGGTCAAATCAGCTGCATTTCAAAAGTCGATATGCAGAAGTCGGAACGCGCTGAGGGATGAGTCGCTGCGTATTTCTTCAAAATTTAACAAGATAACCACCTAAAAACAATTATTTGTTTGTTCAACTTTATAGTAAAGGTGCGTCTCAGCTGAACTTTTATTTAATTAATGCACTTTAATGGTCAAATTATCTGCATTTCTCTGAGGTGGTGCAGCAAAATTAAGCTGATTTGACGGTTGCTCCAAGCGAGCTGGACGAAGGCGGCACACTGTGGCAAGTCGACTGTGTCACTAATAACCACTTTTACCTATTACATGACACAACGGCATGCCGTACTACTCAAGTGCCAAAAAGGTAGTGTTCAATATTTTCAGTCAGAATGAATGAAAACGGTCACATCTCAGTAACAATTGGTTTATAAATATGGAAAAAAATCCATAAACACGTTGCTTTGGAGTATAAGTCACAGATGCAAAAAAACTCTGACTTGTAGGCCGAAAAATACGGTAAATTAAAAAGAAAAATCAGACCTGGCTCGCAGCGGCTGCACGTTTTGCATTCCTTTTGTCCGTTATGTTTGTCCATGTAAGTCCCGTCTGTGCAGGACACACATGCTGTACTTGTGAAATCGGTGCAGTCTTTTTCAACTCGCATTCCTGTTGGAAGGCAAAGCAACTATCAAACTCAACGACTGGTTAATTCATTTATGTTGAATAAAGTTTACTGCTGACTAGACCATCGTCTTTATTACAACCAACACATAAACACAATTTAACTAATTATTCATGAACTAGAATCTATAATTACGTTGAATGAATTGTGTTTGTTAAATTCACATCAACAACTGTGAGAGTCTGATTTAAAACAAAGTGAAACGTGTTTTTAACGTGTACCGGGGCCACACAGAGGACAGCACTGTGCCCCGGTCTGATACTCTGCTTCATCACACATGAGGGTACGAACGCAGACGACTCCCAGCACCAGCATCTGTGAAGACAAACAGAAATTATTAATGTTATTATTGATTCAATTCAAGCAGAGGCTAGTGAGATTAAAAACATTCAGATGGTGGTGGTGAGAAAAATACAAAAAGACCTCGTGATATCTGAATAATACACGTCCCTCCATCTTTCCCTTTTAAGTTTTAGTTTAAGAAATGGTGGCAGATGTTTTGGTCAGTGCTATGATCGTTAGTGCTCAGAGGCACTGGGCATGAATCTCAGCTACCACCACCACCACCACCACCACCACCACACCCAACTGCATCTGTCAACCCCCTCGGCGACAGCCACAACAAGAAGAACGACACGTTTAGCTGAATCTCTCAGGAGTAAAGACGGGCGGAGGTTCTGTCTGTGAAGAACTAAAACAGAGGAATGATGTCATAATCAAGTTCTTCAACGTAAAACTGAAGACTTTGAATATCTGGTCATCTGTAAATGTGTGAACGTTCATGAAGCGTGCGCTCTACTGTGATGCATTTTTCTTCTGCAAGTTTTTCGTTTCACAGTTTTCAAACTATTTCAACAAGAATAAAAACGTTCGGCTCTTTCAGGACAATCCTGCTGTGACTTTTGGTATTTGTGCAACTTTAGCTTTTTGAAATATTTAGCTTTTTCTGCCATTTTTTTTCCTCATAGGAAATGACTTTAGCTCATTTTACATCCTTCAGATCTTTAGCTCCGTTTACAACCTTTAACTGCTCCTTTCACATTTTGTTCTGCTTCAGCTTCTTTCAGCAAATGTAAACATTTATTTCAGCTACTTCCAGCTGTGTTTTCAGCTGTTTTGTGCTCCTTTCAGAGTCTTTCAGCTAACTACAACATTTTTGTGCTTCTTCCAAATTCCTTTTGCTCCTTTCAGCTTATTTCTGCGTTTCAGCTAGTTCTGCTATTTCAGCTTCTATATAGCTGTTTTTAATGCTAATTTAAGCTTTTTCAGCTAATTCCAATTTTTTTAACTCATTTAAACTTTTTTCAGCCTAATTCAGCCAAAATGTGCTCTCTCCACTTCCTTCTTGTAATCAAGCTTCTTTCTGCGTTTTTAGCTACTTTTCAGCTGTTTTTGCTAATTTCAGCTTTTATCAGATAATTTCCACTTTTTGGGCTCATTTCTGCTTCTTTCAGCCTAATTGCATAAACATGTTCTTTCTGCGTTCTTATGCTAATTTAAGCTTTAGCTTATTTCAGTTGTTTTTCAGCAAGTTCTTCAGCAATAAGCCTTCAGACGGCATTTTTGCATGAAATTAAATTTCTCTAGTTACTGATGTTATCTAAAGGTTTTAAGACGGAGGATATTTCTGTTCACACAGGACAAGGCTGAGAGTTAAAGATGTCATATTGTTGCCATAAAATTCAAAATGATTCTTTTTTTAATGCTTTGACATTTCGTGTGTTCGTTATGTTCCACTGTGAATAAAGAAAAAATAGTTTATGAAATTTGGAAATCATTGCATTCATTATTTTTTTTATTTTTTTACATTTTAAACAACCTGTCGACTTTCTCAGAATCAGGATTGTAGTTTAAATTTAAAGTAGTTCTGCGACAAGTTTAGGTGGAAAAACGTGTAAAAGAAAATTGCACAGCATGTTGAACAAGTTTTCTATAAACAAATGTTTTTCACGAGATGCTTTTGAACTTGTCCGAGCGAGAGGAAACCAGAATATTATCGATGGCTTCTTTAGTTTTAGCGTGCTTTGACAGGAAACCAATATTTTCCTGTGAACATGTGGGCTGATGTGAAAGAGGTGTTTTACCAGAGTTACAGTAGTCCACACTGGTCCTGTCCGGTCCATTCTTGGAAGACAGGTCGAGTTTCCTCGAGCTGAAGACACCGTCTAACGGAGAACGCTGCAACATCCAACACATGTAGCATTTAGAGTTATCAGTCAGCCTAACATGCATGTTTAGAATATTGCACAGTGTGGCTGTTTTTCACTTATCGCTGGGCTTCAGGTTACAGATCACCCGCGAAAAACGAGGGACTAATATACACACATTACCAAGGCAACAACAACAGATTAAATATTAAGCAACATGTGTCCTTTTGAGCACCGGCGACTCCCGTGACCCAAAAATGGAAGAAGCGGGTAAAAGATGATGGATGTGCTTTTTTAAACAGGAAATGTAACAAGTCGCAGGAGGCTTGACGACATTATAAAATAAAAATAAACAACAACAAAACAACACACGGAAGAAAACAAGAACTTGGTAAACTTACCGTCACGTGACTCATAAACCAAAGTTGGAGCGGAGTTCAGTGAGGAATAAAGAACTAGTTGAAATGTAACAGCTAGTGATGGCGGAACGAAACAAAAGTTACTGCCGTGAAGTGAAGTTCGTTTTAGGGCTGATCTTCGAGCTCCGTGGAGTCAGCGGTGTCTTCTTCTCGCTCGATTCGATTAAAGAACTCTGATTTGGGAACACCGCCCTCAGTCTGACCCCCTCCTCCTCCTCCGAGCCGCGGAGGTTCGCGTATCTGGGAGACCACATCTGATTGGACGAGACGTATCCGGTGGCTATATCTGATTGGACTATAGGAAAATGGGCGTATCCGGTGGACCATATCTGATTGGACTAGAGGAAAATGGGCGTTGGCAGCCACATCTGATTGGCCAAAAAAACTTTTGGAAACTTTAATTCCTTTTTCTGGATGGAAATCACATTTTTTTGGGTGATTGTTTCCTCTGGTATCGAATGCTGTGCAGCTGGAAGGATTTTTACTTAAACTTTTATAGTTTTGGACATTTGTTATGATGCGTAACCATGGCAACAAGGCAAATTTTCTACAACCAATCTGAGATTAACATCTCAGAAGCCCACTTTTGGTCTGCAGAGATACCTACTTGGAGATACCTACTTGGAGATACCTACTTGGAGATACCTACTTGGGAGACCCTCTTCTCGTTCGCTTAGGGACGGTCAACAAATTACCCACCAACTCTCTGAGAGACAAAAATCAACATCACGTCACCCACACTGACACAAACTAATGTTAAATTACTTTACTAGACCTGACAGATGCGACACACTCATTTGAATGATTTTGTAAAATCAATGCATTTTCTGCTTTTAAATAATTTCAATTCAATAGTTTTCTTGTAACATGACTTTGTGATGTCAAATCCTTGTTGAACTATGTGTCTAGAATAGAAAGACATTATTTGGGGGTTTCAGATTTTATGGCATATGTTTTTAATCAAGACTTTTTATATGTTTTTATAAATTTTCATGTAGCATATGGCATATTTTTTTAAAAATCTGTATTTATTTTACTAGCTTGGACAAGAACGACATCCCCACTTTTATCTGACTTCTATGAACTCAGTTTTATGGTATCGTTTTAAAATAAAATCATTTTTTCTACAACTTTTGTGGTCATGTTAAGCACCTGATGCATCAAGGATTTAAAGAACCACATCTCTTTGGTCTCTTTTGCCTTTTTGGTTGTTTTAAATGTCACATCTGGCGTCAGAGGTTCATCAATGCTTTTTGCATCTAAACGAAACACTTCCGTTTCTTTTTCGTACATAATAATGCACCAGATCCAGCAGGAACATGTGGACACGCATTAAAGACATCCACCTTATTCTGGTGCCTCTACTGTAGAAACGATTATGTGCACAACTTCCTGTCAGACACCAGAAATAGCAGTTCCATGATGGGGGAGCACGGACCGCGGGTTATTTGCATTCAGTTTAGCAGAAAACACTTTTACATTTATTTAATAAATGGAGTTTACAGAAATGTCCAGCCTGAGTTCAGGCACCTGTTGTGCTGCTCGCGGCTGCACAACCAGACCAAACTAAATCGGTGGCTACAGCGTACGCACCGTTGACACACGAGGCCACTCAAAGAAGACTGGACAAGAAGAGTCCTCGCACGTTTTTAAGCTGTGGGAGGAAACTGGTGTACCTGGTGAAAACCCACAGGTGCACGGAGAGAACATGCAAACTCCACCCAGGCCAGGGGGTCCAGTATTTTAGTACTGATGGGTGGTATTTTCTGGCCTGCCTACAAATATAGTAATTATAGTAGTAGCATGTCGATGTTGCGTTTTGTTCCTTCTGGCGCTGGTAGGGCTTGTTAGGAGGATCAATACAAATGTGTTTTCACATTATATGTGATATGTGTTTAAGTAAAATAAAGATTTTTACAGACTGACGGCACAGATAAAAACACGGAGCTTCATCGTGTCAATAGATGCACAAAGGGCGTTTCAAGAGGGCTGCCAAACTTATCAGCTGGTGCTGCAAGTGGCCAGTCTCATGTTTTCTGACAGTTTCTTCTTCTCCAGGTGGTTGAGTCAGAAGCAGAGCCCCATAAAGAGATAAAGAGAGGTCTCTTTATAGGGCTCTGGTCAGAATGGTGTATTAGACACGTGCTTGGCTGGAGCTCGAGTGTGAACCGATATTTAAACTAAATGTATTCAAAGCAAAAACAAAAAGAACAGGCTTTCCTAAAAAAATCAAATAAAGCTCATCCATTGTTTATGTCCTGTGAAGTAAAATGTGAAAGTTAAGACTCGTACAGTCCAGTTTTTTTTTGTATTTCACTGCTGTAAAATGGGAAATGAACAAGAATCCATCCATTATCTTTTACCCGCTTCTTCCATTTCGGGTCACGGGGGTCACCGGTCCAGCAATCACTGTGCGAGGGGCAGGGGACAGCTGGACAGGTCGCAAGTCCATCACAGGGACACATAGAGACAAACGAGACAAACAACCATTCACTCTCTCACCTAGGGACAATTTAGTCACCAATCAGCCCAACATGCATGTTTTTGGTCTGTGGGAGGAAACCATGTTCTCTAATGTTTTGATTTTAGGTCATTGTACCAGTATTTTTTAATCAAAGCATCGACATCTGCGTTAAATATTTGTATCCCTTCATTTCGATGTTTGTGTTGGTACCAGCATCATCAGCCAGTCCCTGAGACGACTTCTGTTGTGACTTGGAGCTTTATAAATAAACTGAACTGAAAATGAACAACTGAAAATACTTTCAGCAAACTCATGCATACAGGACATCTACAAGATTGATCTGGAGATTTTATTTTATAAAATTGTTCAAGACGTTATAAAAATATTTGGCCTTATTTACTCTAATCAGGCATCTTTCAGTGCCACATGCAGTGACTTTTCATTCAGTTGGGGTGGCACCTACCACCACAGCCACCCCTCTACCTCCGCCCCTGGGAGGCAGCAGTCAAAGACTTGTATATAAAAATGTACCAGTGACTGTTCTTTTGAATGGCTGAGCAGCAGCTACTCCACCTGAGAATCCAGCCGACAGTGGAGTGGCGATGCTTCATGAACATCAGGAGCAGAAGAAGCTGCACCAACCACTAGACAGAAGCATTCATACAGAGAAGAGCTCCATAATTCAGCTCAGGTAAAAAGGTTTGAGCAACAAGCTCTCGTTTATATTAAAACAAAACACATTTTAAAAATAAAAATTATAGTTTTACAGATATGTGCACATAAACCCAAGGCACAGTGGCCGCCATCTTGGCATGAATAAAGTCCAACACCCCCAGGAGTTTGTTTTAGTGTCCAGGTGTGACCGTGAAGCTCCCACTGGGCAGAACTGGAGCTACGACTCATGGGAACGTTCAGCCACAAAAAGTGCATTTTTAACATAAATATCAAAATTCACATTTACATCTGTCTCCATGATGTTCCAGTAAAAAACTAATTCTGTTCCCACAGTTATTAACCTGAAATATTAATGTTCGTAACTGTTGGAGTGCAGCCGTCCACCACTCAGCGCTGGTCTGAACCTCCATCAGCTGATTGGTGTGAGACGATGGTCCAGCTGTGCTGAAGCAGCAAGAATGAAGTCGGGGCTCCTGAGACATCAAACCAACTTGAAGAAGCTGTAATGGCAGAACGTCCTTATACGTATCCTCACACTGTTGGAATCTGGAGGAAAGTGACAAACACTTGAACTCATCACAAGATCTCCAGCTGCCAGCTCCAACATCCAGTCTGCATCAGTCAGAAAGGACAGAACACCAGTCAGAAAGGACAGAACACCAGTCAGAAAGGACGGATCATCAGTCAGAAAGGACGGATCATCAGTCAGAAAGGACAGACCATCAGTCAGAAAGCTGCTCTTCACATTTCACTCAGACTTCATGTGGACGTCTCACAGACTCAAATTTGTTCATCTTCTTACAGTTTGTTAAAACAAGGCTTCATTTCTTGTAAAAACAGATTCAGTTAAAAACAATGATCTACCAGTACTGAACATCTGTTTGACTTTTAGTATGTCATAACGTAACTTTGATAAAATGTGAAAATAAACGGTTTATCGTCTGTTTACAAAGATTTGCCTAAGTTGCTGTTAAAGAAACTATTGATCTTTGCGTCGCGGTCGTGTTTCAAACTGTGTGAATGGGACGTCCAAGACATGGACGCAAGGGGAAATGCAACCCCAGGTTTATAACGGTGTGGATGGTGGAATCAAAATAAAAACTTCAAAATCGTTCAAGGTTCGTCACTTTCAGATCACATTCTGAACCATAACGGAAGACGACCCTGGAGCTGTCCGACTGTTCACATCTGCTCACATCTGGTTTGGTTGTCTTTAGACTATTATGGAATGGGACTAACTAATTTATCTACATCTGTAGATGTTGTCTTTAAGCTTTGAAAAATAGCAGCTAACATTACATGATCACCCGTTGTCAAACAGCTGACTGAAGTTATCTCACTACAAAGGCTGCAGTGAACAGGCGGCCATGTTTGTTTCAGGCTCTTTAAGGTTGTAAAAAGATAAAGACAACCAACTGACCCACATCACCGCTCCCGCAGTGTGAAGTCAACATCTGTAAAGAACTTCACATGCATCAGAGTATCTGTGAAGAACGTTTGTCTCTCACCTACAATAATCCACGCTGAAGTCCTAAGTCAGACTGGTAAGCAGAGCTTCGTCTTGCAGCTCAACTCCCTCTTCACCACAACGGACCGGCACAGAGTCCACAAGAACTGATGAATGTGTTGCGTAACACAAGCTGATGTTTCAGGACAATCACCAAAGTGGAATCTGGAGGAGGCGCTTGTTCGGGGCTCCTGAACACACCGGTCACCTGCGGGACGCAAACATGAGCTGCAGGAGCCACAGTCCGTCAAAGTACCGGCATGCAGCTTCTGTAGGTGTTTACACTAGTCCCTCGTTTATCGTGGGGGTTACGTTCCAGACACACCCACGATAAGTGAAAAACCGCAAAGCAGGAACGCTATATATTTATATATTTTAAGGTTTTATAAACCCTTCCCACACTCTCGAGATGTTCTTAGCAATGTTCTAAACTCTTAAACCTTTTAAACAATAACATTTTCAAATAGGTACTCACCAGTGAAGATGAAGAATTAGCTGTCCAGTGATGATTTAGCTGTGCAGCACTGATGAAGTACTGATGAAGATGATATGAATGTGGGCTGCACAGCCAAGAAGAGCATGTACAGCTCTTCTTGGCTGTGCAGCACTGATGACGTGAAGAAGATGAATTAGCTGTGAAGTACTGGTGACGGTGATGAAGATGTATACTACACAGCCAAGAAGAGCATTTACAACTCTTCTATAGGCACCACATGCTCAGGTTCTTCTTTAACTTTTACTTCTGCTGCAGATGTTTGCCTAACAGACCTCTGTCTTCGAGTGATGAACTTAGTTACGGGGCGTTCCTCCTGGCGCTGCTTGTTCTGCTTCTGAGCGAGGATGATGTTGTAAGGTGACATGGCACTGTCGATTGCATTTGAGAACCGCAGCGAACGAACCATATTGGGGTCCCATTCTTCGATCACTTGCTGAAGTTCTCTGGCCATTCTGGCTGCGGTTGCAAGATGATCGAGTGTTAGGCCGACCTCCTCCTCCTCCTCCTCTTCAACAAGTCGTTTGTCTTGTCCCTCCTCCTCAACAAGTTGTTCGTCTTTTTCCTCCTCCTCTTCAACAAGTTCACCTTGTTCCTCCTCCTCTTCGCTTGACGACTGTATAAGTTCCTCCAGGTCTTCGTCCGTCAACAGTTGAGCATGCACGTCGATCAGATCATTCACGTCCTCAGCGGTCATGTCCATGAAGCCCTCTCCTCCCAGTGTTTTTGCCAGCTTCACAGCCTTGTCAATTTCAGAGCGATGGATTTCGTCAGCAGTCAGTCCCTTGTGATCGTGGACCACCTCTGGCCACAATTTCTTCCAGCAGGCATTCAAAGTCTCACTCTTTATTTCGTTTATGGACTTCTGAATATTTTGTAGACACGATGCTATTGTGTAGTTCTGCCAGTACGCCTGTAGCGAGAAGTTTTCATCCGTGTCCATGGCTTCAGCAACGTTTTGCAGAGTGTTTCTTGTGTAAAGCGCCTTAAAAGCTCGGATAATGCCTTGATCCATGGGCTGAATGTGCAATGTTGTGTTCGGGGGCAAGAACTCCACCTGGACCCCCTCATACTCCAGATCTTTAGCATGGCCTCCAGCGTTGTCGGTTAGCAGAAGAACAACCTTGAACTCCATGCCTTTCTCTGCCAGATACAGCTTCACCTCCGGGATAAAGCAGTTGTGGAACCAGCTGGTGGTGAGGACTTTCGTCAACCAGGCCTTGGAGTTGTACATCCAGTGAACAGGCAGCGAACTCTTGCTTATGTTTTTTAGGGCTGGAGGGTTTTTGGACTTATAAATAAGTCCTGGCTTGATCATAAAGCCCGCAGCGTTCCCGCACATGATCAAAGTTAGCCGCTCTTTGGCTTCTTCTTTCATGAAAGTGTGAGAAGGGATCCGTCTCCAAAACAAGCTGGTTCCGTCCATGTTGAACACTTGCTCGGGGCTGTAGCCCACCTCCTCCATGACGTCTGTGAACGTGCTCACGTACTCCTCGGCTCCTGCGGAGGCAGCAGCAGCCTCTCCGTGCAGACACACGCTCTTAAGTCCAAAGCGTTTCTGAAATTTGTCGAACCAGCCCTTGCTGGCACTGAACGGGGTTGGTCCGGTGGTCGAAGCACTCGAAGGTCCCGCTCCAGCCTCCTCCTCCTCATCGCCATTTTGAACGTACCTTTTTGCCGCCAGACGATCGTAAAGTTGTTTGGCCTTTGTCCGGATGATAACTGAATCCAGCGCGATGTTCTTTTTACGACAATCATTAATCCACACGGATAACGCAGATTCCATCTTCACAATCGTCCTGTTGCGTGAAGTAACGACCCTCTTCGCGGTGGCGTGGAAAGTTACTGCCGCCGTGGACCGGATGTTCTTCTCCTCCTTCTTGATGGAGCGAACCGTAGATTCGTTGATCCTGTAATGGCGGCCAACGTACGCGCAGGTTCTCCCTTCTTTCAGCATGTCCAGAAGCTCAACCTTCTCTTTTATGCTAAGCATCTTTCGCCGGCGCTTCGGTTCGCAGCCTGAAATTTTAAAACACTCCGAACGTTTGGACGCCATCTTTCTTCTTCTTCTACGGCTGCTTTTTCTTCTTCTTCTTATGTTTTCTGGCGGTTGGCAGACCAACTGTGAAGGTGCTTTACCGCCACCTACTGGACTAGAGATGAACAATATAAAAACTAAAGCTGTAAAATCAACTTAATTAAACTAAATTATCTCTATTAAGTTTGTATTTTTCAAGATAAAAAATAATTTGATCTTTTACTTTACTGACATCACTACTAAAAATGTCACTGTGGGTTTTGTCCGGGTACTCCAATTTCTTCCCACAGACCAAAAACATGCATGTTAGATTGATTGGTAACTCTAAATTGTCCCTAGATGAGAGACAGAATGGTCGTTTATCTAGTGTCCCTGTGATGGACTGGAAACCTGTCCAGGTGTCCCCACCTCTCACACAGTGATAGCTGGATATGGGCACCAGTGACCCCCACGACTCGAAAAGGAAGGTGCAGGTAAAGATAATGGATGGATGACATACATACTGTATATATATATATATATATATATATATATATATATATATATATATATAAATCCAGCAATGTTCTGTCAGGTCATCTGGAGGGTTTCTTTTGTTGCTGAGACATTTTGTCCTTCATCCAAAGGACTTCTTCTATCTGAGGAGCCACCATACCAAACTGAATCCCACAAACAGCTCACTCCCAGAGTGGAAGAAAACCAGTTTGCTAGTGATAAGATGGCCTCCAAGGCCCGTCCTCTCCCCTGTCAACTTCTCTAAGGCAGCCATGCCAAAGTTTCAAAACACCAAAGTTCATGCTCAATAATCCAGGTATAATTTTTTATTCCTCTAGAGGAATAAAGATGACAGCAGCAGAGAAAGGTCTCTAAGAGGGACAAACTGCTGAAAGTGATACCATACCATACCATACCAACTTTATTTATAGAGCACTTTATGCACCCAACAGGACCAAAGTGCTTTACACAATTATATAATACAATACAATGATAAAATGGAAGGGTAAAATTTAAAACAGGAATAGAATAATAAAAAGTGATGATCAAAGTTAGTTCTGTGTCAACTCACAAGCCACATTTCATGTTTTCATATAAACATTAAAGGGAATCAATGATGTATTCTTTATTGGGCAGATATTTTAACTTTGTGAAAACAAGAAAATAAGCTGCTGTTTTACAAATAAAAAACAAATTTGCAAAAACGAGATAGAAAAACAATTCATTTTTTTGTTTTGGGGTTATATTAAGATTATAATAATTTGTTTTATGTTTACCACATTTAGCATATCTTTGTAATGTAATAAATATTTACAGCAGGTGATTCAGTTCAATTTGAACTCTTGAACTTCTCAGAAACATATTTTAACACAGTTATTGTCAAAAATATTAGAAACCTGAACGTGCTTCAACAGATCCACTCTGACTCAGCGTTGATGAGCTCCTCTGGAGGATGGAGAAGGTCCAGCAGTCGGGTCAGGTGGGTGGTGACTTGGACTCCACGTGTCAGAATCAGTCCATCGACTCATGAGGTCCAACATCCTGAGATGACTCTCAATCTGAGACGTTCAATGGTTTATTATTAATTTACCACAACAATTCATGGAGGATGAGGGGGATGAAGGCAAACAGAGGAGTGTGTGTTGTAAACGGAGCTCCTCCGGGTAAAAACCTGGAGCCAGCGACCCTCAGCAGGACCTCCACCGGGTAATGATCGCTGATGTCCAGCGCCTGGATCAAAACCAGAACCAACATTAACGTCTGGAGACCAAGGTCTTCTCATCCCAATTTAAATAAATTACATCATAATGATCAACAAAAACGCTCAAATGAACCCAAAACACCTGCAGGGTTAACACTCAAACACCAATTCTGAGTTCAGTTTCACATGTGACATGAATTAAAAATAAAACTGTTGCAGTCTCTAATCATAAGTATGATGGAAAAACTGATAATAAATACATATTCAGCATTTCTGTTACAGATATGGAAACTGATAGTTTCTCTATATACATAAATAAAAAGTTTTAAACAAAGATTGGTTTATTTGCACTGAATGAGACTTCAGATTATTTTAACGACGACAGAAAATCATTGGATCAATTCAAGACATGTCAAGATGGCTGCCACAGCTAATCAACGTTAGCCAACATACTGTATAAAAAATGGTCCAGCTCAGTAAGTTTTACAGATACTGAGCTGAAATGTGGTATGGTAGTAGCTGAGAGTGATCTCTAACACATACTCTGAACACTAATGGATCACACACACACACACGTCTGTCTTTGTATCTTTACAGGGATTTTGCTTGACTTCCATTCATTTTTCATTAATTTCTATAGACTGACCCTAAACATAACCATCTCGATAGAGCGCAGAGTGATTTCACTCTGTGGGACATCAACAACAGGTCAGAAACACAATATTCCACATGCACCATCACATTCTGACAAGCTCGTCTGCCACATTTAAATTACGCTCTAATAAAGATGTCGTTCTCAGGTAGGCATCCTCTTCTTTATGATCGCAGGGCATGTTTTTTACATGATTGTCTACTGTTTGTACCTCATCTGTGCTCTTTGTTTAAAACAGCTCTCTCTTAAATGAGTCCTCGAAGCTCAATGAAACTAACCTATACAAATAAAGGTTGAATGAATTACCAGTAGATAACTAAACCTAACCATTACCAGTACATACCTAACCCTAAACTTAACCCATCCTGAATCTGCACCTTAGTCCTAAACCTAACCCCTAACACACCAATGACACTTTAAGCTTATGGGGACCTGGTTTTGGGCCCCATAAGGAGCAGGCGGTCCTCACATTGTAGTATAAAATGGAAAAATGGGTCTTACAAGGTAACATAAACAAAGACACACACACGCACACCTTTGTCTAAATCTTTAGTTGCATTAAATGTTTCTGTCTGTTGCCTGTTCTCAGCTGTGGTTTGTTTGTTTGTTTGTTTATTTGTTTACTCTCTGGATGCGTTACCTGCTCCTCGGTCAGTTTGAATTCCTGTTGGAAATTAAACGGCTGGGCAGAAGAGGGAACAACCGCTCTGTTAAACGTCTCTCCGTGCACAACGATCCTGTCGGAAAAACAGGAAAAAAAAACCACAAACAAAAGATTTCAAACGTGAAATAAAAATATACTTTTTATTAAACATCAACCATAAACAGAACAATTAAACAAAGTCTTAAACGCACACAAATCGTTTTTAAAGAAACTGCGCCTCATCCATCACTGTCTGAACTGTCTGTGTGCCCAAAACTTAAAAAAAAAAAAAACTAAAACAAGCTGGATTAGAACAGCTTGAGCCACAAATCTACTGTTAAAAAGCTAATTTCATCATTTAAAGCAGGATAAAGTTAGATTTAGTTTAATTTCTACCACAAAATTAAATTGTTTCAAAACAGCAAAATGTACTGAAACTCACCGAGGGCTGAATAAACACCATAAAATGTAAACTTTTAGTTGGTTACACTATAAAACAAAAGATTTGTATTAAATTGTTGACATGTATCACCAGTTTTACGTTAGGACAAAAGGAAAAGAACTACTTTTATTTAGTTTTAGATGGAAATATATATTTTTAAACAACATTTAAACCCTGAACTCTGCAAGTCTTTGTGTGTTTTTTTTATATATTTGTGGGAAATTAATGAGCAATTTTGAAATAACTTAAATGATTAAGATGAACAAACCTTTAGGCCGACTTGTTGGACCTTTGAATTTCTTCTTATAAAGTCCGAGACACATTCTGCATTTTAATTTTTATTTACCGTAGTTTTAATTAAAGGAAAGTCTTATCGTCTCCATGTTTTAGCCACAGGTGTGTAAACCTGCACTTTATTTTCCTCCATCTTTCCTAAACGTGTTAAAGGAAGGAGCTGGTAAAGATAACAAATGGATGGATGTTAAAAAACATTGATACTGCTGGTATATTTCAGAGAAAGACGAGCCTGTATGGCTGTGAGTTGACGTAAAGAGGTGGTTAGTAATCTACCATCTTGAACCGATCAGTTTATTTTGCTTCTTGTGTTTTTATTAATTCTGTCAGATTTCATTAAATATTTGCAGAAAACTGCAAAACGTCAGCCTAACGCTAAAAAACTAGAGTTAGGAATATAGAAGTATTTATTTCGGTGATATGGTTGATTAAAACTGTCCCTGCAGAGAGACCAAAGGGCCACATGTGGCCCTGGAGCCGCACGTTGCAGACCCCTGGTTGTCATGGCAGCAAAATAATAAAATATATTCCTGAGCAATCAAAAGGAACAACAGATCAGTTGTTTTTAGCAAGTTTAGTCAGTGTTTTATGTTTGACTCGTCTGTGTGAAATAAAAAATTATTTTTAAAATTTGAAATAAATTCATCCACCCCACAGGGGGCACTTCTTCATAAACAACAACGTCTAGTTTTAAGGTTTCTGTAAAACACATCAGAACAAACGGCACGTCCTCTCATATACCACTGTGACTCAACATTATTTAAATCCTCAGCATTAAGTGACCATATTTACCATAAAAATAACAAAAACGCAACACAAGGCAGATGTTTCATTCTCCATCACGAGACTGAACGTCAGTCATCTTGGGCTTGGATTGGTTTGAACCGTTCTTTGTCTCGGGTGGAATAATTAGAGGACACAAAATTATAATGATGTTTAAAAACAAGTTGGAAATCACTGGATTTTCTCTAACGGGGTCAAATTTACCCATACACTCCCACTGAGGTGTTTTGTCTCCATCAACGAGACAAAGGAGACGCTTCTGGTTTAATTCTGGCTGAAACCTGACAGCTCAGCTTCTTCTTGGGGTTGAGATCGGGGCTACTTGAGTCTTGGTGGTTCCTAAACATCTGAACCAAGTTCTTCACAGATTTTACATTGTTCTGAGTTGTGCTCAATCCATCCATCCATCCATCCATCCATCCATCCATCCATCCATCCATCCATCCATCCATCCATCCATCCATCCATCCATCCATCCATCCATCCAGCCAGCCAGCCAGCCAGCCAGCCAGCCAGCCAGCCAGCCAGCCAGCCAGCCAGCCAGCCAATATCTTTACCCGCTTCTTCCTTTTTGGGTCACGGGGGTCACTGGTGCCCATGTTCAGCTGTCACTGTAAACTGCAAACTCCACCCAGAAAGGACCAGGACCAGGATTTGAACTGGTGATCTTCTTGCTGAGAGGCAACAGCTCTACCAATTGTGCCACCATGTCGCCCTGTGCTCAATCCACCTATACGTTATTAGGTGTTAATAAGCATTAATAAGCATTAATAGGTGCTAATAAGCGTTAATAAGTGTTGTAAGCATTAATAGGTGTTAATAAGCGTTAATAAATGTTATAAGCATTAATAGGTGTTAATAAGCATTAATAGGTGTTAATAAGCATTAATAAGTGTTATAAGCATTAATAGGTGTTAATAAGCGTTAATAAGTGTTATAAGCATTAATAGGTGTTAATAAGCATCAGCACCTATTAACATCAGGTGACTGAGAGGACGTATTTGAGACGATGAGTATCATTTTGATGGTATGTAACGTGACATTCATGCCCATGATGAGAAGATATAAGCTTCAGACTGTGGTGGTAACTTAAGATCCTCTGAGCTACTTCAAGAGTTTTCTCAAAAACTCCTGAATGTTTGTTGAAATCAGGTGTTTTAGTTCAACTCACCTGTCGTAGGAGCAGGAAGTGCTCTGTTTGACGGTGCTGTCACTGTTTTCTGGTACGAGCCAATAGAGGTTGGGGTCTGTGATCAGGCGCACGTTCTTCCTGTTCTTCTTGGCGAGGTAGCCGCAGTCGGCGTTAAAGTCCCCGAGAAGCATCACATTCTGCTCTCACACACAGAGATGATCCCAGTTAGTCAGATTTAAAGACCAGGCTGACTAATCTCAAAGTTTTTCTCGTGGTATCAAAGAAAGTCATGCTAACTTTAATACTTCTTATTTACAGAATCTTTTAATACGCTGAAAGAAGAAGAAGATTTACAGGATCTTTTAGAGTTTGCTCACTTTGCTTTAGAGCTACAAATAGGTCTGGGCAGCTCGTAATGTATAAGATGGTTTGTTAAGTACTGTGGAGCCAAGCTGTTTAGTGATTTATGGACAAGAAGAAATATTTTGGGTATTCTGTAAGAAACTGAGAACCAGTGGAGTGAATGAAGAATCAGAGTTAAATGCTGAGATTTGTTTGGCCTTTAAGACTCTAGCAGCAGCATTTTGGACCAGCTGGAGTTGTCAAATTTTTTTTTTTTGGCAGACCTTGAAGTAATTCATTACAGTAATCTAGTCAACAGGAATACAATGCATGAACGAGGATTTGAAGGTCAAGCTTTAAAACAAAATCTCTTATTCTTACAAGGACGGTATATTCAGTGTCTGTAACCATTCTTTTGTCCCGCCCATAGTCTGATCTGCTAAAGATAATTTAACAAAACTTCATACATGTATGCATCATCACTAAAGGGAGTACCAGTATTTCAAATACTTTCATCACCCCAGCTTCAAAGTCAAGGTCACAAATCAGGGTCAAATGTTATACAAGGTCTTTGGCTGGGCCATTCCTATAGATTGCTGTACAATAGTTTGTCGATGGGCATTTACTGTGCCATTTGTTGTACTTTTATTAGTAAATAAACCTGAATCCTCCCGTTTAAATCTTGGTGATGGACTCTGAGTTCTTCAACACAGATACTTTGCATAAACGTTTTCTTTTACCTCAACTTTCCACATCTCCCTCACTTTTTGCAGAACGTCATACAGAGCGTCGAGCTCTTTGGTGGTGTTGGTTGGAGTTGTGTGTTGAGGAATGAGGACAAAGTCCTTTATAACTAAAATCAAATGGAAATGATGAATTATTAGGGAGAATATGGAGAGCGTTTTCATTATGTTGATATGGGAGTCTAAAAACTGACTTGTCCTTGGGGCTTTGAAGCGAACAACAAAAGGCTCTCTGGAGAAAGCGTCTTCATCTCCTGGTAGATCGTCTGGGTACTGATACTGATCTGTGACCATTACTGTGTCCGACCTGAACACAGCCAGACAAACAGAACATAATTATTATTGCATGTGTATCTTGATGCATGCTCATCATGTGCATGTGAGCAGTTTTAACCAGTTCTGGTGGATCAAACAGTTCAGCTCACCTGTAAATAAACACGTACTGTTCCTGGTACGTATCGGACCTGCCCAGCCTCCCACTGGCCACCATTTCGTACTTGTGGTCACCATCATAGCTGATTAAAAAACAGATAAAGACAGACAGGTGGGTGCAACTATTGCCGTCAAGACCTGGAGTCTGTTGGAGCTCATTAGTGCTTGAGGAGCAAGGTGAGACCTGGCCTGGCATCCCGAACACGAGATGGATCTAACGCTTTAAGTTCATGTATAAACTGGTGTAACATCACCAGCAGCAGTAGATGATTTGGTAATAATTTACCCATTATTGTAGCATGCTAGGTGTAGAGGGAGTACCTTCAGAAGTTTTTTTAATGGGTGGAACCAAACGCCATAAAAATCTTATGAAACAGTTGTCTTATCTAGACTGTGTGAAAAATCCTGCAGGACGGGAGCCATGAGTCAGGGTCTTGTTTTTTTTTATTTTTTTTTTATTTTATAGTTGCCATAACTGAGAACAGCAGTCATTACTCTCTTCTCTGAAAGTAATATTCATAAAAATATTATGTACATAAGACTGTCTGGCTTGTGGGGGCCCTGTACATTTAAAATAGTGACTATTGCCCCCCTTAGCCTCACTTGATGGCACCACTGGTTACATTCCACTAAAGCCACACTTCAACATAATTCAATTCAAAAATACTTTATTAATCCCATAAGGGAAATTAAATAAACTCTTAACTAACTAATAAACCCTTAAATAACCCTTAACCCTCCTGCTGTTCTTGGATTAAAATAACCCCGAGGTCTCGGTCTTAAAACTGAGGTATCAGAGATCGTTTTGACCCAAGGACAGCAGGAGGGCTAAAATCAAGAAAGGACAAGAGCAGGTTTGTCTTAATGACCTATAATATCCAGACACCCATCAGTTTCCTCCAGGGTAGCTGGACTCTCCCTTAAGAGATCTGGTGAGAAGTTCAGTTCTCCAGGAGAGACTCTGAGTAGAGCTGCTGCTCTTCTACATCTACAGGAGACCGCTGAGGAGGTTCGAACATCCGGTCAGGATGGACCCTGGACGCCTCCTTAGGGAGGCGCTCTGGGCATGTCCAACTGGGAAGAGACCACAGGGAAGACCCAGGACACCCTGGACAGACTATGTCTCTCAGCGATCCTGTGACATGTGACTAGAGTCCTCCCAGAAGAACTGTTCTCAACAACAAAAGGATTCAGAGACATTTTAGAGAACAAAAGTTCTCTTGGTCTTGATTTATGACCCATTATTTGTGTGTGGTAGTGGTGGGTAAATTCACAGACAAAAATGGTTTGTTACCAAGATTTTCCGGTTGCGACTCGGGTGCTGATCTACATAAGTTCAACAGTAATTCTGCATATCCTGTCGCACTTTTACGAGAACATTAACTGTTACACACTGGAAATTAGAAACCTCCAACAAGTCAGTGATGTGTTGTAGAGTCTCAGTTGATGGAAACATCACAGTTGTCAGGGTTTCTGACAGAGCAGGGCAGGAGTGAACCCATTAATGCAGGGAAAAGTCAGGACTCCAGGATTTACAAAAATAAATACTCTTTAATGATAATAATAAACCAAAAAGGCTGATGTGGCAGCAACTTAAAAAAAAACAGGGAATCAGATCAGGCCGGCAGGACAGAACAGAACAATACCCAGCGATGACGCGACAAAGGACAAGACTCACAGACAGACTTATAGACACAAACAGGACAGGACATATTTACAAACAGCTGGGACCAGACAAAGGAGAAATTAATCAGGATTAAATGAGACACACAAGGGTGCACAGACAGAGAAAGCCCACAAGGTGGTGCCATCCATACAGCAGTATGTTTGTGTGAATAAACAAACCTTTTAATTGTTTGAAGCAGCTGTTGTACAGCTGTGTTCTTGGCGTCTCTCACCTCCTGAAGCAAACAAATGTCGCAGCGAGTGATGATCTGAAACACAAAACAGCACGATGAGGTGAAGATCTCAGCCTGCTGAGTGGAATATTGATGTGTTCCTATTCCTGTAGCTACTTGTGATGGTGCAACGAAAATGTTTTGGACCTCAAACCCATTTTTTAACATAAGAAAACCTTTATTGTCATACAGTAATACAGAAGGAGCCACTCTCATGATGACTTTAATATAAAGAAAACATAAAAATCACAAAAATATTGACTAAAGATTAAAAGGCTGCACAGAAATCTGTCGGAGTCAGTCTCCCCACCATCACAGACATCTACACCTCCAGATGCAGGAAGAGGGCCACCTGCATCATGAAGGACCACACTCACCCAGCACACACACTTTTTGCCCCACTCCCCTCAGGAAGGAGGTTAAGGAGCATTAAGTGTAGAACCACTAGACTGAGGAACAGCTTCTACCCTGAGGCTGTTAGACTCATGAATCTCTAACCAGAATAATCACTGTGAAAAACCATATCATGTTGCTGCTGATCTGTTTCATGTTGCTGCTGATCTGTTTCAATGTTGATGTGTTCATGCGTGCACATCTGCTCACAGACTCATGTTCATATTTGTGCTGATGTTCAATGTTTTATGTTATGAGTGCTTAGTGTATGTTTAGTTGATGTTTATCTTAGTTCATATCTTAGATGTTATTACTGTTTTTCTTATACATTTTATTGTTGGATGTAACTGGGACCCTGTGGACATAATTTTGCTCCACCACATGTACCACATAAGGTGCGAATGACAATAAAGAAACTCTGACTCTGACTAAAGATTTCATTACAAGTTTAAGTATAAGGTAATATTTAGGGACGTATGATATTACAATCGGAATTTAAATAACTTGATATTAATGCTACTTTTAAAACACCTCGTTAAAGTTAGTAATTAAATAATTTAGGTAAGTAATCTAAAAGAAAAATTTATATATCTATGTCAATATTACTTATCATGTCGTGATCATGCAGATGTTTAATCACTGAACTCAGTTTGTTTCTCTTATTGTGAAGCTAAAAGAAGAAAATGTTATGTTTAAGACATAAACTCTGATTGCTCTGAATACATTTTGAAACAAAACTAGTCCATTCTGTCTTCACATCAAGCCTGGATGATCCTCTGAGAGTCACATCATGTTGTCATCGATGCAGACGTTTTATTTTAAAACATTTCTCTTCTGAGCGAGCTGCTGATCTTTCTCTGCATCTGCTAATAAAAACAGTAAACTGTTAATATTCTTACTCTGGCCAGAGTTAGCATGACATCGCTCTTCTTGGCCTTTGAGTCTCCAAAGTGATGAAGGTTGAAAGCACATATCCTGAACTCTGACCCCCCCTGAACATCACTCACGCCCAGGAGGAAGGAGAGGAAGAGGAGCGAGACGGTCTTCATGCCCTAAAAGCAGAAGACACAGTTCTAATAAATAAGAGTAGCACACACGGCACATTACACACTCGTCGACAAACTACTAAACACCAATCTATAGCAATGGTAAAGCAAAGACCTCATATTAACTTTGACCTTGATTTGTGACCTTTGGGGTGATGAAAAAATTATGCAACACCATATCATCCATCTATTCTATTTACCCTCTTCCTCCTTTCAGGGTCACAAGTGTCAAGGTGAGCAGTCACAATGTGAGAGGTGAGGGACACCCTGGACAGGTCTCTCCAGTCCATCACAGGGACACATAGAGACAAACGATCACTCACAGTCTCTGTGGCTAGGCCTAGGCTCTAAACATCCCCAGGAGAAATTGGAGGTGTATGGAACACGTGTAAATCTACCAAGAGCAAGCTTTCTCTACAAACTGAGTGACCGTGCAAGAAAGAAATCATGAGAGAGTCCACAAGACACCTGTGACCACTCTGAAGGAGTTACAAGCAGATGAAATGGGAGAGACTGAGCATACAGCGACTGTTGCCAGAGTTCATCACCAGTCTGAGCTTAATGAGAGAGTGGCAAAGGGAAACCACTTGAAGAAAACTCGGATCAACTCTCGACTAGCGTCTCTAAGCAATTAAGACAAACTCCAGCAGAACTAGGATGTTTAGAGCCTTGAAAATTATTTTACCTTTTATAGCCATCCCTAAAAAAATTGGTGCCCCCACCCCCACCCCACCACTAGCCCCTCTTGGCCATGTGTGTCCTCTGAAGTCCCACATTTTTGTTTGGTGCACATTCCTCATTTCTAATCTAGTCCCTCTAAAAATAGTTTAAACCCAATGTCCTCAACATTAGGATGGACGTCTCAGGAGGTTAGAGGCAGAACATTTTTTATAAATATAAATTTAGATGTGGACAAACTTCAAGTTAAGTTGAGTAGAGACTGTGCTTTTCTCAAAACATAATAACTAACTAAATAAAAATAGATCTGTGTATACCAGAGGATGATTCTGCGACTCCTGTATTGCCATATATTTATCAAATAACCAGCAGATGACAACACAAATCTGAAATTCTATTCTGCTTTTGATTTTGGTGCCACCCCAAGATTTCAGTGGTTTTCCCCCCCCCCCCCCCAACGACAACACTCTAGACACGCCACTGTTTGTATAATGAAGCATTAAGCTTGATTTCCAGGCAGTTTCATTCTAATTCACACCTTTACACACCCGACCAAATCATCCAGGCCAGCAAAGACCCCAAAGACCCTCCAGAGTCTGCATGGGGTTCTACATGACAGAGCTTCACAGTCTCCAGTTCTGAGTTGAGAGAGCTCTCGAACTGGGAAATGAAACATGAACCACAGAACAGAAATTCAGCTGTTTGGTGTTTTCTTGGGGATGTTGCCTGAAAGAACTGAATAATCCGTTTCCTCTTTCTGTTCCTGACAGTCTGAAACGATTAAGTAAAGGAAAGAGTTTGGGACTCATCGTGGCCGACACGCCGTTAATCTTTATTTTTATTCTATAAGGAACTTTGTGATCCTGAAGGAATAACTTCTCATTTGTTTTGCCTTTCTTCAAAGATTTAAGCTCCAGTAATAAACTTCTGGTGGTAATCTATCGTCTCCAACAGATTAGTTGATGAGTGTCAGGTAAAAACAATTTAACACCTTTGTCTCTTCCGGTTTAAGTAACTTCCTGCATTTATTGGTGAGAAGTTTCAGATTTAAGCTCAGCTGATCGATACATGGTTAAGTTTAGGTTCCAATAGGTTTTTGGTGAAAGAAACTGCTCTTGTTTAGCTTTAAAGCAGCAGATAAACAGCAGCTTTATCTGTTTTTATGGGCCGCTGCTGCAGGAAGGAGATAAATTTACAGAGAAAAGTCGGCGAACAGAAGCAACAACTATTTAAAAATGATCCCAAATACACAAAATAAAGTTCTTTCTTGTCAGATTTTATCTGGTGAGCTGAGAGGTTAAAGTAAAAACAGCAGATGCTGCTTAACATCAAGTTTGTCTGATTTTAAATTGGACAAATACATGAGCAGCATTTATAATGACCTTTTATTCATTGTGAAATAAAAAGACTCTTGTTGCCACATCAGTCAGAACTAAACCTGACTTATTTTGGAAAGACTAACACAAACAGAGCTTTGTTTATTTAAAAAAAGCACAAAACTAAATATTCTGGGGCTTAAAAGTATTTTTATTTTTATATGTGGGGTTCAAAGAGCTTGATTTATGTTTTAAATTTTGTATTATAAACTTTTTCCTGCGGTTGTGACAAACAGACCCATTTTTCTTTAAGTCAACCAGTTTTATTCTCATTTAAACACTTATTTACAGATGACATCATTTTTAATGAGATTAAAATGCCAAACCAGACTGATTTCAGCTGGATTAGAGAAATGTTTGTAAAAAGCACAAACTGATTAAATTACCTTCAGGTACAAAAGTTTTCTTATGTCGGCTGCAGTTTGGTGTTAATCTGCACAGCTCAGATACAGACAAACACTAATGATTTCATCTTCTGATGGCAGGAAACTGAATAATTTATCTGTTCTAAAACATTGCTTCATTTGTTTGAACTGAGCTCAAATAAGATTAAAACAACGAGGACAAAAGGAGCAACTTTCTTTGATTTTTGGCTTTTGGTCTAGTTTTGACAACAGAGCCGTTTGTTTCGCTTTAAAACCGCTTTTATGCAAAAATCATTTAACTTATATGGTATATCGCATTTAAAGAAGCTAAATTCAAGTCAAATTTCATGAAAACAAAAAGAGTAAAATGTTTGAAATTTAATAAAACTGCAGGACGTGTTGGATTCTCAGTTTTGAAGGTAAAAGATATAAACGAGTCATTAAAATAATTTAAGATGGAGAGAGGAAGCAGCTGACCGAGCTCTAATGTGACGGGATTAGTTTAATTTCTAAGTAAATTAAAATGTTTTTAAAACAGAAATATGTGACAGAGGTTTTTTGTTCTTTCAGCTGCTCCCTTCAGGAGTCGTCACAGTGAACCAACGCGACAAAGACCTGGCAACAGTTTTTACACCGGATGCCCTTCCTGACTCAACCACAGACCACCGAGCTACCACAGCCCTGTGTGTGGAGCAGAGAGCTGCATCCAGGCCACCCAGCGGAGCAGATGGAGTTAAGGGCCTTGCTCAAGGACCCAGATTGGGGCAAATGAGGGTGGAGGCAGGTGTGGGTGTTTCACCTTTCTTACCCACATTTTGATGTTGTCAGTTCAGGGAGTTGATCCAGTGACCTTCTGATCACAGGCCTACCTTTTCTAACCTCTGGGCCACCACCCCCCCCCCCAAATATGTGGCAGAGGTCTGCTCTGAAAATCTCACCAGAAATAGCAAAGAAAGAAAGAAAACAAGAGCTGGTGTGAAAACAATCACAGGAAAATCCACAACCTGCAGCTGGAATTATGAATCTGTTTGCCATCTGTGGTTAATTATAAAACTTACACTGTGTGTGTGTGTGTGTGTGTGTGTGTGTGTGTGTTTGATTTTTTTTTCCTTAATATCTTTCTAGCTCTAGTGGAAGCCATGGTCCTCACAAAGTTTAGTTATAACATAGTTCTCACATGGATATAGAAACCTGTATATATGTGGTTAATGTTTTTTCTACTGGAAGCCATGGTCCTCACAAAGTCCAGTGATAACACAGTCCTCTCAAGGGTATAGAAACCTGTATATGTGTATGTGTGGTTAATTTTTTTCTTACTGGACGCCATGGTCCTCATAAAGTCTAGTTATAACATAGTTCTCACAAGGATATATAAACCTGTATATGTGTGGTTAATGTTTTTTCTACTGGATGCCATGGTCCTCACAAAGTCCAGTGATAACACAGTCCTCTCAAGGTATAGAAACCTGTATATGTGCATGTGTGGTTAATTTTTTTCTTACTGGATGCCATGGTCCTCACAAAGTCTAGTGGTAACAGTCCTCACATAGCTATAGAAACATGTGTGTGTGTGTTTGATTTTTGTTTGTTTTTAATATCTTTTTAGATCTACTGGGAGCCATGGTCCTCACAAAGTCTAGTTATAACATAGTTCTCACAAGGATATAGAAACCTGTATATGTGTATGTGTGGATAATTATTTTTCTACTGGGAGCCATGGTCCTCACAAAGTCTAGTTATAACATAGTTCTCACAAGGATATAGAAACCTGTATATGTGTATGTGTGGATAATAATTTTTCTACTGGGAGCCATGGTCCTCACAAAGTCCAGTGATAACACAGTCCTCTCAAGGATATAGAAACCTGTATATGTGTATGTGTAGTTATTTTTTTTTTCAACTGGATGCCATGGTCCCCACAAAGTCTGGTGGTAACATAGTCCTCACATAGCTATAGAAACAGGTATAAGTGTGTGTGTTTGATTTTTGTTTGTTTGTTCTTAATATCTTAGCTCTACTGGAAGCTATGGTCCTCACAAAGGGAGGCAATAACATAGTCCTCACAAAGATATAGAAACACGTGTGTGGTAACATTCCTGTCGGTCTCATGCTCCCGTTTATTAAAGGCCTGGTATAAACCTGTAGAAACTTGTGTCTTTAACGCCTCCAACAGACAAAGTTTCCGATGAATGAGTGTTTTTCTTCTGTCCAGCTCTTCCTCTTCCTCCTGCTCAGACTTTCATTCTCAGAAACAAAAACCTCTCCCAGACCTTCAGGGATCAGGATACAGGTCTTGTAGATCTTTAGTTTAGACACTACTATAAGTTGTTAGAGCTGGAGTAACTTACCGGCTGCTGGATGGACTGCAGGGCGGGAGTTTTCTGCTCGAGCAGTTTCTGTGTGGAGCTCAAAGCTGGGCAGCTTTATGTGTTTCCTGTGGGTGGGACTGAAAACAGCAGCTGCAGGCAGCTCCACTGACAGGCAGGGCCGAAAACATGGGCACCACTGAAATTCTCCCAGAAAATTATTGTAATTACAAGTTTTGTTTATTCTTTTGTGTGTAATGGAACAACACACAACCTACATTCATATAATTTCATGCAAAACTCCAGAAACGGGCCGGACAAAATTATTATTATTTGGCTGCACACATTTGGATAAAGAGAAATCTTCCTACCACCAACAAACTCCCTGCGCCTCTCATGCGGACGTTTAATTCTTCTTTTGCAAACTGCTCGTGGTCTCACATTTGAAGGTTTCCTTCTCCCATCAGCTGATCAACGTTTGTTGTTCAACTTAAACTCCCATTATTAAGGGAGACTAGCTTTTACATTTTATTTATACATTAACTATGCTAAAACAATGTCTTTAATATTCATGGGGTTCTAATTTTATATAACTTGAGAAAAATAAAAAAGCACAAAAAAAAAAAAGCGCAGGAATCAGGATAAAACTGGCATCAAGTTTTTAGGAGAGGGCATTGGTCCCCCCTAGCCCCCCTTTGTTGTCAGGTGGACTGACAGGGTATTTAATTTCCTGACATGATAAAAATAAATCCACATCTTTGTTTGGTTTCCCTTCTCCAAGACAACAGACGTAATAAACAGGATAAAACAAGAAGTGGCTGAGCCGTTAGTTCATTCAATTATAAACGACAACTTTAGATCCAACTAAAGGAAACAGCCGAGACCTGCTGGAGATTTTTCAGAACAGCTTCTTTAAATAAATCCAAGCATGATTCAAACAGGAAATAAGATTCAGGTGACAACTTAAATATATTTTTATATTTCACCACCGTTAGTTAAAACAGCTACAACGTCTCAATTAGTGACGGGCAGAAGATACGAGGCTTCAGAGCTCGAGTGGCTCGTCCTGAAGCAGAACTGTCCTGTTCTTGTATCAAACACGTCCGTCACGTGACAAACGCTCGCCGCCATCACCGCTTCATGTTGGATCAGAAAGTTTCGTGTTCTCATCAGTTTTAGATTTGAATGTTCTGGTGCGACATGAGCTTTTTAAAATGCATCGATTCCTAAAAGTGTTGAGCTGTGAGGAGAAAGAATTATGAAAAATAAATTGGATGCGGTAGCTCGGTGGTCAGTGCTGCAGGCCCGCAACCCTGAGGCCGCAGGCCCGAGTCCAGGCTGCACCACGGTCCAGCACAAAACAACTTTCACGAGAGTTCGCTCTTTGTGGCGACCCCCGAAGGAGCAGCTGGAAGAAAATTACTAAATTAAGTAATTTTCTGTAAACTGCCTTCAAAGGTTTGGGATCTATTTGATCGTATTCCACCAAATAGTTTTCCCAGGATCTACAATTCACGTTTTAATGTTTTTTTTTTTTTTTTTTAAATGGGTATTTGTAGGTGTCTGAACTTCAGTTTTACATTAATCACATCACGTTAAGGCGGCACGGTGGCTCAGTTGGCAGAGCTGTTGCCTCTCAGGAATAACGTCACCAGTTCAAATCCCTCTGGGTGGAGTGTGCATGTTCTCTCCGTGCAGCGTGCGTTTTCTCCCGTTTCCTCACAGACCAAAAAACATGCACGTTAGTGACTGGTAACCATCGTCCCTAGGTGAGTGACTGGTCGTCTCGTCGTCTCTGATGGACTGGAGACCTGTCCCCGCAGCGATAGCTGGACATGTCCAGCGACACACATTCATACATCGTGTTTTACTAAACCATTCATTTAAAAAAGATCTTTGTTCTACTTGTCTACATTTTTGTAATGCAGATGTAATAATTTTGTACAAAACATGAAGCTTTAACCGTCTTCTCTAAACTTTATTTGCTGATTGAAACCAGGTCAGTGCTTCAACTCGAGGTTCCTATAGCTCCAGTTGTCCACGTCTCATCACTGAAGCTTTTTCAGCACACCTGCACGAAAAGCCTCGGTGCTTCATGAACCCATAAAATCTAAATACTTAGAGACTTGTGCAGGATTTGATTTGTATCTTATGTGTGACCTGAATCCGGACGGTTCCCACCGGAGATTTTGAAAAAACAAAAAAAACAAACATCCAATTTGATGCTTCGTGTAAGAAACTGAATTTGTTTTGTTTGATTCCGTCTTAATTAAAAACCTTAAACGAATCTGAACTGTTTTTAATAAAACGTAGCCAGGAATCCGTTTGTATTCAAATCCACGTTTATTGGCGACGGCTCACAGAAGGTCTGCGGCGGTTCAGTTGGCGTGCAGGACCTTCCAGCGGGACAGAGGACCTCTGCTGGGGATGTACTTCACCCCGCAGCCGTCAGGAATCAGACGCTTCTCGGCTATCATGTCGTCAAAGTCGCAGGCGTTGAACTTGGAGAAGCCGTACTTCTTGGAAATGTGGATCTGCGGAGAACATTTACAGAACATCACCGCAGGTTCTGAGACTGAACACGAGCTGTCAAACCAGAGAGTTCTGTCTCAGTGGTCCCTTGAAGCACTCAGCACCTCCCAGCTGAGCACATACACAACCAAAGAGTCGCTGTCTGCAGCCTTTGCACACCGGAACCGCACCGCAGCGACACCGGTCGGCTTAAGAAGCTGCAGAACTGAACCTCGACGTGTCCATGCAACCACTTGTGGAGCGGTGGGTTACCTTCTGGCGACCGGGGAACTTGAACTTGGCTCTGCGCAGAGCCTCCACCACGTGCTCCTTGTTCTGGGCCTTGGTACGCACGGACATGATCACCTGACCGATGCGCACGCGGGCCACGGTGCCCTGGGGTTTCCCAAAAGCACCACGCATTCCAGTCTGGAGCCTGAGGAACACCAAAGAGTTTGGATTAAAAGAAAACAACGAGGAACATTTTTAAAAACCTGGATCCCGTCCAGGGCCTCTCACCTGTCGGCTCCGGCGCAGGACAACATTTTGTTGATGCGGATGACGTGGAAGGGATGCAGACGCATGCGGATGTGGAAGCCATCTTTACCGCAGGTCTTCACCATGTACTTGTTAGCACAGATACGAGCCGCTTCCAGAGCTGCAGGAGGAGCAGACGACAGTTTCAAAACAGAATACAGCCTGGCCTCGTCTCCTTCTTAAAGACAAGTCTCCACTCAGATGTTGTAACAAAACACAGACAGGATGTTAAAACTGTTTCATCAACACTGTGACCACAAGTTTCAACAAATCTGACGCGACTGCACTAAAACATTTAAAATGGCTACATGAATAAAACCGTTCACGTGCTTCTGCAGAACCTGAACCTCCTCAAGTCTACGAGGGTCAGCATCTCGGGCACTCGTGCCTCCTGCGCTCCCCCCCCACTGCTCAGAAAACACCCCAAATTAAAAAGCTGTTTTTCTCTACAGCTCACCCAGCAGGCTCAAGATGTTTCTAGATAATTTTATACAACTTGTTTTCAAGAGGTTCATGAAGCCGGACATTTAAAAGTTGGATTTGAACTCCAGCAGACGTTCTGGTTGGAAAACAACAGGTTTGTACGAACACTTCAGGTCCATTTTTACTACTTTTTGTTACATAATTTACTGCAAACCTTACAACATGCATGCAGAAGTGGGCACGTGCTTTTTATTTTGGGAATGTCCTTTATGTTTACCTGAAAAGTACATGATCAAATTTTCATCCGGGACGAAAGCAACAGAAACCTGGACATCGGATTCATCTGCTCGTTGGTGTTTGTTCATCTGTGGTTTGTGTTTGGAGCGGTTTTGTCGCTCAGTGGAAATAACTTGAGCATAAAACCACCAGCGTTACTTCTATACAATAAACAGCTAATTTTATGCACCGACATGATTACTGACAGTCCATCTGCACATTATCTTTAATACAGGACACGAGTGAACATCCACACGTCGGTGTCAACAGCAGCTTACTTTGACTCTGACCAGAGGAAAAAAGATTTTAAACTTCTAGTTTTCATACGACACCGGACTTCTTACCTTCTGAGGACAGCTGCTCGTACTCATCAGAGACCATGTGGGCGCACAGGGGGAACTCATCTACCTTGGCCTTCTTCCTGCCCAAGTCAAAGATTCTGATCTTTGGGTCTGTGAAAACATTTGAGTTCAGTTAGCAGAGTTCAATTTGAATAAACTGATAGATCTGTCTCAGTGGTCCCTTGAAGCACTCAGCACCTCCCAGCTGAGCACATACACAACCAAAGAGTCGCTGTCTGCAGCCTTTGCACACCAGAACCGCACCGCAGCGAAACCGGTCGGCTTAATAAGCTGCAGGCAAACCAGCAGGCTAATTTATAAAAACACGCTTTCAGGCTAATTAAACCTTTTATAGACAACAACAATAATGGTTTCATTAATCTCTTCAAACAGTCTGAATAAAACGTTTTAATTAACTACTGATGGATTTATTTATTTACAGTGTTGTCAGAAAAAGAAGACTGCATTAAACTGAACAAGATAACATGAAGTATAAGAGTAACGTTTCTGTTTGACAGACGCTGAATCAAAGTTTATGGTACAAAATAAACAGAAAATAAATGTTCACTGATGTTGCAGAGTGTCCGCTCAGTAGCCGGAGTCTTATTATTGGCTGTGAGACCGTCTTCAATCTAGTTTGTACAAAGCTGCAGCATCACCAATTATACTTAAAACAAGACTTTTTAATTCTTTCATTTGGCTCAAACACACAGAAAGTGTCAAATAAAGATTAGGATATGTTTTGAGTAAGAAAGTTTTAACAAACCCAATTATGTAAAAAGACATCTTAAAGCAAAATGTGCCTCATGAAGCGCAGGTCATACCACGACTGTAGGTTAGATCGACATCTCTTCTAAACAAAACCATTAACATTAAAGTTAGAGGAAAAACACGGAGATTTCTGCACCGGGAACCTGACAGACGGGTTTAGCTGCCGTCAGATGAACCCGCAGCACGACTGACAGAAGCTGAGCTTTGAGAAGGCGGCAGACGAAAAGTTGAAACATCTCACCAGGAACACCCCTGCAGAAGCGAGACTTGGGGTAAGGCTTGTTCTTGCAGTAGCGGTAACTGGAAGAGAGAAAAGTCTCATTGAGTCTCTTTCACTGCTGCGGCGCTTCTTTTGTGAAGAATCACCAACTCACATTTATCAACAAATTTAAACCTGTCAGGATGATGGAGATTCATCAGTTAATATCCAGGTGAGCTGAACTGACTGAAGCAAAAGTAGACCGAAAGACATTTCTTTTTACCGTGCTTTATACATGAAAAATCCACTTCCTTTAAATAAACAAGTTATTTAATAAAATACTGTACAAGATTTACATTTGTTTTTTGCATGCAATTCTTATTCGAGTCCAAGTGCAACATGATTATTCGATACCAATCAGCAATTTATAATGGTGCAATGAATTATTTGGACATTAAATAAGAACAAGTTGTAATATAATCACTATTAGAATTTTAGTATTTTTTATTATCTTTGTTCTGAATGTACTGTGTAATGCAGCAGCTTGTGGTAAAAACTGTAGTTTTAACTTTTCTTACCTAAAAATAACCCAATTATCTCCCCTGAAAAAATAAAAAAAATCTAAGTTTCCCCTTGAAAACACTGGAAAGAAGTGTTATAGTGAGGTGTAAAGTCATGATTAACAATTGTTCATTTAATGTCAACTGTGAATTTTGGGGGATTTTTCAACTTTTCTGCACTTTACAAGTTGAGTCAAGTGGCTACAAGAAATGAAAGATTGTTGTTCTTCGGCAACAAAAAAAATACGTCTGTCATTACATAAGAAAAACACTAAATATTGTTATTTGGGCGTTTTATATGTGGAGGTAAAGTTTGGGAACAAAATGCTAACGCGTTAGCGACTAGCTGCTAACATTAGCTTAAAAGCTGACACAGCGTGCGGAGAATAACTTTAAAATGACAGTTTTAAATAACACAAGAATCTAACAGGACTAATGGTTTATCGGATAAAGTGTTTTCGGTTTTAATCGGACGGTGGAACTGTGCTGAGGCCTGCCGGTGCTCCTGCACATGGAGCGGACACCGAGCCGCTGCCATTTTCCTCAGGCGGACTCAAATGTCCTAAAACTACGGGACTCACCAGCGGGCAGGTCGGCGGCCCATGGTCACGATCTGAAAGTTAACAAACAAAAAATGGGTTATTTAACTTGAGTCTAAGGTAAATTTAGAGCATTGTGACATTAAATCTATCAGCTTAACAAACAGCCGAGAAAATCGCGCTGCCACCACGCACTCACCGAATGGAGGAAAGGAAGAAGAAACTACTTCCGCTTCGTCATGAGGACCGAGCCGACGTTGATTATTAAACACGTTTATTTTTATTATTATTTCCTTTAGATGTTTGTTTTGTATTATGAATAACAAAACTTGCATTTTAAAATGTCAAAATGTACCTACAAACTTTATAAAAATAAATAAATAAACGCGTTGCTCTATTGAATGCTGGGAACTGTAGTTGATCAAAACAAAACTACAAGGCCAAGTCGGAAGTGGAGTTTTTCAAAATAAGTACGGCAACGTGCACTGATTTACGATTAAAAAACTTTTTTTTTTAATCGAATTGAAATAAATAAAATTCCTTAACCTTACTTAAAATGTCCAAAATTCAAGGAGCTGACCAAAAAAAATCCAAACATACATACACAAATGAATAAAATAGAACTATTTATTACAGTTCAATTAGTGCCAAAATATGATTATGTGTCTATGTAAAGTGTGTATGTAGTGTACTGTGTAAGGTGAAAAGTGATATGTTAAGTGCATATGTTAAATGGTATGTTAGGTGATATGTTACTTAACACATATGCATCTAACATATTAACACATTCTTAACACATCACCTTACATATACACAACACGCTACATACACACGACATATAAACATATTTTTGGCACTAATGGGATCTCATAAGGGCAAATACTTATACTTTTTTTTTTTTTACATTTTATTTATTTCATTTACAGTTTAAAATAAATATGTCACATGTTAACACAAACAAAAGTTCTGAATGAAAAGGAGTAATTTGAAGAAAAAAATCTTAAGATTTTAAGGTTAGAGGTGCACCAGTGACCCCGGGGACCCGAAAAGGAAAAAGTGGGTAAAAGATAATGAATGGATGAATGGATGGATGGATGGATGGATGGGTTAAAGGTTGTTTATGAATTATGAATGAGGGGTTTTGTAAATCGCACATGGTTTATAAAACTTGAAGTGCACAACTTTTGCCATATTTAATAGGCATTATAAATGTGAAATATGTGTTTTTGAAAGCAACTTGTTTTTAATAATTTCCAGTCAGCCATAACAATATGACAAGGAACAGCATATTCATGCAAGGACCCAAAACTTTATTAAATTTAATTGTTTTTCGTTTCACTTTTTCAGAAATTGAACATCCATCCATTATCTTTTACCCACTTCTTCCATTTTGGGTCACGGGGGTCGCCGGTGCCCATGTCCAGCAATCACTGTGTGAGGGGCGGGGGACACCCTGGACAGGTTGCAAGTCCATCACAAGAAGTTGAACATCTGAGGATGATGTCTGAGTGTTGATGCTGCTTGAACTCACAGTTTTAGCTTTTACTTTCATGTGTTAAAAAATAAAATTAAAACCAGTCTGACTTCTGTCCTCACACATTTCAGATCAACGATTGGTGTGAGTGAGAGAGTGAATGGTTGTTTGTCTCGTTTGTCTCTATGTGTCCCCTGTGATGGCACTGGAGACCTGTCCAGGGTGTCCCCCGCCACTCGCACAATGATTGCTGGATATGGACACCAGTGACGCGAAAATGAAGAAGAAGGTAAAAATAATGGATGGATGGATGGAAGGATGGATGGATTTCAGTGCAGCCAGTCTGAACGTGCATTCTGAAAAATGACCACTAGGGGCCAGTATTATACCATTTATTAAACTTGTTTTCTTCCTTTTTTTAGCCTTTTTGTACTGATTCTTAAAAGGGAGCAGTGATCTCATATCTTAAGCCTTTAAAATGAAGATCAAATGTTTTAGAAATCTGAGGAATCCTAACTTTGTTCTGTAACGTCATGAATCAAAACAGAAAGCAGCGAAGGACCACCTGAAGGCTGTTTCTGCTCAGGCGTCATGTCCTCACGTGTCTTTGACTTTAATTTGTGTCAAGAGACTTTGATAAGGGAAAGCAGCTCAAACACAAAGCAGATTTCTTCACGAGGAAAGACTTTGAACTCTGACTGTGATTCCTGCGCAGCTTCAAGCGAAGGTCAGCTGTCAGCCCCCGTATCTCCCGTTTCTGTTGTGTCTGATTCCCCACCAGAGTTTTCCTGTCTCTGAGCTGAAGGCCGGCGATGACGGCGTCAGAATGGAAAGGGAACAAGGACCAAAAAAGGTCCTGGAATATGTGTCTGTTTCTGGTGACCGATGACAGAGAGACGCTCGCACTAAAACCCAACAGAAACAAACCGCCAGGTTTAAGACGAGGCTTAAAAGCAGAGCAAGTTTTTCCATTTCGATACGGACTGTTTGTTTTATTACTAAGACGTTTGGCTGTGACTTAAAAGAGTTTGACAGTTTTGGAAATGTTCTTTTTCCGACCAAAGGTTTGAAGTGAAACGTGACTCTAAAGACTGAGAGCAACATTTGTTCTCATTGTTTGATTAATCCATACAAGAATCAATGAGCACGTCTGAGCCCGACCAGAAGGCCTCACGTTGGTCGCAACGTTCTTATTTCTCTGTGTTTCAGATAAAACGAGGTCCTTTTGGTTCCTCAGTTCTTCCTTTCAGCTTCTCCAGGTCACCTCCTTCTTATCCAGGTAATTTATTTTATATCACAGTGGTATATTCCATAAAACTCTGTTCTTTTCACGACGTTGGAAATTGTTTTTCAGTCCTACTCTGCAGCGCAGGGTAGTCCAAATAAACAGACCCAGAGAACCAGACAGGTTTCTGGTTAATCAGCATCGAAACATGATCCTGTAGGTACAGTTTTTGAGGGATTTGTTGGTTTATTCATTGAGGTTGACTTCAAATTAAAACGCCAGTTTTCTGACATTTTATTTTGAAGGTCACCAACCCCTGAAAGAGAGAGAGAGCAGTTTGTGAAGGTCATACGTTAGAAAACCAAGGCCCCCCATTTCACATTTTAAAATCAATTTTCAGTTTGTTGTCATGTTCTCCATGTTTATGTTCTTATTTCTCTTAAGGTCAGTTCTTCCTACGTTGTTCCTCTTTATCCGGTTGAGTAACAGTGAATTTGTTCCTCAAGCAAAACATGATAATGATTAATTAAAAACAACTCTTTTGTTCATGAATGACGGCAGGACGGATCATCGGGTCAGAACCTCGTCTTCAGCTGCGGTGAAGATGAGCTGAAAGGCGAAGATCTCGATTTGGTGCGACGCTCCATCATGACCAAAAGACCAAGCTCCTGAAACGTGGCCCCTCTGTAGGGAGTCTGGGCTCAGCCTTGAGGAGCTCCGTCATCTGAGAGGAGAGTCGCTGCTCCTCTGCGTTGGCAGGAGTCACCTGAGGTGGTTTGAGCATCTGATTAGATTCAGAGAGCTCTGAGATAATCTGTACATCTCTGCAGTCATCCTCCACCCAGTTCTGACTAGTCTCTGAGTTCCTGCTGCCAAAGAAACGTCCCCACAGCATGATGCTGCCACCACCATGCTTCACTGTAAGAAATGTTTTGGTCAGGATACAAACAATGCCTGGTTTCCTCCAGACATGACACTTATCACTCAGCTCAAAAAGTTCAGTCTTGGATTTTATTGACCAGAGAGGTTCTTGCATGGTCTGAGAGTCCTTCAGGTGTCATGTGGGAAACTACAGGTGAGCTCTCAGGTGCCTTTTACATAGAAGTGGTTTCTACTGGGTCACTCTACCAAACAGGCCTGACTGGTAGAGTGCTGCAGAAACGGTTGACCTTCTGGAAGGTTCTCCTTTCTCTGCACACCTCTGTCAGAGTCACTATCGGGTTCCCTGATTAACAGATCACGCTCTTGGAAGAGTCCCGGTGGATCCAAACTTCTTCTGTTCATGATGTGGCTGCTGTGTTCATTTAGACCTTCAGTGCAGAAGAAAAATGTCTACACCCTTCAGCAGATCTGTGCTTTAATTCACTCTCCTCTGTGGTGGTCTGCAGACAGTTCGATGGACCTCATGGTTTGTGCTGACATGAACCACAGACACTGGGAGGCCCTTCAGGATGCTCTGTGGGCTGGCTCACCTTCAGAGGGCTGGACAGAGCTGGTCCACATCCTCTGATTCAAGGTCATCTCAGTTCAACACAGAACTGAGATGGAGGTTCTAATCTGGTCATGATGTCCAACCCAGCGAGGCAGAACTCCCACTCCAAGTCTTCTTAGCTCCCCACCGTCACACTCCTCAGCTGAGATTCAAGCTTCAGATCCACTAATCCTCACTTCCTCAAACTCTTTGTTGAGGTGAGCGACAAGCTGCAGGTTTCATAATTTAACTGTAGTTCTGATGAGCAACAAGATGAATGATAGACACGAGGCCTGGGTTTTAACGTTGAAGGGTTTCAAACAGGCTGTTTCATAACCCCCGACTCTGTGTCCGTCGTTTTATGACCACCCTGTGAGTCATCGTTTTATTTGGTTCTCCTGCTAAACTAAGTTGACTTTTTCATGACTCATATCTGCAGGGATCTCAAAACTGTCAGTGACAAGGAGATGTAAATGTGGAGGACGGCGCAACAAACACACGTCCAGATGACGAAACAGTGCGAACAATGACTTCGGCGTGGTTTGCTGCTCTGCAACCTAAAAACAGGAATCAGTGTGCATCAGTGGCTGACTGTGCCAACCACACCCTCACATGTACAAAGTACACACAGCCATGTTAGAGGATGCTGCCTGCACACATTTCCTGAAAACTAAGGCTGACACACATTTAACTGAACTCTAAACCAAATATCAACATAAATGTGTCGGGTTTTGTACCTAGAAGGAGTGGATTGCAACAGCTGGACTGCTTTTATCATCTTGGTATAAATACACACTTATGTACACTATATATATATATATATATAGTACTTACGTGTAGATCGGAAGTACAGT
>NC_056508.1:46300320-46326025 GCF_014905685.2 Nematolebias whitei | reverse complement strand
GCCCATCCATCTATCTGTGAGCAGTGTGTATGAAGTAGAAGGGTGTGATGGTCAACACCCAGTGAAGTGGTGACAGAGAGGAAGTGTGTTTGGGAGGTGTCCATTATCTGTGGTCCAGAATGTGAGAGTCAAGGTCAGTTTGACAAAAGAACTGTTGTTCAGTGGCTTCACCCTCCTGCTGCCCTCGGGCCAAAATGATCCCTGAGGCCTCGGTTTTAAACTTTTCGTGTGTCGTTTGGACTCGAGGGCAGCAGGAGGGATGAGCATTGTGGTGTTAATTAAATACCAATAGGCTAAACAAATTCACTTGTTCTGATCTGTTGTTAAACCTTTTAGAAACCAACGTTTGAATAAAAACACTGGTTTGGATCCGATCCATCATTTAAACAAACGAACCATTTAATTTAAGGTCCGCAGCCTTTTCGATCAAAGAAGTCGATTCTGCCCTTTTACTGAGTAAAATGTGTCGGGAGCCACAAAACCTAGCAACTGGGATCATCAACTGGTGGCTCATGGGCCAATTCAAGGTTGTTGGAGAGGAGCATTTGCTCCTTGTTCGGCCAGTGGGTGTGATATAATTAAAGTAAAAGTGCATAATGAGCTTTAACATTTATTGACATTTTTACCCTTTAGGACAAAATAAAATACACTAATAATGCAAAGAAGGGAAAAAATAGTTTATACCAATTTTGATAAAAATGGAATCTGAACTCTGCAGGTCTATGTGTATCATTCTATTATTTGTGTAAAAATGATCACGTATCCCAGTTTAAAGTAAGACAATATAAAGCTAAAGAGAATATAAAAATTAGGCGAGTGCTGGATATGCAATTGTGCCTTTTTGAATCTTTTAAATTAAAAACAAAAGATTTGATTTATTTGACTAGAATCATTTTTTTTCTCATTCTGTTAACAAATCAACTCACCGTATTTGTTCTAATCATCTGGACTTAAAGTTATTCCAGAAGATGACCATGGAAGGCTGGTTGGACAAACGAAGTGACTAAATTTATTCAACATGTTCCGCTCATGGTATTAGTTGAATTATTCACATATTTAGAGAAAATTGGCAGGAAAACTGGTAAAACCACCCATGAGATTAGATTTTATGTCAGTTTTGGTCACAGCTTCAAAGAGCTCCTGCTGAGGGAGCAAAGAGCCACATGTGGCCTCGGAGCCGCAGGTTGCAGACCCCTGATTTGACGGGATCGCCAGAATAAATCCGTTTATAATAAACGTCCATTAAACCGCAGGAGGCTGAAACAGAAGTATTGCTCTGAGGAGGAGAGAAATAATCCAGATGAGATCTCAGAGCTGCAGCTTCTGTTTACATTTTATCATGCTCGGCTCCAAACAACAACCAGCTTCCTGGTTACCGTTCAACACGTCTCCTGCAGAACCGGGACAATGGGTCCGAGTTCAGAAACACTGCTGCAAAGCAAAGACCCACCTGAGAACAAACATAAAGTCAGCAAATAGGGGCGACCATCGACCTTCGCAGGAGGGTTTTTAAAAAGATTTTTGGATGCTTGAATCAAAAAGACTCAAATTCTTGTTGCTTGAATTACAAGTTCAAAAATCTTCTAAAGAAGCTACAACTGTTTTATTTCAGGTTGTCTCTTTGAGCTGTGACTGCTGAGAAAGTGTTTGGTGAAAGAGTCCCTCGAAGTGTCAGGAAACTACGTGAGTTTAAGCTGCGACCTCAGTGACCTCTGTGAGTGACCGAATGACCAGCGAGCCGCGCAGCCACAGGCTGAACCTCCAGTTTTTGTAAATTAGAGTCGATTTTCATCTGAACTGCTGGAAAACTGTGTTCCAGTTTGTGCACGCCTCCATCCACATGTAGCCACTTCGGCTGTTTCATATCCACGCTGGCAGCCACCAGGGGTTTCATCTGCTTAACTACAGTTTAGAATTGAAGACCGAAAGATTTGGACCAGTTTTTATTCATTATTATCATCAGCATGTTTTTTTTAGCTAACTTTTTTTGCTACTATTAGTTTCAAGTTCCCATATTGCTATGTTTAGCTTGTAGAAAATATTTTGCTGCTTTCAGCTTCTATTTACCACATATATAATGATTTGCTGCTTTTAGCAAGACTTTTGCTACTTTAAGGCTCTAGTTACAACGTTGCTACTTTAAACTTTTGGCAAACTATTTCCTACTTTTAGCTTCTAGTTACCACTTTGCTACTTTAAGTTTTTAGCTAACCTTTAGCTACTTTTAGCTGCTGCATTTCACTTGTTTTAGCTAGTTTTGTTGCTTTTAGTTTTCAGTTACAACTTTCCATTTTTTTAGCTAAAGCTTTGCTGCTTTTAGCTAGCATTTTCCCATTTTTAGCTTCTATTCACCAGTTTTCTACTTTAAGATTTTATCTTGCCTTTTTGCTGCCTGTAGCATTTAGCTACTTTTAGCTTCTAGTTACCACTGCTACTTTTAGTATGAAGCTAACCGTTTCCTGCTTTTAGCAACCGTTTTGATTCTTTGAGCTACATTTTAGCTAATTTTAGCTTCTAGTTACAACTTTCCTGTTTTTAGCTATTTTTGCTGCTTTTAGCTAGCATTTTTATACTTTTAGCTAAGACTTGTGCTACTTTTAGCTAGTGCTCTGCATCATTTAGCTTTAACAACTTGGTTTCAGGATCTTGAGCTACTTTCAGCTTCAAACTGTATTTCCACTTCTCTGGTTTTAGCCAATAATTTATTTCTGACTTTAAGTTTCTGAGCAGCTAAATGTTGAAAGCCGTTTTCAACTTTTTCTTTGTTTTACAACTTTGGTCAAAACTTGATTATTCCAATAAATGTTTTTTTTTTTCCCAGTCGCGCAACAACTGCCATAAACTGTAGTGATCGGCTGTTTTAGGAAGCAGCCGAATGAAACAGGCGATTACTAAAATAAAACTGGAATGAATAAAATGAGTTTAAAGAAAATAACAATAATATAGTTATTTTTATTGTATAGCCAAGACATTTCCTGGAAGATGGCACAAATCTTTCTGGTTTGCGTTTGATTGCACAACTCTGAAACTTTAAAAAAAAATTATTTTGCTGAGTTGGCCTTTCAGGCCCAAAACGTTGTCTAGGAAATGAAATCAAAATGTTGCCATGGAAACGAAGCGCCTGGCAAACATAAACAACAAATTGTGACTCATTCCTTCGTGCCATCTTCCTTATCACTCGTTCTGCTGTTTCTCCTTCTCGCAGCTTCACATATCAGCTAAAACAAACACAAAAAAGACCGAATGAGAAACGACTTGTTTTTCTGAGTATTCTCAGCAACACTTCCAGATAAAAACGGAAAAAGAAGCTTGTTTTTGCACCAAACCACGTCTTCCTCCAACTGAGTTACGATGTCTCCAAATGCCAGGCCTGACAATAGTCTAAAAGATTAAAATATATTACAGCAAGTTTCTAAATATAAAAAATTTAAAAAGAACTGAACATAAATGTAAAATCCAAATTAAGCTGAACTGAAGCTAAAATCAGTGAAACTGTAGCTAACTGTCCAAATTTGGATAAATGGTTACAACTGGCATATACAGTATAACTAAATATTAAAGCCAGTACTTAAAAGCTAAAACTTGCAAAATAATAGCTAAAATTAAAAGTTAACAAAATAAGAGCCTAAAGCTAAAATTAGCAAAACAACATCTAATGGCTTAAATGAGCAAAAAAGTAATAAAATACTAAAATTAGAAGAAAATAGTAGCAAAAAAATAACAATTTACACAACAGTGTTTTTATTAGCAAACGTTAAATGTGAAAATGAGCAAAACCATAGGTTATTGAAACAAGTAAATCCATGCTTAAATTTAAATTTAGCATGACAATAGCTAAATGCTAAGATTAACAAACAACTAAAACCAAAAAATTAGCAAAACAGCAGCTAAAGTGTTAAATTAGCCAAACAGTTAAAAGCTAGAATTAGCATAGCTGTACTTTGACCTAAAATTAGCAACGAAAAAAGCTAAACACCTAAATTCATACAACTGTTGCTGAAAGTTAAAATAACCAAACATAGCTAAAGCCTAAAATCATCTAAATTCAAAACTAAAAGCTAAAATTACTTAAAACAAAAAATCCCCATTGATTTTAGTGAAACTTGAAAGTTAAATAAGTTTAAAAGTGATAAAGTTACAAACAGCAAAAGTGACAGAATCCATTTTCTGAATGAGCCGAATGTTTTAATGCCTGAATGGTTAAAATAGCCGAAAGTTTTTTGAAGTAGCTCGCTGCTGAAAAAGGTACAGAAGAATATAAACAAGCAGACATTAATGCTGACTCAGCTTTTGCATGATTAAAGTTTTATTGTAGTTAATTCTTCACATCACTGCAACCTGTTGCGTAACATTTTACACACGCAAACATCAGATTTAGAAAATAAAAACGATGTCTAAAAGTCCTCGGCCTGGCTCTGCGTCTGGATCTGAGCTCGTCTTGTCTCTGCAGGTCCGACCCGAATGCTTCAGTCATGAGATCATATGATGTCACGCAGTTTGTGCAGCAGCAGCCTGCAAGTTCTCCGGCTGAATCTCAGGAAGTGAATGTTTGTGCACGCATTAAAACTCTGAGGTGTCCTGGGATTTGAAATAAAATTCAATTAAAAGAAAATGTTTTAAAACAAATATATAAGAAAAAAGATTTAGTGTGCGTATAGTTATATTGTCTTGCTAAAATATTTGAAAATGTTTACACCACAAATAAAGACGTTGTTTAAGAAGAAACAGTACAGACAGGTCTGGGGGTAATTTAACATCATCAGGGTACAGAGTGACAAAGATCAGAGTAACAGGACAGGTGTTTAGCATAAAAATAACAAAAAGGCAAAAGGTAAGTGTAAAACAACAGAAATTAGTTTATTTAAAGAAAAAACTATAAAGCATGTTTGGGGTTCACTATTTGTTCACGGAGAACAGATTATGATGTCAAACCCCTTGTTGTGAGGCATGGTGACGGCAGCATCATGATGTGGGCAGGCCTTTTGTTAAGCTTGTGGTTCCCAACACTGGTCCTTGAGGAACGCCATCCTGCACATTTTAGCTGTTTCCTGCTCCAACACACCTGATTCAGTGATTCAATTACTTCCTCAAGTGCTGCAGAAGTCTGTCAATCACTAACTCATTTAGATCAGGTGTGTTGGAGCAGGGACACAACTAAAACATGCAGGAAGGCGTTCCTCAAGGACCAGAGCTGGGAACCACTGTGTTAAGCTACGTAAGTGGCAATAATTTAATAATGGATGGGTCCAAATACAGGCGGACCTGCTTTAGTGTTTCTAATATTTGAAAACGGGAGGGAGAATTGATGTTTTTGTATCTCCATTCATCCAACTTCTACTGCTTCTCTGTGGTCGGGTCGGAAAAGCAACAGGTCCAGGACAGAAATCAGACCTCCCACTCCCCAGTGACGAGCTCCATCTCCTCCTGGGGGACCCCAAGGTATTTCCAGGCCAGACAGGATATAGAATCTCTCCAGCAGGTTCTGGGCCTTCGTCAAAGCTCCTCTTCCAGGTGAGACATGCCCAGAAAACCTTCAAAGGAAAGCATCCCTGAACCACCTCAGCTGAGTATTTTCGATGCAGAGGAGCAGCGGTTCTACCCCGAGCACTCCCTGGATGAGGGAGCTCCTCACCCTATCTCTAAGGCTGAGCCCAGCCACCCTAAGAAAGAAGCTCATTTACCAATTTAGCTTTAACAGCTCAGGATCAGATTGGAGACCAGTAAATCGAGAGCTTTGCCTTTAGGCTCAACTAAACTGATGCAACACCCTCAATACTAAATAAATCTGTCCTTAATATGGAGTTAGCTGGGATCAAACCACCAGCTGACTGGCAGATGGCCGCTCTTCCAGCTGCAGACTTTCAGTAAAGCCGGCTGGGATGAAGGACCCAACCAAACGAATGCTTAAAACAAAGTCAGTGTCACAAAGTTTTAGCTGCCAAAGGTGAAAGCAAGCTCGAGTTTCATGTTTGTGCGTCTTGTCACCTTTCACGCTACCTCAACTTTCCTCCAGACACTTTAACGATTTCCCTCATTGATTGTTTGAAAGTAAATACTCCAGGATGACCTTTTCAGCATCTACTGCTATTGTTCGATAACGCCACGTCCAAAGATCTCCATCTCAGACACATCATGAGTGAAATGTAAAGTAAAAGTGTCATTCAGCCGTCCAGTAAACATGATACAGACTGGTTTGTGCCGGAGCCTCGTTGCTACAACCACACTGCTTTCATAATGAAAAATGTGACCCAAACATGCAGGAGGGGTAGAAAACCAGCTGAAGTGTGAGGTATGAAAAGATCATCGGGGTCAACTTCTAAACAGGCAGAATACTTTTTTTCAAGCCTGTTTCCTCTTAGCCTTCGTCTTCCCCAACATGAAACAGTGTCTTATTCCATACACCCCCGCAGACACATGAGGAATGCATCACTTTCAAATACTTTCAGCCGCTGTTCATGCTGGGTGACATCATTATTTGTTTCCCTAAACATCTGTTTCCACTGAATCTGGTTAGGACGTAAGCGAAGAGGACGGCTGTCACCTTGTGTTGCATCGTGCGCTCATGGAGCGAGCCTGAACGGTGAGACGAAAGGTTTCCAGAAACATGTGAGTCATGGGGGTGCGATCTGAACGCGTACCTGAGTTCATCTCCAGCAGTAGAGTACGCTCTCTGTTTGCTTTATTTTCTTTACCAGTCTACCTGAAGACGCCTTTTATCGAACGCTGATGGTTTTAAAGAGCACTTGGAGAAATCTTCATCTATTATCTTTACCTGCTTCCTCCTTTTGGGGTCACGAGGGTCACAGGTGCCCATATTCAGCCATCGCTGTGTGAGAGGTGGGGGACACCTGGACAGGTCTCCAGTCCATCACAGGGACACAAACGAGACAGACAACTAGTCTCACTCTCACCTAGAGACAATTTAGAGTTACCAGTCAGTCTAACATGCATGTTTTTGGTCTGTGGGAGGAAACTGGAGAAAACCCACTGGGAGATCATATAAACTCCACCCAGAAAGGCCCCTGGCTGGGATTTGATCTGGCAACCTTCTCTGAGGCAACAGCTCTACCAACTGAGGCACTGCGCTGCTGGTTCAGGGAAATAATTTCACAATTAGGTTTAGGGAAAACAAATGACTTTATTAGGTTTAGAGAAACGACTACGCCAGAGGGAAAGTCTTTGGTTAGAGTGAGGAGGGGGAATACTTGGCTAGAGTTAGGAAAACGACTATATAGATATGTTTAGAGGTAAAACTACTTCATTGGTATTACAACAAACCATATGATTAGATGTGTGGTTAAAAAAATAACCCCTGACTTGGTTAGGGTTAGGATAATATCTACAGGATGAGATTTAGGGGAAAAACTTTTTTAGTTTGGGTTGGGAAAAAACTTTGTGGTAAGGTTTAGGTGTAAAACTACTTGTCAGGAAATGCTCACATAATTAAATGTAGAGAAAACAAAATACTTGTTTAGTGTCAAGTAAATATCTAAACAATGTGATTTAGGGGGAAAACTTCATGAATGGAAATTTGTAATGAAGAAATAAAAATGTTGAGAAAACCAAAAATTCCAACATCTGCTGTTTTTGTGTTCCTTTTGGAGTTAAATCCATCCATCCATCCATCCATCCATCCATCCATCCATCCATCCATCCATCCATCCATGCATCCATCCATCCATTATTTTCCGCTTGTTCCAGAGTCAGGTCTCAGGGGCAGCATCTTGAGCAGGGAGGTTCAGACATCTCTTTCCACAGCCACCTCTTCCAGTTCATCTGGGAGGACTCCAAGGTGTTCCCAGGCCTGAGAGTCGTAGTCTCTCCAGCGTGTCCAGGGTCTTCCTCAGGGTCTTCTCCCAGTCAGACATGCCCAAAGCACCTCCCTAGGGAGGCGCCCTGGAAACATCCTTACCAGATGCCTGAACCACCTCAACTGGCTCCTTTTGATGTGGAGGAGCAGCGGTTCTACTCCGAGCCTCTCCTGATAACGGAACTTCTCACCCTGTCTCTAAGAGAGAGTCCAGCTACCCTGCAGAGGAAACTCATTTCAACCTCCTGGATCCACAATTTCATTCTTTCAGCCTCTACCCAGAGTTCATGACCAGAGGTGAGGGGAGGAACATAGACTGACCAGTAAACAGAGAGCTTTGTCTTACAGCTCAGCTCCTTCTTCACCACAACGGACCGGCACAGAGTCCACAATACTGCAGACGTTGCACCAATCCATCTGTCAATCTCACGCTCCATTCTTCCCTCACTAGTGAACAAATCCCCGAGATACTTGAACTCCTCCACTTGAGGCAGAACCTCACCCTCGACTTGAAAAGAACAATCCACCCTTGTCTGACTGAGGGCCATGGCCTCAGAGTTGGTGGTGCTGATTCTCTTTTGGTGTTAAAGTATTGCAAAAAATGTGTTTTTGTATGGGCAGCACGGTTGTGCAACTGGTAGAGCTGCTGCCTCTCAGCGAGCAGGTTCAAATCCCGGTCGGGGGCCTTTCTGGGTGGAGTTTGCATGTTCTCTCCGTGCAGCGTGGGTTTTCTCCAGGTACTCCAGTTTCCTCCCACAGATGAAAAACATGCATGTTAGGATGATTGGTAACTCTAAATTGTCCCTATGTGAGAGAGTGAATGGTTGTTTGTCTTGTTTGTCTCTATGTGTCCCTGTGATGGACTGGAGACCTGTCCAGGGTGTCCCCTCCTCTCGTACAGTGATGGTTGGACATGGGCACCAGTGACCCCTGCGACACAAAAAAAGGAAGAAGCGGGTAAAAGATAATGGATGGATGGATGTTTTTGTACCTTAAATATTTATTAAAGCAGCAGAAATCTGTGTGTATATTTAGGAATCCAAATATTTGGTACAAGTAGTCTATACAGATTCGTCAACAGTAAATGGGCGACGTTCCCCCATGAAACAAAGAAGGAGCTTTTAACAAACAGAAAGTCCACCGGGTCAGGAATAAGCCTTTTAAACATACACATGTAAGGGATAAAACTGTGAGTTGGTTCGGTTAAAACGTTATTAAGATAAGACGGGCTTTGAAACACAACTCTGCCTGACCCGGAGGTGAGTGTAGGAGTGTCCGTGGACATATGACCCCATGTTTTTATGTGCACGCATGACATCAGGAGCAAAAATTCAAGAAATTTAGCACAAGAGAGGAAAAAAAGAAAGGGGATAGTGAAAGGGAGGGCGAGAGGAAGATCATTCGGTCAAAACAGCACATTCCTCCCCCCTTATATGGACAAAACTATTGGAGTCCACGTCTATTTAGAATCCATCAAATTACAAACAGAGCGTTTAGAGGATGTACAGTTAGGAAAATGTCATCAGATCAGCCTGTTGTGTTGCTCCTTAAACCACTTCTTCACCCCCCCACAGTGCATGTCTCTCTGCACCGTGTTTGTTTGCTCTTTTCCTCTCTGCTTTGTTTGGCCCGGTCACCGCCGCTTGCAAAAATCAACGTTGTTTAGAAGACGGGAAACTGAAAACCCAAGAGAGGCACGCTGGTCAAGAGGGAATCCAGCTTGAGAAAGGAGAAGCAGAAAACAATCATAAGAAGGGCATGAAGACGATGGGTGGTGGCAGTGGGGGGGTGTTGTGTAGGTTTGGGGGGTGGGGGAGCAAGCAGACTGTGAGAGACAGAAGCCAAGTGAGAGGAGGCAAAGGCAGCAAGGGAAAGGAAGGGAGAGCTTACCTTAAAAGGCTGTGTTTGTAGATGGAGAAGGGCGTGAGAGTGTTCAAACGGGTCGGCGTGCGCGTTCCCAGGTTGTTAAACGTCCCCGTCCACACCGACAGATCGCTGGAGCGGATTAAAAAGATTTATAAAGCGGAGTTTAGACAAAACTTCAAACATGATCCAGTTGAGGAGATGATAACAGACTTTGATGTGTGATTTTAGGGTGTGGGTGTGCATCTCTGTTGAAATAAGACCCCTGCACATTAACTTCAGCCAGGTCTTCTTTTAAAGACGTCTGGACGCTAAAAACATCATTTTGGAACGCACAAACATGCATCATGATGGCTGATAGACAGGCTCTTTTACTGTAACTCAGTCACAAAGATGAGCAGATTACACGAACCAACACATGTGCTCATTATCTAACAGGAACTGGAGATCTGGGACCAGGTCCAGGTTCTTCTGTCTCGGTGCGTCGGTGCCGTTCTCCTTGAGTCTGAGTGACTTTCTTAATATGGCCAGACAGGGAGTGTGAAGAGACGGACAGAGCTGGATGTTGGAAAGCTGTTAAAATGTCCCCGGGTCCATCCGTCTTCAGCGCTCGCCTCCCTGTCCAAACCAAAGCTGCAGTCAGAGTTTGTTTAATCTGTGCGAGAAGACGAGGGAGGTTTGCCACGAGGAGCAGAGACCAAAAGGTTAAGACAATTAGAGGTTTAATTCACTCAAACAAAACTTAAATAACTCCAGTCTGTTCTGACATTAAAAGCTCCACAATGCAACCTGAGCAGCGATCTACTGATTTTGGTGAGTTCAATGTTTCTCACTCTTTTCGTATTGTTGTCCCCCATCGTGGAGCAAAGAGGGGGAAATGATAAGACTTATCTGTCCATGTGAGCGTGACAACTTGATAAATAAATGAGGCTGTAAGAAAGGTCACCATCAAAAATTGTTTCCACATCAAAATCCAAGATGGCCACCACCATATATTAAGTAAACCGGCCACTTCTATCACTGGAGGAAACTACGCTTTTATATTGCTTAAAAGCAGTGGTGGTGCAGTTGGCTGAGCTGACACCACTCAGTGAGATGGTCACCGGTTCAAAACTATAGTTTCCTGAAATGACTGTGGTGGCCTTTGGGGTGGCCGAAGATTAATGTATGGTGGCCAAGGCCAACGTTGGCCACCCCCTGGCTCCGCTATTGCTCCTGGTGGATAAACTGGCTTCCTCCACTCGCCAAGATCCGTAACTCTGAGCTGCAACAACCAAGCTAATAAATAAATAAAGAATACTCAAATTAAAGAAGAGGTGGAGTTACACTGAGTACCTGTTTGAATATCTTGCAAGAAAAACATTAAGGTTTAAATGCATTCTCTGTTAAATTCCAGCCCAGAAAAACACTAATTTCAAAAACAAACATTCATTATTCAAATCCCTCAGCGACGGAGAACATCGGTGTACCACTTGTTTATCCTATCTGTTAGTTTTGGCCCAACATTTATAGTATTTATCATTTTAATTTTCCAATTAAGACTTCAACAGTATTAACGTTCACTTGGATAAATAAAATAATAATAAATAAATGTAATGAATTTAATATTTAAACTATACTTTATAGTTTTGAATTCATATCTAAGATTGTGTAAATTGTTGGTTGCTCTGGTTTTCTTCTCTTCTTAAGCAAAGAGAATGATTGTTTTTGTGCGTGTGTTTTTAGCATTCCTCCTGAAGGCCACGATTATCACAGAGTGTGACTGTTTTGAGAGTACACTTGAAACTCTTCGAAGTTTATGACATTTTTCACACGGGGGCTGGCCTTCTCGTCTAAAAGGAATGAAAGAATTACATTTTTAGGTTAAATGAAAAGATAAATTTAAAGAAAACCACCAAACCAGATGACCTTCAGGTTGTGTGAACTTGTGACAAGAAACTTGATGGACTCTCAGTCAGGAAACTGCAGGGTTTCTAATTTGTTGCTTTAATCTTTGATTTTTCTTCTCGTTGGGTGGGTTGAAGCAACAAAACTACATCGTTATGCTTCAATAGGTGACGAGGTGAAGCTACGTGTTTAGGGTTATGATACACATCATTTCACAACATTCATGTCTTGTCCTCTGCAGAGATGGGATGATCTCTCCACCCTAACAACAACTCACTGTTTCCTCCATCATCTTCAGTTGCCCTGGAATCTCCCACTCCCCTCTCCAAACCTGCGAACAACAAGAATACCATAAGACCGTTCATCTGATCCAACTACAACTCATAAAACTAAGAAAAATATACTAAAATGAACCTCCTCTGGTTTCTCGACTAGCCACCAGGCCCAGCTACCGGGTAGCTCTACCTGGCTCAGCCCAGGCCTCATCAGTCTCCAGACCATTTGGACTTTATCACTAGCCACCAGGCCCAACTACTTGGCCTAGCTCAGGCTTCTCCACCAGCCACTGGGCTCCACCAGCCACTGGGCCCAGCTGGGTTTCTCCATCAACCACCAGATCGAGCTACCTGGCCTAGTCCAGGCTCCTTACCTATCACAAGACCTAGTTGTTAGATTTTGTCTCAGGGCCAAAACCAGGCCCCAAAGTCCAGCACCAAGCCAAGACTCTTCTGACAGCCATCAGGGATTGACTTTGGGCCTGCAGTTCTCAACCACTAACCATCAGGTTAGTGTACCACCTGTTACTGTTGGAACGGTTCATCAACCCCAGCCTTGGATTGAACTGTTAACACCGTCAACGTTGCTAGTTTTGTGTGTCTTGGGTAAGGCAGAAGAGCGTGGATAAACTTCTCAGCTAAGATTCCACCTTGCTCCATCTTCAATGAGACACTGTTTGTGCTTTTCTGCCTTATTATACCATGGTTCCTCTGTAGCCATGGTGTTGGGACTATAGACTCTGAGCTCCATCAAACTGGTTCACCCACTAAGAGAAGGTGCTATTTATAAGACTGAGTTTGTTGCAGCTCCTTGGACTGATGAAGTCTTGTGGATGAAAAACAAAATGTTTCAACCAAAAACTAAACCGTCCAGAGGACCAGACGTAACTTTGTTGGATTTTCTACCTGGATTATTGAGCATGCATCAGGACTATAGACTGTTCACCCACAGATATTAACAAGTCCTGCAACATGATTGTTTTGGACATTGTGTACGGTTAAACCATGCTGCTGCAGCTAAACTTGTCCATCCATGCCAACTTCATTGCTTTTGGGTTCTAAATATCTGTGTCTCTTTACATCTCATCAAAAAATGACTGCGAAGACCAAATGCTACAATATGCTTCTGCCACAAAGAACACCCAGAAAGGTTTGATTGACTGTTATTCAGCCTAATCCAGGTCCTCTTACCTCATGCAGAACTCTAGTAGACTTTAAAATATTTTGGGATTACAGATTTTGCATAATAATGCTCATAGCCTCCTTCCAAAAATAAATATGCTGCGGATATGGGTTTGTTCAACTGGTGCCGATATTATTGTTATTTGTGAGACTGGGTTAACTGAATCTATTCTGGACAAAGATGTAACAATTGACAGATTAATATATATTGTTCAGATCGTCCAAGAAAGGGAGGTAATTTTGTAATCCATGTCAGATCTAGTCTTGCAACACAACTGGTGTTTTCTAAATCAGCTCCTGTTTGAACTCTTAGCACTTAATACTGGTCTGTCTTTATTTGTTGTTGGTTGCTACAGACCCCCTTCTGCCACGTCTAAAACCATACTATCCTTAATGCAGCTTTTATCTAATTTACACTTTAAGGACAATGTTCTGATAGGAGATTTTAAAGTAGATTGGCTCTCACCAGTGTCTGATAAATTTAAAGCATGTTGTTTGTCATTCAGTCTTAGTCAGATTATTGATAGTCCCATTCTTCCTAATCCAAAATGCCTAGGTGTTTTAACAAATGATCTAAGGTGATCACTGTGTAGTTGGTGCTGTCAGCGATGCTAAAGCTACAACTACAGCTACAAAGCTACGATACTGTAGATTGTGATATCTTATGTCATAATCTTTCAGATATTGGTTTCTCAGATCACACTGTTGTCTGGTTTTCTAACTATCAGGTCAGAGACACAGTGTTCCACACAAAGGTACTTCATCCAGCTATTATGGTGTGCCACAAGGCTCAGTTTTAGGCCCTATTCTTTACAATTTTTGTAAGTAATGCATGTCAAAACATTCCTAACGCCTCCTTGCATCTCTATGCTGACGATACAGTTGTTTATTGTCGAGCTAACACAGTTGCTAAGGTTTTCCAGTTTTTACAGTCTGCATTCATCACTGCACTACTCATTGGGCAGTTGGTCATCATTAAGCTCTCACACTGGTACATCTTCAGCTATAAATCACTCCTTGGTCTGCTGCTTTCTTACATCTTATCCCATTTGTCACATCGTCAGTGCAGTTACAGCGTGCGCTCCCAAGACCTCATTACCTGCAGCATTCCCTCAGTGCGGACTGAACTAGACACAAAGACCTTCTGTAACCTGGAACACCTTGCAGCAGGATCTGAAGCTGTCCACTTTGATTTATTTAAGGGATTTAAGCAAATATGTTCTTGTGTTTAGTATTTTATCTTGTTACTAATGTATGTGAATGTTTTTGTACATTGCCCTGAGATGACTTCTGTTGTGAATTGGAGCTAGATAAATGAAGTGAATTGAATTTTATCTGACACTTTGATTTTATTGTTTTTATAAAACTTTTGTATTTCATTCATTTTATTGTTGATTAGTGTACTCCATAGTGTTGTATGTCTAAAACAGGTCTCTTGAAAATGAGTTCTCGTGACCTAATTAGACTACCTGTAGAAATAAAGGTTAAACAAATAAAAATAAATAAATAAGATCTCATTCTTTCAGCCCTGATACAAACCTCATGACCACAGGTGAAGACCAGTTAATCCGGAGGACAAATCCATCGATTCATCTCCCGTTCCATCCTACCATCACTCGAATAAAGACCCAGGATACAAGCAGCTGAAATGTGCTGCCATTGTCAGGTGGTTGGGCTCAGCTTTAGAAATAGTGTGATGATCTCAGATCAGAGCTGCTGCTCCTCTGCATCTGAAGAAGTCAGTTGAGGTGGTTCATCTGATTAGGAAGCATACTGAGCACCTCTCTTTGGAGGTTTCTGGACATGTTTGCTAGGAAGAGACCGCGGGGCAGACCCAGAGCCCGCCAGAGGGATTATGTATCCTATCAGGCCTGAAAACGTCTCGGGATCCCCTCGAAGGAGCTGGAATGAGGGAGATCCAGGTTCCTCTCCTGGACCCTTTGCCACCCTGACGCAACCATGGAACACTGTGAAAGATGGAGATTTATTTCATGTTACTAGACACCGTTTGGAGGTTCCCAGAGTTACTTGTCCACAGATGTTTCTAGGTTCAAACCCAGCTGGAATGTTTTTGTGTTCATGTTCTCTCTATGTATGAATGTTTATTTGTTTCCCCCCCATATTCTCCAGTTTCCCCCTGAAGTCCATAAACATGCATGTTAGGATAATCAGAGAAGTCAAATGGTTTTATATGAATGTGTGTGAATGGTTGCTCACCTCCATGTGGTTCTGTGATGAACTGGAGAACTTCTGGAGGTGGACACCATTTGTGTGACCCTGCTACGATCAAGCAGGGAAATAAAATAGAAGAATTTTGTTAAATTTCAACATTAACTATAAGGAAAAGATTGTGTGAATCATGCTCTCGTCAAACAACGACAAAGAAATTACAGAAAAAAGGAGCAAGAAGCAAAGACTCAAAATCTTAAAATGTTTATGTCTAATTAATACAAATTTGGGAGTTTTGGTATAAATACTGTCTAAGAGTTGCAGAACTCATTTCAGCATGAACGGCTTTCACTACAAAGCACAGAGGAGGATGTGCAATGATGTGGGAAGCTGTTACAAAGTCTCTGTTGCTGATTTATTAAAAATTTAGGACAATTCTCCCTCATGGCATTTTTGATAAGATGCATTTGGTTTAACCTTCAGAGACTATCTTAAGTGCTTGAGTGTTTCTGTGCTTGAAAAACATGTATTGGCTAAAGGAGTGATTTTGTGACACTCAACACACATTTGGGCAGGGTAATTTTATTTTCATGTACAGGTCAAAAGAGTTAATCTAATTGATTAAAAACAAGGTTCTTCTGTATAAACAGTCGTGTCGTCGGCATAAAAATGTATCTATTTTTTGTCCCAGTCGTTTTCTAGATTATTAAAATGTGTTTTTGGGGACGTTGGTGCCTCATTTTCACACATTCCTGTTAATAAGATGGTTATTCTGTCTTCTTTGCAGGATGTTTCTAAACCATGGGCTAAAATATGAACAGGATCTGAAGTTAGACTAGACGATGATCTGAACCAGGTGAGGTCATATTGTTTCTGTTTAGTCATCACTTTCAGCTTCCAGCTGCTGGATAGAAAATAATGAGGACAAATTCTCACACATGAGGACACTGATGATTTCATTGGCACGCTGGTTAAAAGAGCAGTTAACCGCTTTAAGCTTGATTAGCTTCCGGTCTGTGTTGTGTGGGAATACAGAGGACAAAACACAGACCTATGTTTCCATTAACACACGCACATCTGTACATACACAGGGCTGTCCCAGAAGGAAACCCCTGGTGGAGATAATACTGCCACACACACACGCAGAGCTGAAACCAACACACACCTTTAATAAAAACACAACGTAGCTACAGTTCTGTGTGTGTGATTCAGCTCGTGGCAGACATCGACCGCTCGGTGATTCAGTGATGAATCATCTTCTGATCGTAGTTTGCTGCAGTGGGAGTTGATGCCACGTGATGAAGGAATCTGAGAGAAGGTTTTTATGAGTTTGTAAGTGCTGCAGCATAAAGACGGTCTGGTCTGCTCGACAGAGTGATACACGTAGCTCCTCACAAGATGGCTACCAGAAATCCTGCCTGGCGCCGTCAGGGGCTGGTCCAGTGTTTCAGTGACTTGCAGCACATCTGGAACGTGTAAAACGATTTAGGCCTGTCAAGAAGACAATTCACAGCATTTTATCTGAAAGCTCTTTGTCATTAAACTTTCATCTTCATTTCTCTGCAGCTGCTCATTCATTAAAAAATAAATCACACGCTCACATGTTACTTCCAACTGAGAAACTCTCAGCACGTCTCATGATGTCACTGATCGCCCTCACAGTGACAAACATCTGGCTGTTAAATCACATGCAGCCCACGCGCTGTGAGAAATTAAATCCGATCCATTACAACACGGTTTACAGAACAAGGACGGATCAGATGCAGCAAATTGTTCTGTTTCCCAGATATTTTTATCGCCCTCCGTCAGAGACCAAGGCAGGAGATAATGTCTGTTAGCAAAATATCTCTTGAACCTCTAGTCAGATTTTAATGAAGCCTTCAGGAAGTAACCGTTGGAGGTTCTTCTCCAACTGATTCACCTTTGGAGACAACACGATTGACGATTCAGGAAACTTTTTGCAGATATTGAGCTAAAATGTGGCGAGAAAGCTCATCCCCCACCCCACCCCCAAACTCCCCCTGCCCCATCCTCCACCCAGACTGATGAACTGGAAGCAGAGGGCATCAGAGGCCGAGCATTCAAAGAACAGCTGGAGCAACCTCCAGAGCTTGATGGTTTAAGAGTGAACAATGAGAAACAGAGAGTATGCAGGGAGGTGTGACGACCCCCCCCCCCCCCCCACACCACCACCACCACACGCACACCTTCATCAGATAAAGACGGAACAGTCAGATGAGAGGTGACATCATACCTATAAAATCTGGAAGGCGCGGTCATGACGTCACTTTTAAAGAAAGTAGAGACAGAGCAAAAAACGAGAGAAGGAGGGAGTAACACCCCCTCCTCCCCCCTCCTCCCTCTCCTCCTCTGGTGCTTTACCAATTAAGGCTCTCGGAGAAGTCAGGGAGGGGAGGATGAGGTAGAAAAGAGCAAAAGAGCAAAATCTGCTTCTTTATTTACCCCCACCCGGACGGAGTGCGCGCAGGGAGGGAGGTCCGGAACCTCACACACACATCCCTCTGAGACCGCAGTGCCTGCAGAGCTGCTGACTGAGCGAGCGGACACACGCGCGCGCACACTGACTCCAGGATCTCAGGTGGACTCAGGTGAGTCTGGACCCGCTGCTGGGTTCTGGGGGGTTCGGTGGGGGGTGCGTTTCTCGGACGGATCAGAAATTAAATCTTTTTGGAGGTTTTGCTGTTTGCGCTCCGGAGCGCACGCTGCGCCGCGCAGCGCTGGCATCTTTGCGCGCGTGCTGCCTGGTTCTGGTTCTGTTCGGGCAGTCGGGTCTGTGTGGACCCTGGTCTTCTTCGTTGCTCTATGGTTTTCTAGAAGGATAACATCTGTAACATCCATCCATCGTCGGGCTCAGAAACTAAAGTTTGACGAGCTCAGTCGTGCACGAAAAGTCCTCGGGTTGTCTCCACACCAAATAAGGTCACGTGCACGGACAGGTATTTACCGGGAGGAGGTCGAAGTGTTACAGGGAGGAGGTCGAAGTGGGGGCCGCTTGCGCCCTCCGTCGCTGGGTGCGGGTCTGAGCAGGAGGGCCACCGTGGTGCGTTCAGGGGCCAGTGGTACAGAACTACAAACAGGCAGCACTGGAGCAGGAAAACCTTCATCAGGCTCTGCATCAATAATTAGTTCTTCTGTAATAAAACATTGCTGAGTCAGACTTTTAGTTGCAGACAGGTTTTATTTTAAAGCTTTCTTGCTGAGTCAGCATGTGCTACTTTGGAACGATCCTTTATTTTTCTTCTTTGTGCTATTTTAGCCACTCATATATTAAAATGTTCACTTCATCCATGAGATGGGAACTCTGACTTTATAACTTTTATACTTTTCAAAATATTTAACGTTAATGACAAACAATTAATACACAGAGATATTTTCAGTTCTTTCAAATCCATTTAAAATATCCAGAACTCTTGATCTGTTTTTGTCTTCTTTTGCTTCTTTATGCTTTTAGTTCATATTTTTTTTAGCTAATCGTTAGTATTTTGCTACTTTTAGCTACTGTTTTGCTACTTTTAGCTTTTATTTATTGTTTAGCTACATTTAACTTTGAGCTATTTTGCTAGTTTTTGCACGTCTATAAACTTATTTTAGATTTATGTTAGCCTTTTGCTAATTGCACTATTTTTTTGGCCATTTTTACCTTTTAGTTAGCTTTTTGCTACTCGTAGCTTCTAGCTGATCTTAAGCTACTTTTAGCTATTAACTAGTTGTTGTTGGTTTTAGCAAGTGTTTAGCTTTTAGCTTTTAATTTGTGTTCCTATACTTTCTAGGTTTTCACTACTCTTGACTTTTAGCTATCCTTTTGCTATTTTAACTTTTAGCTTCTGTTTAGTTACTTTTGGCTTTCAGTTAGTCTTGTACTGCTTATAGTTTTAAGCTAGAGTTTTATATACTTTTAGATAGCATTTTGCTCTTTTTTTGCTTTTAGCTAGTGTTTTTCTATTCTAACTAAGTGTTTAGTCACTTTTAGCTTATAGCCTTTTGTTAATTTTAGCTAGGTTTTTACTACAAAGTACTCTTAGCTTAGCCTTTTGGTACTTTTGGCTTTTAGCTAGTGTTTTTGCTATTTTAACTTTTAGCTAATGCTTTTCTACTTTTAGCAAGTGTTCAGTCACATTTAACTTTCAGTTAGCCTTTAACTTTAGTTTTTAGCTAGTCTTGTATACTTTTAAATAACATTTAGCTACTTTTAACTTTCACTTAGCATTGTGATGTACCAGGAACCAGAAACTCACAAAAATGAAGGTAAAACAAAATGAATGGGAGTTTTTATTGGACTTTCTGGCACTTCCTTATTGGCTTCACATCTCAGAGCAGGTAGTTAGTTGTTATTAAATGGTGAGACAATCAACGCTAACAAAATGTTTGAATTTAAAAATGCAATTCATGAGTTGGATTGCATGCATTTAAATAAGATCATCTCTAGAGATTTTGTTGTCTTTAGCTCCATTAATTCTGTTTTCTGTGGATTAACAATCTTAAAATGAGGGTAAAACATTTCAAATCTGTGATCTGCTTTGCGGATAATTCTGTGGACCAGTTTATAAATTGGCTTAATTTATCCGCTGCATCTTTTTTTGGCTTGAACAAGCATTAGACCAACGAAGGGCCTCACAGATGAAGGATGCTGCTGCAGGAACAGTTTTAGACATAAACAGATGAAGCTTGTCCTCGTTTGACTCGTCTTCACCCAGCGGGTGCCACCACCACCCTGTCTGCAGAAGCCTGGCTGCAATCAGTGCCTCTGACTCTCTGTCATGCGGTTTGGTCGCGTGTCGAGCATCACTTCCTGTTCTGCAGCGCCGGCTTTGCGCTGCTCGACGTGTGGTTAGTCATGAGAAGATGTTGGCACGTCTGATCTGAGAAATAATTTGTTTTACTGTAACTCTGTTTGATTCAATGTTTAAAATGGCACCGTCTTTCTGTGTTCGGAAGATGCAACATCTGACATCTCTCTGAACCCCGTTTAGAAGCATCCTGACGATGCATCGATCATAAAATAGTAACTGTTAGTATAGTAACTGATTAAATTGCACAACCTCTCAGGTTGCTTAGGTTCTGCATTCAGCTTTGTTGGGTTTTGCTGTTGGATGAAAGCTGTTTTTAAATCTGTTTGTTCTGATGGCCACAGTTCAAACGGACCATCTCCAGGATGAGAAGAGTCCTTTAGGTGGGCTTCTTTCAGGATCTGTGTAGTTCTAATAGGAGGAGAGGGCAGTCCATGATCTTCTGGGCCGTGTCGATAGCGCTGTGGCTGGAGCTCTTTCCTCTGATCCACCGTGCAGCTGGGACATGACACAGTGATGCTGTTTGTTAGATGCTCTCTATGGAGCATTGATAAAATGACACCAGCAGTCATGTTTCTCCTTAGCGCTCTCAGGATGTATAGCCTCTGCTGGGCTTTTTTCAGAAGCTCAGAGGCGTTCACTCTTCAGGTCAGGTTCTCCTTGATGTGCGCTCCCATGAGGTCTGCCCCTTCATCCACACAGTCCCCGCTGATGATCAGGGGTGGGACCTCCCTTTTCTTTTTTCATTTGATAATCAGCTCCTTGATTTTTGAGGTGTTGAGCAGCAGATTGCTTCCCCTGCAGCACAATGTCAGCTGCTCCATATCATCCCTGTTAGTGGGCTCACTCCCCACCTCCGCCTCACAGATGAGCTCCATCACTGTGGTATCATCTGCAAACTTCATGTTGTTGCAGTGGTGAGCAGGGGTGCAGTATAGAATGCATAAAGCAGGGGGCTCAGCACACAGCCCTGTGGAGCGCTGGTGCTGAGGCAGAGGATCGTGGATGTGTGACGGTCTACTTGAACCCTCTGACAGGAAGCTCCAGGTGGAGCGTGAAAGTCCCAGGTCCTGGTTCACACCACCCTCAGTCATTCAGTCTAAACTAAACAAAGTGTTGCTCTTTAGCAGGTAAAATATTATTTTTATTAAAATCTCACGTTTTGATGCATCAGCTTTCATCTTCAGTCAACACCTGAGCCAGTCAGGAGATCGTTTTGGACCTTTTACTGTTATCTCCTTCTTATAAAATTCACTTTTTTTAAAGTTTTAAAGTTCAGTTTCTGCTGTTTGTTGCGGGTGACCGATGCTGGGCGGGTGGTACTGGGAGTTTAAAGAAAGCTTCACTAGAGGGGGGTGTTATGTTAGATTTGATTTCTGAATTTCTTTTTCTCATCCAAGCTGTTTTAGTAAGGAGAGCTGCGAAAGAAACAACTTTTTATCTGAGGAGTTCTGACAGTTATTGGTTTTATTCCACTTGTTGAGATTAACTGAAATGTCTGAATAAAATGATCTGAATCAGAATTATGTTGTCCAGTGTGTCAGAAAATCTAGTGATGCCTCAAAGTTTGCAGTTTTATGTTTAAAGATGTAACATCCCAACGTCAGACCTGCAGAAACTGAGCTGAAAAACAAAAATCTTTTTGTCCAGTCGCAGCTTAGATTTATTTAAACAGGTTAACAACTTCTCATAAAACTTGATCCTTTTCATCCTTACAGTAAATTTAAGAGTTTTTAACTTCTTCAACAGCCACACGTCTCCTCAAGTGACTTTGTTTTAATTAAATGGATCATTTTGAACTAAAACGTATTAATTAGATGCATTAAATGCACATTTTTTAGCTGTTTAACAGTTTAACATTCTGTCTCCATGAAAACCTTCAAGTTTTAACAGCAGTGAGCTGAACTCACAAGAGAACCGTGTTGGTTACAGATAACCGTCAAGATGGAGGAGAGGGGGAGAGATTTGCTCGTGAGTTCAGTTCAGATAAACAGAGAAACTTTACATCTTTTTAAATTAGAAATTAAAAAAATAATAAAACTCCTAGGGTGTTTAATTCTTGTTTAATTAAACTCAGTTTATTCACAACTGACCTGTTTTGAATTGAGTTTTTCGCAGCTTAGAGGTTAAAAATAAAACACGACGCATAAATTTTTTAATAATTTTAGAATCCATCTTTTAACAAATCAGATTTATTACTTTAACAGAAAAATGCAGTAACCTGTTAAAATAATTTGGGTTCTTTTCTTTAATGAAAAACATAAAATCATTGTGTTTATTACCTAAATTATATTCTATAAAATGTCTGAAAATGCATTTATTCTATTTTAAAAATGAAAGAATGAGTAAAGAAGTCGAGAGCATCAAAAAGTATCAGGACCAGGACTGTAGGACCCTGTCAATCCACTAGAGGGCGCAAGATGATAATTAGTCCTGGGTTGTCTCTGTCTCTGGCCTGTCCCCTCCCTGGGTTCTGTCTCTTGTTTATTTAGTAAATTCCTCAGAAACAATGGGCCACAGCGAAGTTTCCTCAGCTCTCACCCACTTCCAGCCGCAGATTTATTTAATTTCGTTTTCAGAAGTTCAATCAGAGTCGAAACCACGGCTGGATATCGCCTCCAGCCTCCATTGTCCTGTTGTTTTACCACTGTTGTCCCGAGTCGAGTGTTTTAGGGAAGCTCATTGCTGTGATGAGTTTATGCATAATTAAAAGGGTGAAGTGGAGCAGACTGCGTCTCGTCGCGTCGAACGAGAACCATTGTTCTGTTGTTTGAGACGCTCCAGTGTGCTGGTGCCACTCAGGGTGCTGATCCAATAACAGGCCTCTTTTATTGGGGTGTTATCGAGGCCGGGGGGCTCCAGGGCTGTTATGGGGGAGTGAGGAGCATTCCTCAGATTCTCCTTTGGCCAGACACACAAATAAACACACACACACACACAAGGTCACTGCATTCTTGATGGCTGCAGGCCGCACCGTGGCTCCTGGCACTGATCTCCTTATTTAGTCAAAAGCTGCGGTTACACTTTTCCCTCCGTCGTCCTCAAAGAAATAAAAGGATTTGGAAGATTTTATTAGGTGTCGAATGAAAACACAACATGCCAAACTGGCATCAGAATCTTCGAGGAGAAATCTCCGTGATGGGTCCGGTTGGTGCTGTTTTTAAAGAGGAATCTGTGAAAACTCCACCCAAACTGCAGATCAGACGCGTGATCGTCGCCGCAGGGTCCCACCTTCAACAAATAAACTCACAGATTCAGCCCAGAGCTCTGTTTGTTTTCTGGATGATCTTTGTGTTGATTTTATAAAAATTACAGCAGCAGTCGGTGTGAGCCGAGCCTTCAGCCCAACCTAAACAGCTGAACTGGTTCTTAAACACAAACAAAAATATAATGTGCAAATGTTTTCAGTCACACTTTTTTTATTTTTTCCAAGCAGACAGACTTTCCTGTAATCACCTACAGTGGTTCTGATCAGCAGTTTTTCGTTGTGTTTGGACTTCGGCTGCTGTTTCTGTCTTCCCGACCACGACATCGTATTAAGAGTGGTTAAAAACTAAACCGGAGAGATTTCAGAATTCAAAATATAAATGTCTGTTTTGTGACGGTAAGGACGGAAACTGACTGGAAAAGCAGCTAAAATCTAAACGTTATGAAAATATCTACAGGCTAAACTAAAACACTCGCTAAAAGTGACTATAGTAGCAATGTGCTAGCTAAAAGCTAACATGGTAAAAAGGCAGCTAAAAGGTGAAAATAGCATAAGACAAAAAATAACAAGAAGGACTAAAAAAGATCTCCATGTATTTCTCTGTGCAAATATATGAAATTAAAGTTAAATTTTTGAAAAAAATAAAAGTTACAGGAACCAAAAGTCAGAGCCTCCATCTCCTGAATGAGCTGAACGTTTGACAGATGAAAGGAGACACGATGTGTGGTTGCTCAAGACTTCTGCACAGCTGTGTTCAGTGTTCTGTATTTAATTTATAGAGATGAAGTCACTGCACCGGTTGTTTACAGAGTTAAGGACCAACAAATTATTTACTCAAGAGTGGTGGTGAAATTATTCACCCTAATTCATCTAATGGAGTTTCGTGGCACCACTTTGTACGTTCTCACGTTAAAACGTAGAAGATAAATGTAAAGTCTTTTTACATTTTGTTGTGTTTTTCAACACTTGTGTGGGATCTTTAGTTTTTTATGAAGCATCTGAAGTTCCACCCATCTCGACCTGTGAACCTGTATTTACAGAGCGTTGTCGTCTGAAACACAGATGCATCATCAGCGTATGATTCGTTCAGACGTGCTGTTTGGTCAGGACGCTCAGAGGAGGTTAGTCATTCGTTCGTCTAGACGCCGCGCGTCTGGCTGATGCGCACTGTAACCTCTAACAACGAGGCTGCAGCACGGTGACATCGAATCAGATTAAAACCAACAAGTAGCCTGCGTACGATGGGAACACGAACAAATAAACTCACTGCTCGTACAAAAAACTGAACTCTGTCCAGCAGACACAAATAAACAGGAACATAAGAAGTGAGCTGAAGCTCCCGGTGGATTCCTCAGTTATTTGTTGGGCCTGAGACCCTTCAGCTCCGATAAACTCGCCTCCTTACAGGAGCTGAAGCAAATGTTTCAACTTATATAAAAACTACATGATGGGAAAGTCTACTTGACCAATGGATTCATTCTACTTCAACTACTTAATTAATTTCAGACTCCAAAAACATTATTTAGTGTTTTTACATTTAAAAAAGTTTATTTTTTGTTCACATTTACTTCCAAAAGAAACAGTGAGTTCCAAAACGTGTTTAAATTCACACGTTTTCTTTTTTTGTTTGGAACTTGACGAACAAATTAGCCAACACGCTAACTTCCTCAACAAAATACCATTTTCTCTCATTTATTTTCCATCCATCCATCCATCCATCCATCCATCCATCCATCCATCCATCCAGTTCTGGACTCAGGTCTCGAGAGCAGCATCTTGAGCAGGGAGGTCCAGACCTCCCTCTCCACAGCCACCTCTTCCAGCTGGGAGGACTCCAAGGTGTTTCCAGACCAACAGAGAGGGGTAGTCTCTCCAGCGTGTCCTGAGTCTTCCCCAGAGTCTCCTCCCAGTTGGACATGTTGGAACACGTCCCTTGGGAGGCGTCCAGGGTCCATCCTTACCAGAGTTCAGGACTCAGGCAGGGCCCCTTAACATGCTGGTAGGCCCCAGGACCAAATGGCTCCTGCAGGGAGAACATGTCCAACCATGTCCTCCAACATGTGGACAGCTGTCAGTCAATCATCAAGGGACACACCTCAACTTTAGCAACACACATTGATTGGTCAGCTTCTGAACGTGGGTCACTTTTAATTGGATCAGTCAGCAGCTCCAAACATGCATCTGAAGTGATTGACAGAGCACATGACACGTTACTAAACAATATTGGTGTATAGTATGCACTGTAGTATAGATGAGGGTAGGAATGTAGACTGACCAGTAAACAGAGAGCTTCTTCTTGCAGCTCAGCTCCCTCTTCACTCCAATGGACCGACACAAAGCACACAATACTGCAGAAGCTGCACTAATCTGTCTGTCAATCTCATGCTTCATTCTTCCCTCACTCATGAACACAACCTCGAGATACTTGAACTCCTCCACTTGAGGCAGAACCTCACCCTCGACCTGAAGAGAGCAATCCACCCTCTTCTGACTGAGGACCATG
>NC_056508.1:46293246-46299920 GCF_014905685.2 Nematolebias whitei | reverse complement strand
ATATATATATATATATATATATATATATATATATATCACGATGACGCCAACAGAATCACATCATCATCACAGTTTAACAGTTTGTATAGAGATGAATGGTCTGTAACAATGGACCTCCAATCCCATACCCACGGCACGCCCCCCACAATGTACCTCAAGGAACAAAAACAGGAAAGTCTACAAAACACATGTAGACTGGTTGGGCAAACTCCCACCCAACCTCAAGGACAGTAGTGAGGGTAAAGAGCTGATCCCACATTGTTCCTCCTGAATTTGAGGTTCGATTATCAACCGACCTGTCTTCCCAGCACCCCTGATATACTGGTGGTTCTCCTGTAACTGGAACAAACTCTGCACACTCAGACTATACAGATGTTTACTAAAACCTTTGAAACCAGTTTCCAAAAAATCCTTTGAACCAGGCAACAAAGTTAACTCTCAGAAAATAACCACTGATCGTGTGAATGTTCATGAAGCGCTCACACAGTTGTGATCCAGTTTTCATCCATTTCAACAAATCATGAATCAAAACGTTCGGCTGTTTCAGGACAATCCTGCTGTGACTTTTGGTGGTGCAACTTTAGCTTGTTGAAATATTTAACCTTTTCTGCCATAATAGAAAATGAATTGAGCTCATTTTACCTCTTTAGATCTGTTTAAAACCTTTTACTGCTCCTTTCACGTTTTGTTCTGCTTCAGCTTCTTTGTGCAAATTTTAAAATAAATTCAGCTACTTTCAGCTGTTTTGTGCTCCTTTCAGATTATTTCTGCTAACTAAAACATTTTTGTGCTTCTTCTAGCTTCTTTCTGATAATTTCAGCTTGTTATGCTCCTTTCAGCTACTATTTAGCAATTTTCTGCTAAATTTAACTTTTCTTTTTTAGCTTATCTTCTACTTTCTTCTAAGCTTCTTTCTGCCTTGTCAGCTTGTTTTCAGCCATTTATTTAGCTGATTCCAGTGTTTTGGCTAATTTCTTAATATTTGTGCACATTTCTGCACCTAATTCAGCTCATGTTCTTTCTGCTTTCTTCAGCTAGGCTTGTTCTTCCATTTCAGCTCATTTCAGCTGTTTTTTTCAGCAAGTTCTTCAGCAATAACATTCACACTGCATTTTTGCAGGAAATGTAATTTCTCTTGTTAAAGTTTTGAGTCTCCGGACTCAAGATGAACGACAGTTAGTCAAACAGCTAAAATTTGTCGTGGTAGCAGCTGAAAGTCATCTCTTTAGCTGAACAGTGGCATCTTTGTTTAAAATCTTTGGCATGCAAATTCTGCTCAAAGAAAGCTAGATTCACTTTTTAGTAGTTCCTCGGAGAAGAATTTGATGTGCCCACGTTTTGTTCTGGTTTTAGATGCTTTAAAGCGTTTTGTTAAGTCTGGAGGGTGTCACCAATCTAACACAAACTTTCTCTAACTCCCATGTTGGGGTGGTGATACATGCATGTTTTTCTTTGGTGGTGTTGGAAAACATCTAATGTGTTCGTGCATGTTTGAGACGTGTCTGTGCTCCCACAGCCCTGAGTCAAACCAATAAATGACCTCAGCAGTTTGTCTTCAGGAGTTAATCACCTGTCAGGTTAAGCCAGGTGTGCTGAGGGGAGGGGGCATGTAAAGAACCTCCAGGATCAGGACAGCTCAGCTCCTTTTCCATCTCCTGTTGAGCTTCAAGTGTCCTGATGTTCAGGGTTCTTGCAGGCTGCTGGTGAGGTTCTGCTCAGAAATGTGTGTGCAGACAGAACCCACTCCCTGTTATCCGCCTCCTTATAAACCTCTAATGTCCGTTTCTGCTTTCTTGTCTCTCCAGCAGAGAAGCTAAAACGTGAGAAGGAGAGGAGCTGAAAAAACAAAAGACTCGAGCAGACTCCACCCAGGAAAAAAACCCAGAACCCCTCAGCGAACCGAGAGGCAGCAGAGGCCATAAAAATGAGCGGTTCCCACCCCCGGCTCCACCAGAGCGCCGCGCCCGCTCCCAACGCTCTCTCCTCGGACAAGGACGCAGAAATGCCCGCCACGGAGAAGGACCTGGCCGAGGACGCGCCGTGGAAGAAGATCCAGCAGAACACGTTCACGCGCTGGTGCAACGAGCACCTGAAATGCGTGAACAAGCGGATCGGGAACCTGCAGACGGACCTGAGCGACGGGCTGCGGCTCATCGGGCTCCTGGAGGTCCTGTCCCAGAAGAAGATGTTCCGCAAGTACAACCAGAGGCCCACCTTCCGCCAGATGCAGCTGGAGAACGTGTCGGTGGCGCTGGAGTTCCTGGAGAAGGAGAACATCAAGCTGGTGTCCATAGGTGGGTGTGAGCGCGGTGGATGAGCCGTGCGCCCTCATCCACGCGCAAACTTCAGGTTTTCACGTGCGCGGCGTGTTTTTCTGCTGCTGTCAGCTGAGCTCGCGCACATTGTTCAAGAAAACGAGGTTAAAACTGAACGTTCTCCTCAGAAACCGCAGTTTGCTCCGAAGCGCCCTTAAATGTGTTTTGGTGCCAGTTTTCCACAGGACCCAGGGATGAGGCTGCTGCTTTGGGGAGGAGGGGGTCTGCAAGGAGGGGGCCCCGGGTTTCTCTGCTCCCCAACAGCCTGAGTGGGGCTGGGCCAGACTTTCTGGGCCTGGATCAGGCCTCGGGTTGAGACACAACAGGGCTTTTGTCTCGTGTCTTTCAGTGGACTGGGCCCAGTGGTGGTTGTAGGGGGTGGCACACCAGGGCAGACCACTGGGGGGAGGGGGGGGCATCTTGCCACCCTGTACACTGTAAACAGTTTAAGTGTATCTAGCAGCAGCTGTCAAATACCAGTAAAACCACAGCACAATGGATCAGCAGCTCCCTCATATTCTGAAGGGGGGGGGGGGGGGGGGGACTTGTATTTTTGCTGCCCCATGTCACTCCCAGCAAAACAGTGTTGTTCATTTCCTATTTTACTGAACTACAAACCAAAAAGTTAATATTTAACATATTTGCTACATTCAACACCGCCCACGTCACTTTGACAGTTTGCCCAAACTTAGCTACACTAGCATTGTTAGCATTCAGCTTTGAAGATGGGGGTGGGGGGGTGGGGGGTATTTTAAGGCTTAAACTGTGCTGCATCTTTTTCTGCTTCTGGTTTTGACAGAATAGAGAAAAAACAACGAGCTCATGCAACTTTGGAGTGAAAAATACCAACGAGTTTAGGAAAAGTGTTTTCTCTAAATCCCTTTCTGCCGATCTTATGCACAGAAGTAGATCACCTTGAAGGAATCTGAACTGTGTAAACGCATTTATCTGCAGAGCCTGTTGGAGGAACCATTTCTTGCACGAATGTATAATCATGCATCCTCAGCTTTGCCATCCTGAGGAACAAAACTCTGGGTTCCTGTAGAGACCAGCTAGATCTGGAGAAGTTGGCTCAACTTTTCTGACATCAGACTTGGTGCCTACATGTGGCTGCTCGCTTCATCACATCATGAACACTCCAGGTGTTTTAAGCTGCGTGCATCGTTGCTTTTCTGTTAATCCAGAAGAGCTTCAGCTCTGATTAGCGCAGAGATGACATCGCTCTCTCAGAAGCCTAAAGACAGCTGATGGATCTGATCAGCTGCATGAATGATCTCTGGATGTGCAGACTAAAACCTGGAGCAAAAAGAGAAGACGACGCTCTTTTTGTCCAGGGAATTGTTTAGCACATCACAGGAAGAGGTGGGTGTGAATCAGTCTTTGTCGTCCTGGGAGCGTCTGGTTCACTGGGGGGTTTCCACGCGTGTCCTTCAGGTGAAGTGATGACATCGTTCAGGTCAAACTGTTGTAATGTTTGTGTCTCAATCGAGACGCTGAGTGTTTCATGAGTTTGGTGTTCAGTGCCAGGCTCCAGTGATCCTCCCCCACTCCTCCAGCTGACTCACCCTCCTCCCTTCTGCAGCTGAAACTGAGTCATTTAATCTGAAGATGAGAGGGCAGCCTCTCACTTCCTCCTTTCAGTGCACAAAATGGACACACCCAGGCAGTAACGCTCACCACAAGTTACCAAACTGCCCTCTCTGCTCCTGGGTGCAGCCCCCCCCCCTGCTCGCTAGTTCTCTCACTTTTAACTTTATTTAAATTCTTGAAAGTCTCTGCCCTAATCTTATTTTTTATTTGACTTGGACACACCTATTTCACTGTTGTTAAAAATTGACCAGACCTGATGTGTAACACCAGCATCAGGGACGAGTCTGCAATCTGCTCCACCCAGAAGGAAACCCAGCAGCAGCAGGAGGGGCTGGACAGGAACTGCAAATATTTACTCATTAATCCAGGATCATTATCAGCTTTACGCTGTGAAGGCCCAGAGACAGGCCTGTGTGCTCACACCTCCATCAAACACCCACTCTGTGAAATCAACCGATGTGGACACGTTTGGAACATGTTGCTCCTCACAGAGGTCCATCCACACCACAGATGTCCTCCCGTTGAGGCGGCAGCTCCGTGTGCAGCCCTCGGCTTCTGCTGGGAGACAAACCCCAGAAATTTCAGATTGCATCTTCAGCACAACTGAACTCCAGGATGATGTTAAATGACAGGGTTGGATATTTGATCACAAACATGTAATCCACAGATTAGCTCAACCCAACAGATGGAAAAGGTGACTCCACCAGAACCAGTAAATACTGGGTTTAAAAAGCCCACTCTGTATCCGAGTGTCAACCGTTGATGGAGGAGTCTGTTAATGCATCAGTTTCCAAGCTTTTCAGTTTTCAACCCACAAAATGGGTCAGAAGGACTTAACCTGATTATGGCTGGACAAAGTTTGGTGGTCCCCAGTCCTGGGGGTGGGGGGGCGCACTATCCTGCATGTTTCCTCTGCTCCAACACACCTGATTTGAATCAGCAGGTGATTAACAGTCTTCTGCAGAACGTGAGGAGGTGATTCAACTGTTGAGTCAGGTGTTGGAGCAGAGAAATGTCTAAAACCTGCAGGATGGTGGCCCTGGAGGACCACTGGAGTACAGACGCTGATGAGCTATTATACAAAGAGTATTTTCATCCATCCTTCATCTTCCACTTGTTCTGAAGTTGGGTCTCGGGGCCAGCATCTTGAGCAGGGAGGTCCAGACATCTCTTTCCACAGCCACCTCTTCCAGCTCTTCTGGGAGGACTTCAAGGTGTTCCCAGTCCAACTGAGAGACATAGTCTCTCCAGTGTGTCCTGGGTCTTCCCCGGGGTCTCCTCCCAGTCAGACATGACCCAAGCACCTCCTTAGGGAGGCGTCCAGGAAGCATCCTTACCAGAGTTCATGACCAGAGGTGAGGGGAGGAACTAGACCGACCAGTAAACGGAGAGCTTAGACTTACAGCTCAGCTCTCTTTTCACCACAACAGACCGGTACAAAGTCCACAATACTGCAGATGCTGCACCAATCGGTCAGTCTCACGCTCCATTCTTCCCTCACTCATGAACAAAACCCTGAGAAACTTGAACTCCTCCACTTGAGGCAGAACCTCACCCTTGACCCGAAGAGAACAATCCACCCTTTTCTGACTGAGGACCATGGATTCAGATATATATATTTCCGACTCCTGTTTCTAATAACGGTTATGTTTCAGTAGGGCTGTTAATCATTCTGGAACTTGATTTAATTTCTGATGACTCCTTACTTTGTGCTTCTTGACCCTCAGTTGAGTCCCAACCTTAACTTTTGAAGTACTGGTCTTGACATTCATCCTTTAGTTTTAACCTCAGCTGTTGGTTTTTGTATGAATTGGACAAAATCACATCATTTGCTGCACGTGGGAACAGTCTCTCTACTCAAGGGATCAAACAGCCTGACTCGTATCCGTAAAATAATCCTTGATCGATAAAATTAATTTTATTTTCTCCACTAATCTTTTTTGCATTTAAATTGTTTGGATTGTAGAAATGCCATCTCTTGCTGCTGGATAAGACTTATTTTTGATCTGTGGTTTATTTGGTTGCACAACGTTAGAAAAACATACAGTTGCAGTATTATTGCATATCTTGGTAAAAATACATGTAATCCCCATGTGTGTGTGCTGGGTGGGGCCTTTTTAAGCTGTGGGGTTGTTTCCTCCGACTGCATGATGCAGTAATTTTAAACATAATGATCGTTTTGTGCCTGGAATACTTTACAACGTTGATACAAATACATTTCATTATATTATACAGTTCTGATTCATGTCAAACTGACTGAGCTGGACAAGTGGAGGCTGTTGTGGCACTGCAGTTGGAAAACGTGTGCGCAGTGTCATCTTGCATGTAAGTTAGTTAGTTTAGTAAGTTTATTAAGTAAATACGTTTTCTAAGTAAGTTTACTTATTACCAGTAAGTAAGTATACCAAGTAAATAAGTTTACTAAGTAATTTTACTAAGTAAGTGCCAGTAAGTTAGTACATTTACGAAGTAAATAAGTTTACTAAGTAAGAAAGTAAGCTTACTAAGTAAATAGGTTTACTAAGTAATTTTACTAAGTAAGTACCAGTAAGTAAGTACATTTATGAAGTAAATAAGTTTACTAAGTAAGCTTACTTGGTAAACTTACTTACTTAGTAAATTTACTAATTACCAGCAAGTAAGTTTACTAAGTACATAAGTTTACCAAGTACTGGTAAGTAAGTTTACTATGCAAGGTAAGTTTACTAAGTAAGTACTGGTAAGTAAGTTTACTATGCAAGGTAAGTTTACCAAGTACTGTTGAGTAAG
>NC_056508.1:46266877-46293236 GCF_014905685.2 Nematolebias whitei | reverse complement strand
GTTTACCAAGTACTGTTGAGTAAGTTTACTATGCAAGGTAAGTTTACTAAGTACTGGTAAGTAAGTTTACTATGCAAGGTAAGTTTACTAAGTACTGGTAAGTAAGTTTACTATGCAAGGTAAGTTTACTAAGTATTACTGCAAGTAAGTTCTCTGTGTTGTCGTCATTGTGTGTTCCCATACAACGACTAAATGGGTTCTCTGCAGTTAACCCATCACATGTGGGACACAGGCAGGTGGAGCAGTGGGCAGTTATGTAGAAGCTGAGACAAAAGTTTCTCTAAGTCTTAAAATGAACTTTGATGACAACTTGCACATAAAACCTGATCAAAGCTTCAGTAAGAACAGCTGATTTATTTGAATCTACACCACGCTCCAGACTCGGGCTCCTCGTGAAGTGGACCGAGTGTTCAGTCTGAGCTGAAGGCTTCAGCTTTGGGCTGCTGCGTCCCTTCTGTTCCACAAAATGCAGCCCGGCAGGCGGTGTAAGGAGGTTTTAATCAAACGGAACCAGCAGACTGGACCTCTGACGAATCCTCATGTTCATGTAGGAATAGGAGCAACAAGGCTGCCATCTAGCAGGTGGTGCCGCGACACTGACTGCATCGAACGTGGATCATGATGCAGGTTCAAAAATCATCTCCAACTCTCCTGTTGAGTGAAAATGTGCTGCATTCAGTTTATTAAACTGTTGAATTTAAAGCCAGAGTCTTTCCCCTCGTCGTCCTGTTTGTGTTGAAACGAGCGGATCGGCTTCTCGGCAGAACGAGACTTGTTTTTTGTGAATTTAACGTCTGTGCGGAGCTTCATGCTGCATCTTATCATCGTTGCTTCAGTCCATCAACAGCCCAGCCCAGATTTTCAAACCCTTCAGGGACGTTTCTTAACTTGTCTGTCTGGAGTTCGTAGAAGCGGTTTGATTGGGATCCTTCCACGAAGGCAGAATAAACGGAGCGCTGGTGTAACTTCGTACCTGGCGGCTCTTGGGAGAACAGAGGTGCAGGTTGAGACAGACGCCCGTGTGGCAACAACCATCTGTCTCCTCCTGTTGCTTAATGAAACATACTTTCCATGTTGCAAATAGAAGAATGAGATGATTGTATTCACTTTATCAAATAATGTGGACGTGTACACAAAGTGAGAGCAGCTCTCTCACCTCATCGTTCCTGAAGGAAGTCTTGGACCCACAAGTTTCATTTTTCCAGCGGGTTATTTGGCTACACATTTTCTTCAGGAACATTTTGTGTTGTGGTAACGTGATTCTTGTGAGATGCTGCAATGCATCCTGCATCTCTGTAAAATCACCAACACGCTCATAAATTACTGTTTTATTTATTGATAAGTCATTTAGTGTGCACACGACATCAACCCGTCTTACTGACTGTTTTCTTCTTGTTCTGGTGAAGCTGTTGCTGCAGATGTTTTCACTGCAGAGAACCAGACTGAAGGTCCAGACTTTTTCTTGGCATCTGTTCAGATCTCATTTCTGTCAACACTGGAAGTCTTTAACTGAACCGATTCATTCATGGTTAAACGATTTCAGAAGATTTTTAATGTTAAACAAATCTTGTTACGTTAATTTTAAGGATTAACCCATGTTAGCTTTAACTCTGTTTTGCGCTTCAGTTTTTAAAAATATTCTGAAGCTACAAACTCATCAGGACAAATTAATGCAAGGATTATAATCTGCAAAGCAAATGCAGTTTTTTTTTAAACACTTAGGAGTTGTCAGACGTTGGAGTAGAATCTTGACTCAAGATTTCAATCAGAAAATTACAAACCATCAAATCATGTTTGTCGATCCTTATTTTTGAAATTTGTTTTGTTTCTCTGGGACGTTTTCAGGAACTAAAGCCTTCTACACGGCAGATGAAGGCCCAGCTACAACCTAAAATATCAACCAGACTGTGTTCTGCTCTTCTGTGGGCTCTTTGTGCAAACTGTGAAAAATCCTGCAGAGTTTGAAACATGCACAATATTTTCCAAGTAATGTTATGGCTGGTGCAGTTGGTAGAGCTGCCGCCTCTCAGCGAGAAGGTTGCTGGATCAAATCCCAGCCATGGACCTTTCTATGTGGAGTTTGCATGTTCTCTCCGTGCATGTGTGGGTTTTCTCCGGGTACTCCAGTTTCCTCCCACAGACCAAAAACATGCATTTTAGACTGATCGGTGACTCTAAATTGTCCATAGGTGAGAGCGTGAATGGTTTGTCTCTATATATCCCTATGATGGACTGGAGACATGTCCAGGGTGTCCCCCGTCTCTCACACAGCGATAGCTGGACATGGACATCAGTGAACAATTCTGACACAGTCTCAGAGTCCCACCAAGGTGGGCGTATAACTGAAGGTGCAGGAGACATGAAATGACGGGACAAACGAGTACCAAGAATCATGGATGTCTTCACACTGAAGGTTTTCCAAGTTTCTCTGCCTAGGAGGTTGTGGAAAGGGTAGTGAGGTAATAATCGCTCTGAACTCCTTCAGTTTTTGTCTAAAGTTCGTCTGAGGTCACAACCAGTTGGAGATGTTGCAACGTCCCACTGAAACGGGCACGGTTTATTTCAGGATGATCCTCTCGCACTAAAACGTGCTGCTGCAAGACTCTGAACGTCGAGATGAATGCTCCACAATCGGCTGCGTTCTGGAGGTAAAGCAGCTCCCTGGTTGTTTGTTAAACCTCTGGGTTCTGCAGATTGAACAAGTCGGGAGAGAGGACCCTCTCAGAACCAGGTTTCCTGTGAAAACGAGGCTCTTTGCACCCTCACCAAAGCGCTGCCACTTGCAGCTGCTAAATGTTAAGTCATTCAGATCTGAAGCACCAATGGAATCCTGAAATGCTTTTCTGGAAGAAAAATGTATTCGCCACTAACTTGGGTTTAACAGGATCACTTCCTGCAGGCTCATTATCAGAGCTCTTTCTGCACTGGCTGAATTGGGCGGTCAAGTGGATACAGCGGATTAGCAGAGCGTTCCCATTCAGTCTGCTGGTATTCCAGCTATTGTTGCATCATGGCTGGAACGCCGCCCCTCGCATCATGTTCAGACCGAACAAGCTGCTTCTTTTATAATAACGGCTCAAACGGCTGAAGGTTTGAGTGTATGGAGATCTGTAGGAAAGGTGCACAGCCTGAGCTTTAGTTTGGTTTCATTTAACGGACTCGTGGGCTTTTCCAGACTGGAGTCGTTTCTGCCAGGCCAGCAGCGATCAATTACTCGATTCTGCTCCAAGATGGTTCTGGGATGTTTCCAGGAAGCAGGCGGCGATTAAAGCCACATGCTACGTATTAAACCTCATTCATCATTTTGCCCGTGTCCTCCCCTCACCTCTTGTCGTATCCTCCCCTTCATCCTCCCCCTCCCAAAGTTTCCTGTTCCTTTCAAACCCATCTTTTATTTCTCTGTTCACTCAGGTGAAGGTCTAACTGGTTCTGTTGTCAGATGGGGGTTTAAAAATGTCCCATGCAGCAGAATTCTCCACCCTTCTTTCTTTCTTAGCTCGTCTGTCTATCCTCCCTTCTCTTCCTCCCTCCTCCCGTCTCCGTCTGAAACCAGAGCCCAGGGAATGGGAGGGCCGCCAAGATCCAGTTTGCTTTTTCCCTTTTAAGGCTAAAAAGCAGGGGGAAGTTTTTTCCACACATGGGGAGGGAGGGAACATGACTGGAAGGAGTAGAAAGGAAGAGCAGGAAGTGCAGTAGCTTCAGAGTGGCTTGTTTTATAGTTGGAAGGAGCGGACGTGGGTTTTTTTTAGGTGTTGGATGTTTTAGGATTCAGTTTTCTGCTGTTTTGCGTCACATGGTATCAATTCAAAGTCTGCGAAGGCAGTTGTCCTAATGTGTGTGAGGTCAGCGTGGAATGTGTGACATTTCCTGAGAATTATTCTTTTTTTTTTTTTTTGTCCAAACACACTCAGGAAATGTACGTCTTATCTAAACATGCACGTGCATTAGTCCTCCTTCCACACTCGGTTCTTTGCAGCCTCACACGGCGCTGGACATCAATTTATTAATGAGCATCTTTTAAAAATACCTAAAATAATAAATGTAAGGGAAAACTGAAGCATGCATGAAACTGCAATATTAACGGGCACAATGAAGTTATCAAAGATGCTACTGTTGATGTTGTTTTTTAAAAAGTGGTGCACTAAAATAATTATTCAAGATTAAAAATGACAAACTGCTTCAGGGCTCATTCTAGAGTTTAGGTTTAAACGAACCTAAAAATTAAAAACTTTGGTCAAAGTCCTGTTTTTTATTTAAATAAATCTTGTTTAAGTGACACAAGTAACAACTTTTTCTTTCTTATTTCTCAGCATTATAATATGAAAACTGTAATTTATTTTGGCTCAAATCCTTGTTTTATGCTTTTTTTTAAAATCGTCACTGAATTCAAGACGTTTTAGTTTAATTCTTTGAAAATGAGTCGCTTCATGCCAGTTTGTCCTCTAAATGCATTCAGCACAGTTATAAAGCACTTCCACCTTAAATGAACAGGTTCTTTGGGCCACAGAGCAGAACCTCTCTGATGTAGAGGGGTTCAGGTCAGAACCGTCATGTTCATCTCTGCTGGTCCATTAAAAACTTCTGGTCCGACTCATTTAGACCTCCGCTCTAATCTGCTCCATCTAACGTTGACCAGACCTTCCTCTGCCCCCCCTCCCTCATTAAAATGTCTAGATCCAGCCGGCCTGCAGGTCAGAGATTATCGTGATGTCACTGCAGCGTTGCGGGTCTGGGAGGGGGGCGTCCGGCAGCAACAACATGCCAAACCAGTGAGTCATGGGAATTTTGAGGACAAAGATCGGCCTCATTCAAACATGTTGCAGTAGCCTCCATGAGGGCACATAATGCTGCAGCAGGGGGTTGGAGGGGGGAGTTGTGAGTCAGCAGGGTGGGGGGTGAGGGTTCAGGCGGTTTGTCCGTATATGGACCTGTGGTCTGCTGGAGTCGCTGCCAGATTCTTTGCATGTTTAGTGGCTTTCAGAGGAGGTGAACATCTGCATGCATTATCAGAAACATTTATGCCCCAATAACAGTCCTGGGGGGGTGCCTGCTGTAAAGTGCAGACCAAATTACATTTTAAAACTGTTCAGGGTCTCTTGCAAATATCCTGAACTTGGTTTGGTCACTGTTTAAAACCGTCAAAGTTGCTCATTGTTTGACCTCCTTTGCTGGTTCTGGTAATTTTCTGGTGCCGTTTCTGCAGCATTTGTATGAAACGCACCCCTGCTGTCGCTCATCTGCATTCCTGCTGCAAGCACCAACCTGCGACGCACACCTCGAACCTTCACGTCAGGCCAAATGAGAATTTACAACTCCTTAGGCAACCTTTTCCGTCTCCTCGCCACGATCTCATTCCTCCTTCCATTCGTGAGCGGTCGGGGTTAAAACGACGGCCCCGTCTTGACGTTCTCGTGGAGATGCTGAATTTTAAACGGCAGTTTGACCCTGCAGAGCATGTGCTTTTCCTTCAGGAGTATCTGACATGACATACGTCATAGCATTGGAAAATAACTTGACACGAGCAGGAGCCGTCCCAGACGTAGCCGGGACATGTCGGCAAATCCAGTCATTCAAAACTAACCAAGTCTGTGCTTCACATTTGGAGCTTTCCTCACCGGCTTTCTTCTCACTCACCATGCACCGGCCTTCCCTTGGACTTTAGCTCCTCGTTCAGACCTCATTTCCCCCCACAACCCCCCAAGCTCCTGTTGTGGCTCCTGGCCAAAGAGGCAGACCTGAAATGGCCTCAGCAGCCCTAACTGCTGCCTCAGCACTCTTATGAAACGACGCTTAAGAAATTGAGACGTTGCCAGTAAAGTGCTGCTAACTGTCCAAACCTGAACGATTCGTCTGGAAATTTCAACCAACATTCTGATGTAAATAAGATCAGACGGTCGACGTTTGCAGGAGTTGGAAAGCTCGGCCGATTCAAAAATTTAACATTCTTTGGTAGAATTGTAACAAAATATGGTTGTTTAAAACCTTTTTACGATGTCACGGTCAAACTGCGAGTTAAGTCCCAACTTTCTGACCCGATTCAACTCTGAACGATTCTTCTGTGAAGTTTGAGCTGCAAAGCTCCAAACGGCTGTTTTTTACCACTCGTTTCACCAAAACCTCGTTTGCGTGGAAATCTTTTTACGGTACGGCCATCAAAAGTCGAACTTGCTGTTCTTATTGCATGTTTGATTGTTTTCTTTGAGGGTTTTTCAAAGTTTTAGGAAGAAATGCAAACCATAAACTGAAGATTATTGAACGGATAGTAAGGGTCTGTCGATGCACTAAAAATGAGCAGTGGTGTAACCTGCAGCTGAATTTCCCACCACAGCGAGGCCATTGCAGCTCAGTGTTTGTTTCAAGATGTGAGGTTCTGCACCGACGGCTGTCAAAACAAACTTCAGTCCACCTCCCAGTTCAGCTGTTTAAATCAGCTAGAGGACACAGACATGTTGCCCCACCCTTTCCTCGAGGCTATCTGCAATCATCACCTCAGTCAACAGATTATTGTTTGACGTGCGCTCACTTCAGTGTTTCGTGTTTTTATGTGGGGTGGTGGGAGTCGTGCCCGGGCTAGCTGCAGCCTCTCACTTTCTCCTCGGCTCGGAGCCGTCTGTGGTGTCGAGACTTGAAAGGAAGACCTGAGAGAACAACCACACGTTGAACCAGATGTGCTGTTGTCGTTCTGTTAGTGGGTTGATGTGGCACCCAAGTCCAAATTTAAACCAAAATATTGAAATTCGTTTGACTTTTAACTGTTGCATTATTGTACGCATTGAATTCCCCCCAACAGTCATATATCTGAACGTTTTGTCTTTTTACAGCTTCGAATTAGATCCAAGACAAAAGGTGGTGTTTTTCTCTCTTTCTGCAATTTGACCTTATCTGACTCGGTGGTAGGTGATCATGCAAGTGTGTGTTCCTGTTTCTTGTTAACTTTAGGGCCTTTTTGGTACAATCCTCTGCCTTGTCATGACTGGCAGTCTTTGTAAGGACCAAAGCCTGGCCCTATAGTGGACCATCATGTTGGGGTTTAAGGCTGAAGTATAGTTTAGGGGTAGTTGCATGTACTGGTAATTATTAGGTTTAGGGTCAGTGTTGGGCTACAGAAAATAAGTCAATGTGCTAACAAGGATGGAAATACTCTGAGTGAATTACAGTATATTAAACCAGTGGACGAATGAATCTGATTAATCACAAATCTACAAGTAACTTTTAAAATCAACCCAATGCAAGATGACCACCACAACTAATCCACCAGAGCAAACAAAAATGATCAACTCACTCAGTTTTACGGCTATAGGGCTAAAACTTGGTGTGGTAGTAGCTGACAGTCCTCCTAGACACATGCTCTGAGCAGGAACTGATCCATAATGCCTTTGCCTAAAATTATGGGATGCAAAATGGCAAGCAATTTCATTTAATTGTTTGGGAAGCGGCTTTAAGAACTTCCATTTGTACTTTTTTATTGCGTTGCAAAACAAAATTTAAATAACAGTTTAAAAGTCCAGTGACTCTGTGATTTGTTACGATACACGTGTTAAACAATTCATACATCATGCATAAAATTATGACTTGACCTGTAATGTTTTTGAGAAGAACCTTTATTTATACAGGTTGGTCTCATTGAGCCACGAGGCGTCATTTATAAGGGAGACCTGTAACATTGTGGTCTTTAAATGGAAATGGACAAGATTTGTCCCTACTTTGATGAATTTGGATGAATTGTTATGGGCCAAGAATTTAACCCTGGGGAACTCCATACTAATGATATTCTGCCTGCAACGTTAGTCCATACATGAGCTGAAAGTGTTCAAATCGCACAACTTCACATATCTTAAATCTTTTTTTTTTTTTTTTTTTATCAGATAATGAATTTGAAGCTTTGAGACTTTAGTCAATAGTTTCAAGCCATTTCTTCTTCTTTGCATTCTATTCCAAAACCTTTACAAATAAAATTTGTCTGCGCTTCATGTTAACTTGACCTTCAATCTGTCCTTCCTTTGGTCTTTAGACTCTAAAGCCATCGTGGATGGTAACCTGAAGCTGATCCTGGGTCTGATCTGGACCCTGATCCTGCATTACTCCATCTCCATGCCCATGTGGGACGAGGAGGAAGAGGCGGACGACGGCAAGCAGAAGACGCCCAAGCAGAGGCTGCTGGGATGGATCCAGAACAAACTGCCCGAGCTTCCCATCACCAACTTCAACAGGGACTGGCAGACCGGCCGGGCCCTGGGGGCCCTGGTGGACAGCTGCGCTCCAGGTGAGGGGGAACGTACCTGTGAGCTCCGAGTCATAAGGGGGTGATGGGTAGGTTGTTCAGGCCTTGAAGTTTAGCTGAAGGAACAAGTGTTTTAAGTGTTGTGCATTAGGGATGACATTCAGAACAACTTGTAATACGTAATCTTTTATTGATGATGTTGAAATTCTGCTATGATCAGTCATTTTTTTTCAAACGGGTTAAAGTTTAAATCACAAAACTAGAGCATCTACAAATCTGACCCCTCCTATTCTGGCGCTGGTAAATTTAAAGTGAGGGGGGTGAAGGATGGACGTAGGTGAGATGAGTGCAGGTGTTTTGTTACATTCTCCAGATGTTTGACATACCTGTGGATCACTAATGGCCTCCAGGCGAAGATAAGACTTTAACCCCTGTTCACTTTTAGAAAAATATAAATCTGTGTCCAAAAATCCCTGCCCTTAAGCCTCGAGGGCCTGGAATAAACGTGTAAACTAATCCAGTCACTGGTATTTTGCTCGTCTACAGTCAAAGTAAAGTCGGTAAATTTAATAATCTGAAGGGCAGATTGGTTCGCCCACACTTTACACGACCTCACGGTTTCTAATTCGGACTAACTTTAAACCCCATCTGTCTTAAATTCACCCTTCATTACTGCTGAATCTCATAAAGTCTGTAAAGTTTTAGTCAACTGACTGATATTAATCGTTGTCGAACAAAAGAAAGTCCAGATACTGTTTTGGCTGCTTCGAACCCAGAATATGAAATAAATATTTGCCTCCTTCGACATGTTCAAAGGGTTTTTAACGGATTCTTGGCTATAAAAGCTCTTACAAATGCAATTAACAAAGGTATTTAGAAATGAACAATGTGATTATATTATTGTTGGACCAAAAAAATAAAAACAAGTTACGGCTCCGATAGATTTATTAGAGACCTGCTTTTTAATCCCAAACCTTTTGTTTTTCCTGCAGGTCTTTGTCCTGACTGGGACCAGTGGGATCAGACCAAACCAGTGGATAATGCACGCGAGGCCATGCAGCAGGCGGACGACTGGCTGGGCATCCCTCAGGTGAAATAATCAGAAAAACAACTAAGAATGTTTCTTTTAAATGTAAAATGGCATGCGTTAATGTTTCCCCTAGTTTACGTGCCTTAGCAGGGCACTCATATCCATGATTTTTGTTGATTTGGGGGGGGGGGGGGCTCAGCGTGAGGGGAAACTCAGTGCTACCTATGTAGCTTCTTAGCTAGCGCGTCTGTATTGGACACCGCTAGCTTAATGCTATATCAGTGCCCAGTGCCAGCAGTCGTCAACGTGGGGGCCGGTAGGCAGGGACGTTTGGTTCTGTTGACAGGGCGGGGCGCCCTGCGTGTATAGTGGTAGGGGAAACTGCATTACGCTGATGAAGGACTTCTGTTGAAGACATTCAGAGTTTGCCTTTAGAGGGGCGTATAAAAATATGTCTCCGTACGTATTTTTTAAACTGTATACCAAATTTGTACACTGCTTGGCCAAAAAAAAAAAAAGTTGCCCCCCAAAAAACTGGTCACGCACTAATATTTCGTTGGAACGCCTTTAGCTTTGATTACGACATGCATTCACTGTGGCATTGTTTCGATAAGTTTCTGCAATGTCACAATCTATTTCATCCAGTGTTGTAATTTTTCACCAAGATGTTGCATTGGTGACTCGGCACTAGGCATGATGGGCGCATCGCTTCACCTGCCTCTCTTCTTACCCTGATGCACCCATCACTCTGGAACAGGGTCAATCTGGACTCATCAGACCTCATGACCTTCTTCCATTGCTCCGGAGTCCAATCTTTATGCTCCCTAGCAAACTGAAGACTTTCTTTCCGGTTAGTCTCACTGGTTAGTGGTTTTCTTAAGGCTACACAGCTGTTCAGTCCCATTCCCTTGAGTTCCCTTCACATTGTGCGTGTGGAAATGTTCTTACTTTCACTATTAAACACAACCCGGAGTGCTACTGTTGTTTTTCTTCCATTTAATTTCACCAAACGTTTAAGTGATCGCTGATCACGATCATTCAGGATTTTTTTCCGGCCACATTTCTTCCTCGATGACGATGGGTCCCCACTATCCTTCCAGTTTTTAATAATGCGTTGGACAGTTCTAAACCCAGTTTTAGTAGTTTCTGCAATCTCCTTAGATGTTTTCTCTGCTTGATGCCAATGTTTTGACCCTTCTCAAACAGACTTGACATCTTTTCCATGACCACGCGATGTCTTTCCACACGGTTGTTTAAGAAACCGAATCAACTCATTGCACCAGTTGGGGTTAAGTAACTTGTTACCAGCTGAAAGATAATCACCCATGCAGTAATTATCCAATAGGAGGCTCGTACCTGTTGAGTTAAATCCAGGTGGTGACTCTCCTTTTTTTTTGGCCAGGCAGTGTAGTAACCATCGGAACTAATTCAGACTAAACTTTCAGTCGTTGTGCGGGGGTATTTCTTGGTCTCTTTGCGTCGTTTGGCTGCGTGTCTGACGGGAGTTGTTGGCACGGCTGGCACAGCATCGCGTGCCGACTGTTGGCTCTGTGGTCACCGTTGTTTCCGTTTTCTCTGCCTCTGCTCAGAAACCGTCTTAATCTCTTCCCCTGCTGCCTTTGTGGGTTTATAAAACCAGACCTCTGGTGTCTGTATGAGTGGCTGCAGAGGAGTTGCATGCAAATCTGGATCAGGTACTTTCTGAGCAGAGGTGGTTTTGATCACTACCTGATTCACTCTCTGTGGGTACTGGTTTCCATGGCGAATCATCATCGAGCCCTGCTTCAAGCTGCACATCTAGCACATCCTCATTTTGTTTCAGAGACAAAGGAGTTGAAAAACTAGTTTCTTATTTGTTTTGCAGGTGATAACCCCCGAAGAGATCGTCGACCCCAATGTGGACGAACATTCAGTCATGACCTACCTGTCCCAGTTCCCCAAGGCAAAACTGAAGCCTGGGGCACCTCTCCGACCCAAACTCAACCCCAAGAAGGCCCGCGCCTATGGGCCAGGTATACATGCTTGCTTTTTACATCTCCATCACGATAAAAATACTATACAATACCCCTTTAATATTTACATTTTTGTGTCGAGATGTAACCAAAGGTCATCTGGTTTACATCGCTTTTAAAAGAAGACCAATACAAATGCATGTGGTGAATTATACTGGATCATGATTTTAATTTCATAAAATATAGAAGCGGTGTGCAGAAAGTCAATGACCACCTCCTGGAGTATACAGGTGTGTTGGCACACCACCATGGCCTACTGTCTAAAACAAACATGGCAGCTCGACTTGGGTTTGGAAAGTTTCATCTGAAGGAACCACACGACTTCTGGAAGAAGATCAGACCAAAGTCTACATTTACCCATAATGCACTGCAGTAAACTCATACCAGCTGTTAGCAATGTGCTGAAGGGCTGAACGCAGCACCTAATATACAACAGAATGGTCCAAAAAGAGAAGAACCAAGGTGCTGCAACAATCTAAAGTCCAGAACCTCAGCCAGACTGAAATGCTGTGGTGGGACCTTCAGAGAGCCGAACAGAACCCTCTATGAACTGAAGAAACTTTGGAAAAGAGGAGCGGGCTAAAATTCCTTCACACCATGAGAGAGACTGGTAGTCTTACAGAAGACCACTGCTCTCCTGTCTTCTTATTTTACAGTTTAGTTTATATTTTCTTTAATGGGGGAGTGGTGGTGCAGAGGTTGGACAAGGACGGCCTGTGATTGGAAGGTCACTGGTTCAACTCCCCAGATTGACAACATCAAAATGTGGGTGGGAAAAGTGAAATACCCACACCAGCCTCCACCCTCACTTTCCTTACTCTGGGCCCTTGAGCAAGGCCATTAACCCCCACCGTCTGCTCTCCTGGGCGCCCTAGATGCAGCTCTCTGCTCCACATAGAGGGCTGTGGTAGCTCGGTGGTCTGTGGCTGCGTCAGGAAGGTGCGTCCTGCGTAAAAACAAATGCCAAATCTTTGTGCGAGTTGGTTCTCTGTGGCGACCTCTGAAGAAGGGAGCAGCCAGAAGAAAAAGTTAAAATTTCTCAAATGAAGAATGTCTGTGTAAAGTTGTTGCTCATCTGAGGTCAACTCGATTCTGAAACTTGAAAAGGTCTAGTACCTGCTCATGAGCTTGTATTGTGTATTAACGGTTTCTCCTCTCTGCAGGTGTTGAGCCAGTTGGAAATGTTGTGATGAAGAAGGCTGAGTTCACCGTTGAGACCATCAGTGCAGGGATGGGAGAGGTCCTCGTTTACGTGGAGGACCCTGCAGGCCACAGAGAGGAGGTCCGACCGCTTTTCAATCTTTTCTTCTTCTTTAGTGTTTTGATGTTTTGTGAACATATTTTTATGCAACTGTCCTGTAGGCTAAAGTGACGGCAAACAATGACAAGAACCGGACCTACTCCGTGTTTTACATCCCGAAAGTGACCGGCATGCACAAGGTGAGCTCGACGTGTCGAAGCAGACGATTAAAGCCGTCCTAGGACTGCAGGAAGACCTCAGACAGTATTTTCACTCTCCTTTTGTTATGCAGGTGACGGTGTTGTTTGCAGGGCAGCACATTTCGAAGAGTCCCTTCGAGGTGGAGATCGGCATGGCCCAGGGAGACTCCAGCAAGGCCACGGCCCAGGGTCCAGGTCTGGAGCCCTCGGGAAACATTGCCAACAAAACCACCTACTTTGATGTCTACACAGCAGGTAGCGTGCAGAAAAGGTGTCCTGCTTGCCGTCAGATCAAGTCAGAATAAACGTCTTTACATCTTCATCTATTAATTATTTTAGGTGCCGGTGTTGGTGAGGTGGAGGTGGTCATCATGGACCCTGCTGGCAAGAAGAACACGGTCTCCTGCACCATCGAGGACAAAGGCAACAGCAGCTACCGCTGCACCTACAAGCCCACCCAGGAGGGCCAGCACACCATCTTCATCACCTTCGCTGGAGGACAGATCAGCAAGAGCCCCTTCACAGTCATCATTGGAGAAGGTAAGGACTTGAAATGTAGATCAATGGATATCTAAGATTCTTGATGGTAATTTGACTGGTTTTCTCGTCTAACTGTGCTGTCTCTTTCCTCCGCTGTACTGGATGGTTTTTTCCCTCGTCTTCTTTGATAGAGGCCCGTTGGCGTCTGTCCGCTCTCAGGAACGGCCTCTTCCCTCTGCTGTCATTTCCTGTTTCCTGGCATCTCTCTTGGGTACCCACTGTGTGTCAGACTATGCATGAGTGCTTGTGCTCTGTGATCATGGACATTTTTAACCGACGTCTAACCCTAGATGGTTTTTTGGTTTGTTTTCTTAATCGGATGCCTCACTTGTGACTAATGTTCCCAGTTTGGACCTGTGCGTGGTGCGTCGACCGCCCATAGAACAGTAAATTCAAAATGAATCAAACCTCCTCTGTTTGTCTCCGTTAGGATTTGTGAAAAAGATTCCAAACTAACATTGTAAAAGTTTTCTGTGAAACGTTTGGTGCAGTTTGGGGTTTAAATTGGAAATGGATGCCTCTAGTTTTCCAGCTCACTTGGGGGTGGTGAGGGGGGTTACATTTTTCACAGTGACTCAGTTTACTAAGAGCTGCAGCTAGTTTAGCCTGAGAGAACATAAGTTTATATTTTATTTACAGTTCCTCTTCGAGGAGGAGACAAAATGAACAAGGAAGGAGATGCACAACAGCATGAGATGACTGCGTATTAGGCACATTTTTATCTTTTCAAAGAACAATTTGAGTTCAGAAAGAAAAACTGTATTTCAAAGATAAAGTCATTAATGTGTTGAATGAGAAACTAAAGACCTCCGATCTTCAGATGTTTTGTAGAGACTTTACACCTTTAGGATGAATATTTAACAAAGAAATTCTTAAATCTGCAGCTGAACCAAACCTATAAACATCTTGAGCTTCTGTTGAGGCTGTACTAAAAGTTTTACCAGAAAACATTTTATTTTTATCAACGTCAGACGATTCGAGTGGTTTTTAAAGTCATCAGTTCTGAGACTCTTATTGTGAAGGGCTGAAGGAAATTGAGTTCCATGTTGTGACTGAAGCTCTTGCAGCTTCAAGAATCACCTAAAACTGGCTTCTCTCCTGTAGTGATCCCAATACACTGTTCTAGTATAAATGTTAAAAAAAAAAGAATAAATTTGGAATTAACTAATCTAAGAAACGAAAGTAAAACTGTAAATTTTAAATATAAACTCATGATTGAGGTACAAACTGTCATGAACTGTACAGGAAGTAATCCAATAAAAAAAAAATAGCACCGTTTAAAATAGCTTTTTGAAAGTTTAAAACAAATTTTTATATTAAGCTTCAATAAATTTTATACATGCGATTCTTTTATTTAGTCACTGTGCAAAAGTCTTGATCAGTCTTCGTTTGTATTCTGCTTCTGAGTCGGACCTCTTTGTTTTCTTCAGACTTTTTAAATGTTCTTTGGTTACAGTTTGATCTAAAATAAATGAATAAATACATAAAATATGCCTAAAAATCCACATTAATTCATAGACTTGAGATGTGAATCCATTCATGCACTAAAACTCACTTTGAACGACTCAGAATTTACACCAACAAATTAGATTTTTCATCACATTAATCTCATAATTTTACAGAGTTTTTATTGGTGTTTATGCCTACCTCTTCTTTCAGTATACGAGATGGATTATTAAAATAAACTTTAAAACAAGTAAAAGATGTTCTAAGAATCTAGTCGCCTTCCTGTAAAACATTTGGTGGTTTCTTCTGGCGTTCAGCCGCTTCCTGCAGGCAGTTCAGCCGTGACTCAGCAGCTCCTTTTTACCCATTTATTCAGGAGATAAGAGGGATGCTCCACTTCCTGCCTGCAGGAGGAAAGTTGCTCATTTCCTTCCCTGTGGGGTCTGTAGTTTCATTCTGTGGGATGAGATAAACACGAGGCACCAGCTCGTTTGAGGAAGGAGATTAAACCACTTTAAAGTTTTCCAGGCCTTGTTTTGTGTGCTGGTTGTACTTTTTGTGTTTCAGTTTTCCATCTTTGACTCATCTCATTCCACTTCTCTCCACTGAAGCTCGCATGTTGCTGTCGCTCTAAAGTCTGAAAACTTGGCGTTTAACGCTCTTCTCGTGTGTCTACAGCGTGTAACCCAAGCCTGTGCAAAGCCACGGGTCGTGGCCTGCAGCCGAAGGGCCTGAGGGTGAAGGAGACCGCGGACTTCAAGGTTTACACGAAAGGAGCCGGCACCGGGGAGCTCAAAGTCTCCATCAAGGGCCCCAGTGAGTTCAAGCAGCAGTTTTTAATTTTTACTGTGATCATTTAAAGCACAAATGGATGAATTTGAGGAAAAATGGCACTTGATTGATGAGAAAATACATTATGAGCAGCTTGAGGGACTGAGCGTTGATGTTGAAGCTAAAAGGTGGAAGAAGCTAAGAGCAGGAAAAAGGCAAAAATAGCAAACGTTAAGGAAAATATCTTAAGTTTTGAAATTGGCCACCCAGTTAAATCTGAGGTCTTCTAAACATTCAACTGCGGAGCTCCAGTTGTCGTCTATAAAGCTCATTTCTCCTGATAATCACTTTTGCAGAGGGCATTGAGGAGCCTTGTAAAAGGAAAGATGTGGGAGATGGTGTGTATGAATTTGAGTATTACCCCACCACACCTGGAACGTACAGCATCACCATCACCTGGGGAGGACAGCACATCCCTCGCAGGTGCACGCTGGTCCACTAACCAACACAACTGTAACACTGAAGCTCACCGTGTCTGATCAAGCCTTTCTCTGATTTAGTCCCATTGAGGTGAAGATTGGTGCCGAGGCTGGCCAGCAGAAGGTGAGGGCCTGGGGTCCTGGACTGGAGGGGGGCGTTGTTGGTAAATCAGCTGACTTTGTGGTGGAAGCTGTTGGAGATAACGTCGGTACACTGGGTAAGTTGTAACTGACTGACTGACCGGCAGATGTTTTGCATGCATTTCTGCTTCACGCGTGTGGTTTTTCTCAGGTTTCTCTGTGGAAGGTCCATCTCAGGCCAAGATCGAATGTGACGACAAAGGCGATGGATCCTGCGATGTGCGCTACTGGCCCACGGAGCCTGGCGAGTACGCCGTCCACGTGCTCTGCAACAACGAAGACATCCAGCATTCCCCATTCATGGCTGAGATTGTCAACCCGCCAGGGAAAGACTTCTACCCTGACAAAGTATGCTCACACGCAGGAACGCAAGCTGGAAAACAGAGCGACGGCTCAGGGTTTAAAGTTTTCTCTGGTTGCTTCAGGTAAAGGCGTATGGTCCAGGCCTGCAGAGCAGCGGTCTAGCTGTTGGGAAGCCCACGGAGTTCACGGTTGATGCCAAACAAGGAGGAAAAGCTCCTCTGAAGATTCTGGCTCAGGTACTTTAGGACTTTTTATTCATTTTAGCTCAAAAGGTCAAAGCAGTTTCTCACAAAAAAACTACTCTCATTGACAAAAACAATCCGTTTATTGTTGTTGGTGGTGTTGCACTGTGGTACGAAGATGATTGTCTGTTTGTTTTATACTCGGACTCGGTAAGACACTCATTCATAATGTTGTGCATTTCAAATTAAAAACGTACTCCGCTGTCGGGTCCTTGTTGTTCGTTTTGATTCCTCATTGTTTAATCTTTACCTACGTTGGAGACGTTGAAACCAATCGGACACATTTTCTGTGCAGGATGGAGAAGGAAATCCTGTGGATGTCCAGGTGAAAGATAACGGCAACGGCACGTACACCTGTACGTACACCCCACGGAAACCAGTGAAACACACGGTCATGGTGTCCTGGGGAGGCGTCAACATCCCAGACAGCCCATTCAGGGTGGGTAAACACAAACTGGAGTTGATTTTTTTTTTTTTTTGGGGGGGGGGGTTCTTTATTGTAGAATTTTTGATCCGTTGTGTTTCCACCACAGATGAACATCGGAGCAGGGTGCCATCCAAACAAAGTGAAGGTGTCTGGACCTGGAGTAGCTAAGACTGGCCTGAAGGCGTTCGAGCCAACGTACTTCACTGTAGACTGCGCTGAGGCGGGTCAAGGTAAAACAGGATCTCACACATTAATTATAAACAACTTTCTGGCGCTCGTTTTGAGCAGCTTCAACATTAGATGTACACACCGTGATCAAATGGCTTTAATTTCTGGACTAACGCAAACACACTTGGTCAAAAACTGTATTTCACCCTGATGCTTGCAAACAAAATGGTCTTTATATTAAAGGTCCAAGAGACATCAACTTAACTGAAGATGTTAACTCCCATCAAACACAAACTGTAACTGAGGCTCATTGACGTTTAGGTTCTGAGATGAAAATTGAGGGAAATGCCTGGAAAATGTTAAATGCACTGTACTTGTATATCACCTTTCTATCTAAATACTCAAAGCTCTTTACAACACAACTCATTTACCTCCAACACGTTCATACAGCACTCTACTACATCTCTACAATGATATCTGAATCTGTAGAGACTAATCAGAGCTTTATCACATTCATACACCGATGGAGACGCATGAGGGGTTCATTGTCTTGCCCAGGGACACTTCAGTATGTGTCTGTTGGTGGAATCGAACCCCCAACTCTCCCATTGGAGGACGACCGTTCCAACCGCTCAGCCACAGCCGCCCCTGATAATATTTGAGAAATGGGATAGCCTTTGTTGTAAATTGGCTCTAAAATTTTCTGAATCAGGAAAACAGTTTCTTTTCATCACTTTTTATCAAATAAGTTATGAGAATAATCTGTTGGAGACTTTTTTTTTTTTTTTTTTTTACGGACAGTTCCTTTAAAAAGCTCTGGTTGTTGAATTAATTGGTACAAATTTAGCTATTTTGCAATCAGACTCTGATTATGCCACTAAATAAGGAGATTTGTGAAAATAAACTTGAAAAAAAAAAAATTGTCTGGCTGTGGCAAAAAGTGGTGTTTGTCCTCAGGTGACATCAGCATAGGAATCAAGTGCGCCCCTGGTGTGGTGGGACCTGCGGAGGCCGACATCGACTTCGACATCATCAGGAACGACAACGACACGTTCACCGTCAAATACACTCCTCCTGGAGCCGGCAGCTACACCATCATGGTGCTGTTTGCTGACCATGTGGGTTTGACTCGCAGATCAAGAGCGAAATGAACATTTTCTGCATATATTAAAGACAAAAATGGTTAAATAATGTCGTCTGGACCATATATTAAAGAGCTTTGTTTCTTCTTCAGGCCATCCCGATGACGCCCATCAGAATCAAGGTGGATCCTTCCCACGATGCCAGCAAAGTAAAGGCCGAAGGACCGGGACTCAGTCGCAGTGGTACGAACACTGACGCTGCAGCTGTTTTATCAGATTTAACCGTTTGTGCCGTTTAAATCCCTTCCCAACTCAAGATTCCCTAAAATGTCAAAAGAAGCATTAATATTTAAAATATACTGCTCAATATAAAATTATTTTGAAACTTAAGTGGCTATGCAAGTTGGTTTTTGCTAATTAGCCTAAAACTTCAATTTAACATTTTGAAATGTTGTTTTCTCTGGTAATAATAACCAAGTTTAACCTATTGTTTTCTGCTAATGCTACACTGATACCTAGTTGTATTGAGCCAGAGCACCGTCATGGCTGTTTTTAAAGATTTATTTAATTGAATTCAAATTAAATGTAACAATGTTTGGCTTTAAAACATAACGTTTATAAAATAAATGCAGTTTTAACAGGCATTGTAGACCAGTGTGCAAATAATGTAATTGACTTTGAAAGATTGACTCATGTTTATTTTTAGGGGTTGAACTGAACAAACCCACTCACTTCACGGTGAGCACTAAAGGAGCTGGAAAGGCAAACCTGGACTGCAACTTCAGCGGACCGATCAAAGCAGAAGCTGTCAAGGACTTCGAAATCATAAACAACCATGACAACACGCACACTGTGAAATACACACCTGTGCAGCAGGTAAGAGTCACATTTTTATTTGTAAATGGTTAGTCTGGTTGCACACAGATAAGAAAATTTGACTCAAATCAGATTTAAGCTTTTGAAAACTCTAATAAATTAATTTATGTTGACTCTCTGTGGGTACGGGTAGTTTGGGAAGATTTAAAAAAAATCCCGAGCTGAAATGAAGATTTATGTAACATTTAATTTAATTATAACTGAACACTTTGAGCTTTAATTTCCACAAATTAAAATGTATGCGCTCAGGAAAAGATTGACTCAAAAGTGCAAGAAGAAATACTTTAAACTAAAAAGTAGTTTCTAGATGAAACCCTCAGTTTTTTTTTTGTAAAGGTCCGATGTGCAACGATTTTTGATGAACTGCTTGTTTGCTGATCTTGCTGCCTCAGGGTCCTCTGGGAGTTGCTGTGACCTACGGCGGCGATCACATTCCCAAGAGTCCGTTCAACGTTGCTGTGGCGCCGACGCTCGACCTCAGCAAGATCAACGTCACGGGCCTGGGAGACAGTACGCACTTTGCTGTCATGACCTCATCAATCTCAGCCATCGAGCAGCAGAATTAAATTTTTACTTGGTTAAATTTAAAATATGTTTTTAGGCACCTTAGCTACTAGCTGTTTCTAAATTATAGATGAATATTTTTGTTTACCTCAGTCTTACTTTAAATCTTGAACGTGAACAAAAACGAACCATAAACCGAGTGTTTTTAGTTGCACACAACTTTCACTGTCAGTCTTTCTTGTGTTTCTGATTTTTGTTTTCCAACTCAAATATTGTCTCTGCAGAGATGACTGTGGGCAAAGACCAGGAAGTGACCGTCAAATCGAAGGACGCTGGCGGTCAGGGCAAAGTCGCTGCCAAGGTGACCGGACCATCAGGAAAGCCAGTAACCAGCAAGGTAAACGTTGACTCGCATTTCAGTTCCAAATGCCCCCGTGCCAAGTAATTTGTGCAACAAAGACCATGCTAATGAAAATCAAATGTTGTATTCTGTTCAGGTGGAGCCAGGGCTGAGCCCAGAGACCAGCCAGGTGAAGTTCATCCCACGTGATGCCGGGCCATACCAGGTTGAACTGACCTATGATGGCGTGCCGATCCCTGGCTCACCCTTCAACCCTACAGCTTATCCTGCCTCAGACCCCTCCAAGGTTAGCCCCACACCGAACACATTTCTCTCTTTTTATATATTTGAGTCATCTCACCCAGTCTGCTCTCACCTCTCCTCAGGTACGTTGCTCTGGACCAGGGTTGGAGCGTGCCAGGGTTGGGGAGACCGGGGAGTTCGTCGTGGACTGCACCAACGCCGGCCCTGCAGAGCTGACCATCGAGATCATCTCAGACAGCGGCACCGAGGCAGAGGTCCACATCCAGGACAATGGAGACGGGACCTACACCATCACCTACATCCCCCTCTACCCCGGAGCGTACACTCTCACCATACGCTACGGTGGCCAGGATGTGCCAAACTTCCCTGCTCGGCTCGCTGTGGAGCCTGCGGTTGATGCCAGCGGCGTCCGTGTATTTGGACCAGGAGTGGAGGGCAAAGGTAAGCAAACAGGACGCTGACTGGTCCAGCATTTAATTTAGAAACCATGTCCCCGTGCAATGATCGTTTTCCTGCGTAAAACTTTTTGTTGAAGCACTTCCTCGATTCAGGCTGGGTCCAGACCTCCCAACGCACACTCCTTAAAATAAAATTTATTTTTATCATTTAACTCCTTTGTCATCTTGACCTATAAACAACCCGCCATCAGAAAGTCAAAGCAGACTTTAGGATGTCTAGAAAAAGACTTTGGCTCTCATGAATTAACTCCTCCGAGTTTTGGGTCAAGACGACCGTGCCATGAAATGAAGTTGTTTTTTTGGGTTTTTTACATTTTAAGTGTGTTTTTTCCTGTTTACTTGGTTATTTTGTTATACTGAGCACAAATATTTGTGTCAAGAAATTATTTTTTTTTTTGTTTGTTTTATGAAGTTTGCTGTCTGAGCCAAGTCCAGAGTTTAAACTTCTGGGAGCAGAAAGTTCTAACCTTAGAATATAAATAATTGTTTTGCTGCAGGAGACTAAACCTCACGGCTTCTTAAGATAGTTTGTGAGATGTTAGTAAATGTCTCGAAGAAAAAAAGCGAACTCTTAAATGTAACTCTTATTGAACCAAATCAGGCATTGAGGTGTCTCGTATAAACTGGTGCATCCTGAAGTTTGAATGTATAAAATCATGTTTGCTTCATGTTCTGTGTTTCAGGAGTTTTCCGTGAGGCGACCACGGACTTCACCGTGGATGCTCGTGCTCTCACGCAGACGGGAGGCGACCACATCAAAACCCTGATCAGCAACCCGTCTGGCAGCAGCACGGATGCCCTGATCGCCGACCTCGGCGATGGAACGTACAACGTGGAGTACACTCCCTACGAGGAGGGTGAGGCTAAGCGTAGAGTTGTGCGCAGTAACGGCAGGTTTACTTTATGAATCTAACTCCATTTGCTTCAGGCCCACACAGTGTGGAGGTTTGCTACGACGGCTCCCCGGTGCCCAACAGTCCTTTCCGAGTTGGAGTCACTGAGGGCTGCGACCCGGCTCGTGTCCGTGTCCACGGTCCTGGACTGAAGAGTGGAATCACCAACAAACCTAACAAGTTCACTGTCGAGACCCGGTATGCAACTACGGAGGAGTTCAAGGTGTAAACGCAAAGTGTTCCAGCTTCTGATTTTAATCTTCTGTCTGTAGGGGAGCAGGAACTGGTGGTCTTGGTCTGGCCATGGAAGGTCCGTCCGAGGCCAAAATGGCCTGCGTTGATAATAAAGATGGCAGCTGCAGCGTGGAGTACATCCCATATGAGCCTGGCACATACAACCTCAACATCAACTACGGAGGATACCCCATCACCGGTAACGTATAATAAAATAAATAAAAAACTCTCCTCTCTGCTGCTAAATCACTGTCGCATGTTAAAAAACCTTTTGTGTGAGCAGGCAGTCCATTCTCGGTGCCGGTCAGCGACACGGTGGACAGCACCAAGGTGAAGTGTCAGGGTCCCGGCCTGGGCAACAATGTCCGAGCAAACATCCCACAGGCGTTCACGGTGGACGCCTCCAAAGCTGGAGTGGCACCGCTGCAGGTCCGCGTGCAAGGACCTAAAGGTGATGATTCGTTTCGTGTCATCGTTCATGATGGAAGTTTCTTTAACAGCATCTAAACTTTGGATCCTTCTTCCTGTTTTTTGTGTTGCAGGTGTTGTGGAGCCAGTGGAGGTGGTGGATAACGGTGACCAGACGTACACCGTTAACTATGTTCCTACCAGAGAGGGACCTTATTCTATTAATGTCTTATATGCTGATGAGGAGATCCCACGCAGGTGAACATGTCACACAATTTAAAATTTTCCCAACGTCTAAATGTTTCTAAATATTTGCCGACAAAAAGGGCGAAAAAACCAGCAACTCCTTTATTTACATAATCTGTTTAAAATCTTTTAGAAAAATGTATATTCTGTTAAATGTTTCCACTCTAGAACCTAAAGGCTAAAATACAAACTATAGGTTTTAGTTTTCCTGACAGCTGCTGCCTTTAGGGTGCATTTGTTCAAAAACATCTTTTCGTGAAGTGGGGAATTAGAAATACCCTCCGTCCATCTGTCCTGTGAGCTGAATAACTTGGAAAAATAAGTGAGACACAGACTTCCATCGTGGTGTGTGTGACTGCATCTAGGTCCCTATAAAAAATTGGGGTGCCATGTCAAAATCCAAGATGGCTGCCACTGCACACGTGTGTAAATTTATATATGGTTTAAAATGACTTGCTGTAAAATCTGCAGCAGCTGTATCCAGAATTGCACAGATCCCCTTTTATAATCTTCAGTTTTCACTAGAATGATTGAAGTTAAAGTTGGGAGATTATTTGTCGACATTAAAATGTGAATTTAGAAGTGCTGTGGATTGTAAAGCTTCCTACCTACCCTGCTTCTGAAGTTGCATCCTTCAGTTCTTCATTGTTCAACTTTAGTTTTTTATTGCCGTTCCATCTTTGTCCATCAGCCCCTACAAGGTGAAAGTCCTCCCTACCCATGATGCCAGTAAAGTGCGAGCGAGCGGACCCGGCCTCAACACTACCGGAGTACCCGCCTCTCTGCCGGTTGAGTTCACCATCGACGCCAAAGATGCGGGCGAGGGGCTGCTGGCAGTGCAGATCACCGTGAGTTCTCACGTTTTCCACAAAAACAAAAATCTGCACTTTCAATCTGGTAACCTCCTCTTTCTCTGCAGGATCCAGAGGGAAAACTTAAGAAGGCGAACATTCGTGACAACAACGATGGGACCTACCTGGTGTCGTATGTGCCAGACATGACGGGCAGATACACCATTCTCATCAAGTACGGAGGCGATGAGATTCCTTATTCGCCCTACCGTATCAGGGCCCTGCCCACCGGAGATGCCAGCAAATGCACGGTCACAGGTTAGACAAAACGGCAATAAACTGTTTTTTATTTAGATTTACTTTTAGTGAGCAGAAGTAGTGATAATTATCCCTATGGTAACAAAAGAGTATCTGTTAGGATGTATTTGACTCATTTTAAATGATGCATCCAGGTAGTGCAAAGTGAGATCTGATCATCTCGTTTTATAATTTATTCACAAACAGAAGTCCTTTCAGTGCAGACTAGAGCCCGACCCATATGGAAATTTTGGCTATCGCCGATACTGATATTGGGAGTTGCTGGCTAATGCTGATAATCGATATAATGGCTGATTATTATTATTTTTAATTAGCTTTGTCCCCAAACAGCCACTTTTAAATCTGTTTTAACACTTCAAGTCTTGAAACAGTCTTCCTAACGTGCGTTCACATTTTCTATCCTCCACTATTCACCATAAAGTTATTAAGTGTGTTGCATAAATATCAGTTAAATAAAGAAACGCCCTTCCCTGTTCATTGTTTCAACAGTCAGTCACTTATGGTGAAGGTCTAATTAGTAGTGACCACAGCAGTTTGTTTATTTTTTTTGCAGACAAGTAAAGATTTCAGACAAACGATGCATATCATTGAGGACGACAAATGTAATGTTAACAAATCTGATATTTTACCCCTACGTTAGATTTATCATTCTGGATAAAGTTTTATAAGGCAATAGTCTATAGGTTATCTAAACGTTAGCTTGCTAACTTAAGAGGCACAAGTGGGTTGGAGGACTGAAGAGAATTTATTGTTTTATTTTACAGATCAGTTTAAATAAACTTACCATGCTCCGTTCAGTAAAATACGCCACACAGTATTGCTCGCTGCTTGTCTGTGCTGAAAGTGAAACTTAAAGTGAACGCCCATGTAGTCTTCATGCGCCCTCTGCTGGATACATTTTACAATTACGGCTGGTTCCAGCATTTTACAGGTGAAAATTGGAAATGTTTATATTGGTGCATAATGGGACAATTATCACTGATACGATATGACCCCAAACATCTATCGGCCTAAATTATAATCTCTATCGTTATATTGGTCGGGCTCTGGTGCAGACGGCTCAAAAGATTTAAATTTATGTTAATAAATGAGCTGCTGGATTCATCTTGAAGGATAAAGAGTAGAACTGATCTTGTCAAATAACTCTGAACTAAGCTGCATTTTTTTGTAAATGTCATGGCACGTATAGAATTAATGAGATGTACTCAAGAGTTTAATTTAGGGAGGAAAAGCCACCGTTTTAAAAGTTTCTTCTACAGCAGAGGTTTCCAAAGTTTAACACTTGACTGCTAATGTGTTAGCCATTATTGTTTCAACACATAGAAGCAGTTATGTAGGGATAGAAACTGTAAAACCGATGTTACTATGATTTTGCTCTTGTTTTATTTGTGTATTAACATTGTTTGAATACTCCAAACAAAAATGCTTTGCTTTGAGTCCGCCACTGTGATTTTGTAGGTTAAAGAAAAAAAAAAAAACTGATTTGAAGTGTCTGACACATCTTGATGTGCTGCAGCTACAAAAAACATGCATACAAATACATAAAACATGAGCATATTATTTTAACGCCTCCAGTTTTAACAGCACGTGCACTGCAAACACATGGGGCATGCAGATTAATAACCATGCTTCAAATTGTCACGGATGTAAAAAATATTCCCATCATGTCAACAATTAGAGGGCACATACGTTGAGCAGCAGAAGGGTTTGTGGGGAAACCAAATCTGACGGACCGTCTTGTACCGTGTTCGGTCCGTCAGGGTTTTGAGTCCCCAGAAACACTTCTGCGGTTCTTCCAGGAGGTTTTAAGTGACGGTCAGAACTTGTCTGTGTTGTCAGGTTCCTCTTTAGCTGCAGCACACGGGAGCTCTGTCTCCACATTCATCTGGATTTATCTGCTGTTGTGTATCAGTTTTTTTAAATTAATTTATTATAATTTCTGTGTATTGGTTTGTGTTTCTCACGCTGTGCTCCTCAGTTACACTCCCCCACGCCCTCCTGCTGTACACACACACACACACACACACACACACATGCAGACCACTTCCTCCCTGCTTCACATTCCACCACCACCGTCCAACTGTCTGGAGCACAGTTCCAACACCCCCACACCTCCACCTGACTGTGTTTGATTTGTCACTTCTGTTTTCTCGCTCCCCTCTGCTTCTCACTGTTCCTTTGATCAGTCTCAATCGGAGGTCACGGTTTAGGTAAGCTCCACTGAAAGATTTATAACGTAGAAGATTTTCTTGACTTTCTTTCTTCTCTGAACGCATGAAGGACAGTGGTATCAGAGCAGGATGTCCCGTTCTGTCTACAAAATCTGTTTTTTTTGGTTTTGTTGTTTTTCCTCTTTCCTGTAACAATTCCTCGTCTTTGTGTTTTTATTGGACAAACTAATGGACTAACAGAGTAGGTAGGATGGCATGGTGGAATGGCTCTCTGGCTAATCTAGATTTTCAGTTATAGATGGAAACTTGGTTAAGAAGAACTGGTTGGTAACAACTTTAACGAATGTAATAACATGAATGGACCTCGTCCAACTTAGTGTCATGGTTGTGGAATGGTGCATGCTGTGTGTTAAAGATGGGACTGTTCTTGTGCTGCGGAGGACTGAAACTGCCAAAAATCAAGACTTAAAACAAAAAACATGGCTCAGTAAAAATGTCAACATAAAATTTTTTCTTTAAATCTGTCCAGTGATTCATGAAATATTTTGCTAACA
>NC_056508.1:46241886-46266477 GCF_014905685.2 Nematolebias whitei | reverse complement strand
CATGTGGTGGGAGTATGTATTTCTGTACTTCTATATGTATCCTTTTATATAATTAATTACTGTTTTTGTTTTCCCATTGTCTTGCTCCTACATGTCTCATTTTAGCAAATATTTATGCTAGTATGCATTTTACTTTTGCCTCATCACCTTTTCTCCCTTGAAAAGTAGGTAGATCATGTAATTGCTCGTCAGTGCAGTCTGTTAGCAAAATATTTCATGAATCACTGGACAGATTTAAAGAAAAAAGTTTACTTTTTTAAAATTTACTAGACATGTATAACTTGAGTTGACCTGATTCAAGATGGCCGCCACAGCTAATTGACTTTAGCCCACACAAAACGCCTAGCGCAGTTAATTTTACAGACATTGAGCTAAGCTTGATAGATAAGTTGTTGCCAACAGCACTAACAAACATGATCTGTTTAACCCTCCTGCTGCCCTGGGGTCAAAATGACACAAGCTGCGTTTTGACCCAAGGGCAGCAGGAGGGTTAAAACTTTAATGCTACTTTAATTTACTGAGCATTTCGCTTCATTTATGCAAGTCATTTAAACGTTATGTATTTATTGAGCCATTTTTCTTATTTATTATTCTAATATTTACTTTTCGTGTTGATCCTCGATTTGAAGCAGTTTCAGTCCTCTGAAGGTTTTATTCTCCAACCAACTAATGCATCAAATCTTGTCTTTTTAATTAATTCTCTTAAGGCGCCGGCGTTGGTCCAACTATCCAGATCGGTGAGCAGACGGTCATCACGGTTGACGCCAAGGCCGCTGGAAAAGGCAAGGTCACGTGCAGCGTGTGCACGCCTGAGGGGGCGGAGCTTGACGTGGACGTGGTTGAAAATGAGGACGGAACGTTCGACATCTTCTACACGGCGCCGCAGCCCGGCGAGTACGTAATATGCGTCCGTTTCGGAGGAGAGCACATTCCTAACAGTCCGTTCCAAGTCACGGTGAGTTGTGCGAACATTTTAATTAAAGACGGTGGTTTTTACATGTTTTTATAAAACTTAAACATTTAATATGGGACATATTGAGCTGCTGGCAGCCAGAACTATTAAAATAAGAGTTCTACGTCTTTAACTGTAATTTCCATCGAAGTGCAAACATTAAGACTCTTGCAGACTGTTTTTTGTTTTGTTTTTGAGGCGGCTGTGGCTGAGTGGTTAGAGCAGTCATCCTCCAATGGGAGAGTTGGGGGTTCGATTCCACCAGCAGTGACATGCTTAAGTGCCCCTGGGCATGAACCCCATGCCTTCGATATGTGCCCCATCAGTGTATGAATGTGATAAAGCTCTGATTAGTCTCTGTACAGGTCTAGTATAGAGCTGTGTGAATGGGTGCATGAAGCACAGATTGTAAAGAGCTTTGAGTGTCTTGATTAGATCGAAAGGTACAATCCATTTACCATTTTTAAATGTCATATAAAGCATGCATAGTTTTACATAAAGTACGTATGCCTTCTGCTGTGTTGTCCAAATGTACCGACTGCAGAAATGAAGCAAAGATCTTCCAGCCTCCCTCTGATTTCACAATAATCCTGATGGTTGTCTGTTTTATAAATAATTTGCACGTCTCCTTTTTTAATCCCTCATGATTCTTTTACCTTCTCGATCCCCCACACCAACCCCCGTTTCAGGCTCTGGAGGGACCATCAGATCAGCTCATGCAGCAGAGACAAATGCCCCAATACTACGCTCAACAACCCTGGGTACCGAAAACCTCAGTCTCCAGCTCTCTCATCCCTCTTAGCTTAATTTTTGTCCAACCATGTCATCTTTCATCCTGTTGTCGTCCCCGTGGCCTCATTTCATCAGTGTCTGTCTCTTTACAGGTGTTTTATTTGTGGGGGGGGGGGGCTTTTCTCTCATTTTTCTCCCTTCGTGTCTAACTGTACTCCACATGGACGGTTCAGCAGAAGCTGTACGACCTTTTCTTCTGCAGTAAAGAAACTAGATACTTGAATCCCAGTGCAGCTCCTCTGTTTACTGCTCCATGTTGAAATTGCTTACACACAAGCAATTTTTAAAGGATAACCATGCCTCTCCATCCTTTCCCTGACAGTTTGTGTCGGTGCCATCACCTTGACCATCATCCTCCTCTCCCTTCATGTCATTTCATCTCATGGTTGTCTCATTTTCTGTTTTTGGAGCTTCGCCCCCGCTGCTTGTGTTGTTCACTGTGTCTAATGTGCCGTTACTGTGAGCGCGTCCGTCACGAGAACATAAGTTATCTCTGCGTTCTGTCTCCCAGGCAACGGATAGACCAATGGGGATGAACGGTCTGGATGTGGCCGGACTGAGACCTTTTGACCTGGTCATCCCGTTCACCATCCAGAAGGGAGAAATCACAGGTAAACACAAAAAGCTTCAACATCCCTGATTTCTGTGGACTGAGAATGACTGCATCTTTGGTGTCTTTTTTAAAGGCGAGGTCCGGATGCCATCGGGCAAGGTGGCAAAGCCCGACATCACTGACAACAAGGACGGTACCGTCACCGTCAAATACGCTCCTACAGAGGCCGGACTGCATGAGATGGATATCAAATACGATGGCATCCACATCCCTGGTATGTCTGAGCTCTGAACTGTCTGCAGACAGAAGAACATCACCAGGAAGTTAAAGGTTTCTGGTTTTTATCAACAGGAAGTCCCCTTCAGTTCTTCGTGGACTACATGAACAGCGGTAACGTCAGCGCTTATGGTCCTGGCCTCATCCACGGCACCGTAAACAAGCCTGCCATCTTCACGGTTAACACCAAAGATGCTGGAGAAGGTGCGTCAAAGTCCTAAACCTGTGCGTGTACAAATGCAGAAAGTAACCAGAGTTTCCCTGAAGCAAAACAGTCAGCTGGTGAAGAGTCTCAATGATCCAGGACAAAACTGAGTCGGATCGGAGACGACTGGACTCTTGAAGATCCTCCTTGAAGTTCCTTGTTCAAGGAGCTTTCTCCGTTGACAAATCGGTGTCTTTGAAAAAGCTTTTCATATCAAAAGAATCAAAATAAAGAATCAAAGTTTATGTATTTGTCAGAAAATGTGTCACTATTTGTATAAAATATATTGTTTCACTCTAAATTCTTTGGGATGGCTGTGAAGCATTCAAACTGTTAATCTGTGAGTGTAATCCAGGATAAAGTTGGGAATCTTAAATCATAATTTGGGATTACTTCAGTTAACGTTGAGGTTCAGCATTGCTGTGCCCCAAAGTTAAACCAGCTGACTTAAATTTATTGAATATGTTTTTCTAATTTTATTTTCTCTCTAATAGCATGCGCAGATTTCAGAATAAATGTCTCAAAATAAAGCGCTCATGATGGATTGGCCACAGAAAAGTCCAGAGTTCAGCCAAATTAAGGATCTTTGGGATGTGCTGGAAAAGATTTTACGCAGTGGTCAATACAGATTTGATTATTGCAGAAACAAAGGCAAAGGTTAAAAATATAACTAATAAATAAAATATTAATTTAGCAGTGTTTCCATCAGTGGGTGGAGTTTGGCACTAATGCAGGTCAAAGAGCAACATAATGGGACAATCCAGGAAGAATACTGGAAACTAATAAGAAATGCAACCTTGTTTGTGCCGCGCTCTTATAGGTGGTCTCTCTCTGGCCATCGAGGGTCCATCCAAGGCAGACATCAGCTGTGTGGACAACCAGGACGGGACCTGCACCGTGTCCTACCTTCCCGTCCTGCCGGGAGACTACAGCATCCTGGTGAAATATAACGACAAGCACATCCCAGGCAGCCCCTTCTCTGCCAGGATCACCGGTAACCACCACCATTTAATGTCCAACATGCAGCAGTTTGGGTCTTTCTGGTCTATAGATATTATTATTCAGAGAATCTCAGCTGGAGTTTTGGGTCTTTTTGAATCTTTAAGACCAGAAGCATCAAACTGAGTATAGTTCTGTGCTTTCTCCTTTTTAGTTTGATGTTGTTTTATTTATTTACTTGTTTATTGTTCCAAAGCTCAAAGCAACAAGGATGACGTAGTCCCTCATTTTTATGTTCAACCCTGAGATTCTTAACATTTTTGCTTACAGTTCATTTGTAAATTAATCTTTATGTGATGCAGAAATGCTGCCTACAAATTGGAGCTGCTGCCTCTTAACTGGTCACGCTCCTCCTTTAAAGACTGAACCATTGTCAGAGGGGAGATGAAAACACTTGGCAGAGAATGTGAACTGCCGTTTGTATTTATGCCATCGGTGCGTGTCATAACTAGCCCGTCGCTGCTGTGTCTCCAGGTGATGACTCCATGAGGATGTCCCATCTGAAGGTGGGCTCAGCTGCCGATATCCCCCTGGACATCGGAGAGTTTGACCTCAGCCAGCTGACCGCCTCCCTCACCACACCGTCAGGCCGCGAGGAGCCCTGCCTGTTAAAGATGCTGCGAAATGGACACGTCGGTGAGTCTGCACCCGACTCGAGCGTGAATGAACGAACGGGAAACGTTGCACTGCTGTAACGCTCCCCTCCTGTTTTGGTTTCTGTGCAGGCATCTCCTTTGTGCCTAAAGAGATTGGGGAGCACCTTGTGAACATCAAGAAGAACGGTCGCCATATTCCCAGCAGCCCCATCACTGTGATGATCAGCCAGTCCGAGATCGGCGACGCCAGTCGTGTGCGTGTGAGCGGGCAGGGCCTGAGCGAGGCCAGGACCTTTGAGCCCGCGGAGTTCATCATCGACACTCGAGATGCAGGTACACACTTGGTCAAGTGTTGATGCTATGTATCATATTTACAAGATCTAATGTATCGAGGGCCTGACACAGAAAAGCTTTGGAAGCAGTTCTGCCATGCAGTGCCTCCCACACCATTGACTGTCCACCTCTGTGTTCTCTTTATAAATATATTTTTCTTCTCCATTAACTTTAACGAGGCCGTAATGGAAGAATGTACCTACAAATATACATCAGAAGGAACAGCTTGGCTGTGACGTGTGCTTGTACTTTACATGGCATTTTGAGTTGCATAGTTCATCAAATTACCCCAAAAACCTGTAGTTTTGCATGGAGAATACTTGAAATGCAAATAAAACCACATGATTTTTATACACCCATCAAAGGCGACTTATTACGGTATGGTCTCCGTCTGTCTGTAAACTCCCATAACTTCAGATCTGCTCAAGATAATTTAATAAAACTTCATAAACATTTTTACTATCACTGTAGATATCATTATATTGGTGTGGCAGTAGCTGTCTGTAAGTTCAAGCTACACTCCGGAGTGAACAGTTCACAAAGTTATTTTTTTTTAAATATTCAAAATGGCCACCACAGCTAACATGGAATGACTATACCTCAGTTAGCTTCAGAGATACTGAGCTACAATTTAAGATGTTTGTAGCTGACAGATCCCCAGAATATACTGACTGTAGCAAAGCTTAAAGAACTGAAGAATCTGATGAACCGAGGACAATGTCTGTTAGCAAAATATCTCATAATCCACTGAATTTATTGAAACCATTAGAAAGTAATTGGACGCACACCTGCTTAATTAGCATTTGGAGTAATTGATTCAAGATGGCCACCATAGCTAAACTCACCAAGTGAGCCATCAGAACTTCTTTGGAATTATTTGATAACTGATCTTGTATTATTTCTTCTCCCCCCCATGCAGGATATGGTGGCCTGAGCCTGTCCATCGAGGGCCCCAGCAAAGTGGACATCAACACTGAGGACCAGGAGGACGGCACCTGCAAGGTCACCTACTGCCCTACAGAACCAGGAAATTACATCATCAACATCAAATTTGCTGACCAACATGTGCCAGGTGCTCGCTGTCAAACAATCCGGGGGGTTACGGGGCAGAAGAGGCACTTCCAGCTTGTCTGAGTGAAACGTTTGTGTGCACACAGGGAGCGCGTTCACCGTGAAGGTAACGGGAGAGGGCAGGATGAAGGAGAGCATCACCAGGAAGAGGAGAGCCGCATCGGTCGCCAACGTCGGCAGCCAGTGTGACCTCAGCCTCAAGATCCCAGGTGACCGAAACGGGAAGTTGGAAACTCTTAGAAAAACCACCGGAAGCCTCTGGGTTTCATTCGTGCCCGTTTGTCCTTTCAGAGATCAGCATATCGGACATGACGGCTCAGGTGACGAGCCCGTCAGGTCAGATCCACAAAGCTGAGATCATGGAGGGCGACAACAACACCTACTGCATCCGTTTCGTCCCCACCGAGACGGGCGTGCACACGGTGTGTGTGAAGTATAACGGCATGCATGTGCCTGGAAGCCCGTTCCAGTTCACCGTCGGGCCCCTGGGCGAGGGCGGTTCTCATAAGGTTCGTGCTGGAGGACCGGGCCTGGAGAGAGCAGAGGCTGGAGTCCCAGGTTGGTGTGGTGGGTGTGTGCGCTGCTGAATGTTTGAAACGGTGAAACTGACACTTTGGGTCCCTGTGCTGCTCGTAGCCGAGTTCAGTATCTGGACCAGGGAGGCTGGAGCCGGCGGTCTCAGCATTGCCGTGGAGGGTCCGAGCAAGGCGGAGATCGCCTTCGAGGACCGCAAGGACGGGTCCAGTGGAGTGTCGTACATCGTGCAGGAGCCTGGTGAGGAAACGGAGCAGATCAAATCTTAAGTACTTTCCTGCTATTTTTAACAAGCGTAGGTCAGAGTTGAATAATATAAACTACAGAACAACTAATTTTTCATTTATAAAGATCATTAAAATCATAAATCAGTCCTCCCTTAAAAAATCTGGATCTCCTCTGAGCTTCAACCAAAAGCAGCTGGTCAATGATCTCAGCGCCCGAGAAGGATATGGTTGCAGTAGATCAGAGAGGTTTGAGGGTGCAAAGACAGTTGGGCACTTAAAGGTCAACGGGAGAATTTTAAAATCTATTTCTGATACACTCAGGGAGCCAGTGAAGGGAGGACAGAACTGGTGAAATATGATAAAATCTACAAGTTCCTGTTAAGAGCCGAGCTGCAGCATTTTGGACGAGCTGGAGACGTGAAAGGGAGACCTGACTGACCCCAACATAAAGCACATTACTGTAGTCCAGACGGGTTGTAATGAAGGCACCGACTATTTTATCAAGGTCAGATCAGGTCAACATGGACTTCAGCTTAGCTATCTGCTTAAACTGGAAGAAGCTTTTTAGTTAATCTGTTAAAGTTAGTCTAAAACCATCCCGAGGTTTATAACAGACTGTTTAAGATATGAAGAGTCAAGATTAACAGGATCAGAGACCGAGGTAGAACTGGGACTAAACACAATAACTTCAGTTTTCTGATGGTTGAAACTTTAAAAATCTGGAGCCGTCCATGCCTTGATGTCATCGAGACATTTTAACAGAGGGTGGATTGTGCATCAACTGTTGGGTTTTAACGGCAGATAAATCTGACAGTCATCAGCATAACAATGAAACGAAAGTTTTAAAGGAATACAGGAAGTTCTGAAGTTTCTCCAGACTCTTCTACACGGATCCGGTGGAGGATGTTTCCTGTCTCGTCGGTGACGGATCGTGTTCTCTCCTCTCCAGGTGACTATGAGGTGTCCATCCGTTTCAATGACGAGCACATCCCTGACAGCCCCTTCATCGTCCCCGTGGCCTCGCTGTCGGACGACGCTCACCGCCTCTCTGTTGCCAGTCTTCAGGTGAGGCTCTGAGACACACGCACATCCGTGTGCACGCCAAGCCGCAGCGCACCGCTTGCAATGCAGCAGCAGCTCAGAGTCGAGAGACTTGTATGTTTACAGGAAGCAGGCCGAGCCGTCAGATTTAATTCAGATTAGGTAGAGGTCGTAGGTAACGCTATAAAAGCAGCTGCTGCTGTGTTGCTGGCCTGTGCAAAGGCTTCTGGGAAACTCGAGGACTGTGTGTGTTTCTCGTGCCTCATTCTAAAGGCTCCCAACAGTCTTCCAGCCCTGGAGATGTGACAGGGAGCTAAAGGGTTAAAGAGGTTGGAAATGGGCTGTTTCTCTCTAACAATCGCACAAACACGACTAATTTCTGACGAAAATGAAGAAGAAACTTTTGTCTTTTTGTGTCTGCTGTAACTTACACCCTCTTACGCTTGTCAAAGGTAAATAAAATCCCAAATAAGCTGCTTAAATAACCACTTTTTCTTAAATTCACAAACACGTACAGATGCATCTCGAAAATTAGAATAGCGTGATGTAAAGTAAATCTTTTTGTAAGTCACCTCAGGAAGTGAAACTCAAAACTTGCATAGATTCATTACACAGAGTCAAATATTTCAAGCCTTTATTTCTTGTAATTTTTATTATTATAGCTTACAAATAACTAAAAAGCAAAATTTAGTGTCTCAGACAATGAGAAAATTCCACAGCCAGCTTTTGGTACCTTTGACGGTGTGAGCCGGTGCCACTTTATCACAACATCAGAATTTTCTGAGACACTGAATTTAGTTTTTTTTTTTTTCATTATTTATTAGACATAATCATCAAAATTATATGAAATAAAGGCTTGAAATATTTCACTCTGTAATGAATCTATACAATTAGTTTCACTTTCTGAGATGATTGACAAAAACACTGAATGTTTTCCACGATGTTCAGTTTGAGATGCACCTGTAGTTTTCACTGCACAGCCCTCCTCTTTAGCCTTGTTAGCAACCTCCAGGTGAGTCAAACGTTTCCGTTTTCAAAATAGGAAGCTGTAAGTGTTCAAACATTGAGTTTAGAGGGGGGTGTTGAACACTATTCTGTTGGTGACTCAGTGTTGAGTGTTTGTGTTGTCGAGCAGGAGTCTGGTATAAAAATAAACCAGCCGGCATCGTTTGCCGTCAGCCTGAACGGCGCCAAAGGTGTGATTGATGCAAAGGTCCACAGTCCGTCCGGAGCACTGGAGGAGTGCTGCGTCACAGAGATCGACCAAGGTAACCCAGGAGAAATGCTCGCGCTCAACGAAGATCAAGTCTATGGGAGGTTGGACGTGCCTGAGCTTACCTGACGTCTGTTCTAGATAAGTACGCGGTCCGGTTCATCCCCCGAGAGAACGGCCTCTACCTGATCGATGTGAAGTTCAACGGAAGTCACATCCCAGGAAGTCCGTTTAAAATCCGTGTTGGAGAGACGGGACAGGCTGGAGACCCAGGGATGGTGTCCGCCTACGGATCGGGGCTGGAAGGAGGAACCACAGGTACCAAAATGTCACTGTCACACAATAAACAGAGTTTCTGCACAGAGTTCTGTTGGAAAACTATTCCATGGATCTACAATTGATTAATTTTTAAAGTCAAAAGTTTCAAGTTTGTCATGTACCTGTCAGACATTAAATACCTTTTCCATTCAACTTCAGTGGTGTCCAATCCTGGTCCTCGAGTGCCACAATCATGCTCGTTTCAGCAGTTTCCCTGCACTTTGAGCAGGTCTTCATGTTCTGCAGAATCACTCGTAAATTCAGATCAGGTGAGTCGAAGCAGAGAGACTTGCAAAGCATCACGTGGCCCTCGAGGAGCAGGACTGGACAACTCTGGACTAGACAAAAGAATAACATGGTATTTTTAAAAACTGTAAAATGATAAACCCTTTACAAGCAATGAATTTAAATTATGAAGTGCCTAGATAATTTAAACAAAACTAAAGACTACAGTTTATTAAGGTCTAAAAAGTATAAACGGTAAAAGAATAAATGACGGTCGGTGTTCGGTGATTTGTGCAGTTTGTGTGAACGTGGGCTGTAACGTGCATATTGCTCGAAGTGTCCTGATGCTGCTCAATAATCCAGGTAGATGAATCTAACGAGGTGGAGTCCTCTGGATGGGTTCTGCTTCTTCAGACTGTTGAAATGTTTCTTTTATCCAAAATACTTCAAAGAATCCATCCAGAGGATCTGACTCAAACTTGTTAGACTCTTTGTTTTTTTTCAAGATGGCCACCAGAGCCAACTGACCTTATAAAACACAAAAATAACTCTTAACGCAGTCAGTTTTACAGGCTTGTATTGGGCTAAGATTTGGTGTGGTAGTAGCGGAGAGTAATCCCCAATTAAATTTAATTAATTTAAGTTTAGATTTTGGACACTGCGGGTGATAGTTCCTGTGAAAATTGCTAATAAATGTATTTTCCCCACTCTGACGAATAAACTTTCCCAAAGGGATACAGTTATCAAAATGTATAAAATTAATTTTATTGATTATAAAATTCTAGTAAATTTGACTGTACTTTAAAAGATTTGAATTATACATGTTTATTTTTTCATGTTTGAGCTCTGAGGTTAGTTTTTAATATATAAACTGAAATGAAAGGCAGCCTAATGCTTCAGCCAGATATCGCATGTTCTGGGTCACTCCTGGTGAAATGAGTCCAAAGTTGTTCGATGGAAAATTTGTAGGAATTCTAAAAGAAACCGTGTGGACGTGAATTCCCTGTTCAGTCGTCTTCGTTCTGTTTGGATCACCCGCAGGAACTGCGTGCGAGTTTGTGGTGAACACGAGCACCGCGGGCCCCGGGGCTTTGGCCGTGACGATCGACGGGCCCTCCAAGGTGAAGATGGACTGTGTGGAGTGTCCCGAGGGTTACAGAGTCACATACACCCCCATGGCCCCTGGGAACTATCTCATCGCCATCAAATATGGCGGGCCATACCACATCGTTGGAAGCCCTTTCAAAGCCAAAATCACAGGTGAGTTTTTCTTCAGAGGCTCCTCTGTGTCCGGTCCAACTACCTCCATGTCGTGTTGGTCCCATATGCACTACTCACAAAAAGTCATGGATGTTTGGCTTTCAGGTGAAATTAAGGAAAACGTAGATGAAAGTAGGGCATTTAAGAAGAAGCATGAATGTTGATTTCCTCTTCAACAATTTACTGAAACAAAATCCAACAGTGGTGGGTATAACCCAATAAAAAATGTCAGTGTTTTAATAACTTGTCCTGTGTCCTTGAGCAACAATTATAGCTTAACGACACTTCATGCTGTCCACAAGTCGATTTATGGTCTGCTGAGGCACCCCACTCTTCTTGAAGTACGGCCCTCAGGTCATTGAGGGTCTGGGGTACAGGGTTACGAGCGACTCAGTTGATCCCTAGGCTTTCTATGGGATTCAGGTCTGGAGAAAGTGCAGGTCACTTCATCCGAGGCAGCCATTCCCTAATGATGTGACCTCGATGAGCATTGTGGTCCATGAAGGTGAAGTGAGTCCTGTTGTTCATGCAGAGGCACGATGACTGGATTAACCATGTTCAGTGATTTGGACTTGTCACTGTACCATTCACAAAGTGTAGGGCAGTTCTGTATTGAGTTGACACACCTGCCCACACTGTGACATCACCACCACCACCAAAGGCTTGTCTGGTGACGACGGTGGCTGATGCATAGCGCTCTCCTTGACATCTCCAACATTGTTGCTGGCCATCGTTTCCGCTCATCGTGAATCGATCATCACAGAACTACTGAGACCCCATGGTCCCTCGTCCAGCATAAATGCTTCCTGGCCCATGCAAGACGATGACATCTGCGCCTGGTGGTGTGGTCAGGTACACTTGCAGGTCGTCCAGCACGCAGACCACGATGATGTAAAATGATTTTGAATGGTCTGATGTTGGGTGCCTCTCGCCGTTTTTAAATGTGCCTGGAATTGAGTGGCATTCATCGTCCAAATCTGCAGGGCATAGTTCACAATGAAGCAGTCGTCAGTGTGGGATGTGGCCCAAGGACGTCAACTTCCCTGCCTTTCTGTGACTCTTCCAGTCTCTGTATCTGTTGCAAACTGCTGATGACTCTTAGCTCGGTGACGGTTCCGTCTGAGAACCTGTTTGAAGCCTCTCAACGGCGACGTACTGTTGATCAACTGTTGGGTCGTCTTGGTCTCGTGGTGTCAAAATGTGAACAGCGTGATGAGGTCTGTTTAAATACCAATTCCAACTGAACCAGGAAATTGGTTGATTCATGGATCAAACGCGTTGTGAATTTTGCCATAAGCTCCTTGTTAAAGAACAGCAAGTTGTGCAAAAAGTACTGAAGCATTGAACAGTTGGACATGTGCAGTCAAACGTTTAGAGAAGCTCACGTTAAGTTGACCTGTAAAGATTAGAGAGCATTTTAGGTTCATCCTGAAATTTCACCCGAAAGCCAAATATCCTTTTACGTTTTGTGAGTAGTGCATTTCCTGTCTTTTTCCTGACAGCTGAGTTTCCAACATTCTTCCACCAATACACCCACTGTCCCCATCTGGACATGTCCAAACCACTGTCTGGACTCTGACGATTGAATTTTTTAATAATCTGAGAAGGAAAAACATCAAACTTTAACTCCCGCTGTGTTCTCCGTCCTCCAGGTTCTAAGCTGGTGTCGAGCCACAGTATGCATGAAACCTCCTCTGTCATGGTTGACCCAGTGACCCGGGCCATCAGCTGCTCTCAGCAGGCCGCCCCGGCCCATTCCGATGCCAGCAAGGTGACGGCTAAAGGCCCGGGCCTGACCAAGGCCTTCGTCGGTCAGAAGAACGGCTTCTGCGTCGACTGCAGCAAAGCAGGTGCGTTTCTGACGGGACTGAGCTGATCAAGCTCAGTATTCTTGTTTTACTCGTTCTTTGTCTTCAGCGTTTAGCAGCCGATGGTGTCAATGTTCTGATTATTAGATTTAAACTGTAACAAGAGAGGGAGGAGAAAACTATAAGACTGTTCATGGATGGGAAGGCAGTTTTCTGCAGCAGCGGTCGCACTGAAAGAGTTGTCCCAAAACTTTTCTGACACCGATTTAAACTCGTTGGGTCATTTTTGATCGTGAGCATTAACTCGGCCGTCAACCAAAGATTATGTTCACGTCGGACAAAAATAGCATTTTAAACTCCACTCTAGTCCATAGATAACTCTTTGACAGCATCCTGCATGTAAAAACTTCACATCTTTCTCCTGATCAAACGTGTGTAGCTAATGTGTCGAGAGTGAAAACTGAGTAACACAATTTATAAATCTGACCCTGGATGACTCGTTTATCTAGGAATAATCTGTTTTCTAGATTAAACTAGAACAACTGCTAGGGTGCATGCAAGGTGATATATTACTGCTGAAATTTGAAGCTAAAACAAGCAGGAAAAAAGCTAAAATGAGCAAAGCTGCAGCTAACTGCTAACATAAGCACAACCTAAAAATCCCCAATAACTTCAGTGAAGCCAAAAAAGTTAAATTTAAATAATTTTGTGTAGTATTAAAGTTACAAATGCCAAAAGTTTTATCACTTACATGCTGAATGAGCCGAACATTTTGATACCCGAGTGGGGAAAAGGCTGAAGGTATGCAGAATTGGACGCTGATTATCGTTTGGAGGAAACGGTGGCATGAACACTGTTTTGTAAACCGAACCCCTGTAGGATAAGCTCACAGCACCACGTCTACTCTGACGTTTTAACCCTCTCCTCTTCTTGTCCCGTCCTGCAGGTCGGAACATGCTCCTGGTCGGCGTCGACGGTCCCAAAGTCCCCTGCGAGGAGATCCTGGTGAAACATCTGGGCAACCGCATGTACAACGTGAGCTACCAGCTCAAAGAGAAGGGGGAGTACATCCTGGTGGTCAAATGGGGGGACGATCACATCCCCGGCAGCCCCTACCACCTAACAGTCTAATAAAAAATAAAAAACACGGCCACCAGAAAATGAAACCACTGTTACAACCACTCCGATCTGAGCGATTGGTGTTTACAGCTCCGACACTTCCTTTAGCTACAAATTAACATTTCTCTCTAACTCCTGTGAGCTGGTTTGTTTCTCATCTTCAGTCCAAAGCGTCTTCGTTCTGTAAATTGGAGGAAGATGCACCTTTTTTGTTTCGGTAAACTAGCAGCCTTAGACTGTTTGTTTTAGATTTCCAGACTTTCTCTCACATGAAACGAGTGCAGAGTTGGTGTAGAAATAGTAGTTTGGCCCCCGGTTTGAGATGGAAGGTTGCCGTTTACACTGGAGAAGCTCTGATGTGATGATTATTGGATTTATGAGCTTCTAGATGAACGATTTACTGGACAAAAACGGTCAGGAGTTACAGGCTTTTGTCATGTTCTGGTTTTAATGCAAGAATGTTCAAATATTTTGACTTAATCTGTTCGGGATTAGCCGTGCAGGAAAAACTCTTCCTTTGTTTTTTGGAGCTTTTACCTGCTGCTTGTGTGATCCAGTTTAACCACTGCTGTTGGTAGGAAGTCCTCGTGAGTCGGGAGCGAGACGCATTCAGCTTTCTGTCGACGCTGCAGCTCGAGGGTGTCGCTTTGCGTGTTTGCGTTTCTCACCAACATGCTCTGCAGGATGTAAAACTCTACGAGAGGATCCGATTTAAAAGAAACGTCAGCGTGATGTTCACGGGGGGGTTGTTGCTCGTTTTGTCTGAATACTGGGCTCAAAAAGGGAACGTTTCCAAACGTGCTGGAAAGAGGAGTTAAAAGTTAATTGAAGCACGATGACCAAAAACAAAAGAACTTGTTGCTTTGTCTGCATCTCGCCCTCCTTTACGCCCTCCTCCTCCTCACTTTGTGCCTAATCTGCATTTCAGAACAAAAAAAAGAATCTTGTCCAAAATTAAAATGCTTTAAAAGTGATTGTAAGACAGTATTTTGATACACAATAAAGTATTTTTCTGTCAAACTGCTGTACTTGTTCTTTGAGCTCTAAAATCGTATTTTCTTGTAAGTTTTATTAAAGTTCTCTAAAGAAGCTCTGAAACTTGGAATATTTCTTTTAGGTGAAAATCTGAAAATTGTTGGGAGTTTGCTGCCAAAACTTTCTAGAGGGAACAGAAAAAAGAATCTGATTTCCTCCGGAGGACGCTGCAGGAGAGGAACCTGCTGGAAACGTGTTCCTGCAGAACGTCTGCCTCAGTTACTGAAGATTGAACCTCCTGAGACCTGAGCTTTTGTTTGCTGTGTATCGTCCCTTTCTCCAAGGTACATGGGATTAGTAAGACTTAATAATTTAAATAATGACTCCGTCATGGTACAGGAAGTAGTTTTAGAAAAACAAAAAAAGCTGACCATATGAGACCGTAGGTTTATTTTTACATTTTGTTTTTTCTTTGCAAATGAGGGTTGTAAAGTCCCAGTTACCCTAAAAACAGAATTTCAGCACAGGGCAAGTACATGGCCTGCTGCCTCCTGTACCGCGGCGACGTGGTGCCCAAAGACGTCAACGCTGCCATCGCCAACATCAAAACCAAGCGCAGCATCCAGTTTGTGTACTGGTGTCCCACTGGTTTCTAGGTGGGCATCAACTACCAGCCGCCCACTGTGGTTCCTTGTGGAGACCTGGTCCAGAGAGTCGTGTGCATGCTAAGCAACACCACGGCCATCGCAGAGGCCTGGGCTAGACTAGACCACAAAATATATTTTTTTCATTCAACCTTTATTTATTTACAGGTTAATCCTATTGAGCCTCTGGGACTCATTTACAAGAGAGACCTGACAAGTTTGACCTGATGTACACCAAGAGGGCCTTTGTCCAGTGGTATGTGGAGTTCTCAGAGGCTCGGGAGGACATGGCACCTCTGGAGAAAGATCATGAGGAGGTTGGAGCAGATGGCCTAGAACCTAAGTCATTAATAGGCAGACCTGGGTCCAGATCCAGACCCAGTGATGGTTCTGTCCGACCCATGCCCATTCTGATAAGTTCAGGAAAATGGATAATTTTCATGGAGCGTTTTTCCAGCGATTGACCGCTTAGGTGCAGAGCCAAGCACAGAAGCAGGAGGTGTGTTTTGGAGGTTCACTCTACTTCAGGTATTATGGTAACGTCACTCAGTTCATGAGCCAATCAAATATTTCCTTTTCCCTGCAGGACCAGTGCAGCGAGCTCTCACCATTCATTCAACCTTTATTTCTACAGGTTAATCCCATTGAGTCTCGAGGACTCATTTACAAGAGAGACCTGATTTCAACAAAGAAAGATGACAACAATGAACAATCATGAAAGAGGCGTACAGATTGTCTTTTTTTCCTTAAATTTATTTGCCTGGGACTACTTTTAAATATGGTAGTTAGTTGTTTACTATAAAGTGCAGTTAACAGTGAAAACGTGAATACGGATAGGAAAGATCATAAAAGACAAACTGACTTTCGTTCAGACTTTTTACTAGGAGGAAATTGTAGTAACTGGAGCTCGGTGAGTTTTAATTGAATATCCCTGAGGAGGGTGAAGAAAAGTAAGTGGTGCAGTTACTGCATGTGATATCAAAAAAACATTTTTTACATGTATTTTCTGTTATTACAGCAGTTTTGTCATTTAAGATGAATCTTCTGATGTTTCTGCTCCCATTATTCCTGTTGTAAAATGTTGTAGACTATCAAGTTGAGGTTGGGACCTCAGTGTGGGTCATAAAACAAAGTGGAGGCTCCTTCAAATCTTGATACCAGTTGACTTAAATACTTATTTTTACCACTTCTGGATAAATGTAAGTATTGCCGCACTTGGCTCAAAATAGCCTGAGGCTTCAAGGTTAAATGAAGGACACAAATCCACAGTTTATTAAACAGTAGGACGATATTGAGACTTTTAGATTATTAGCTGTGTGGTTTGTTTATGCTGATGTGGCCATCAGTCACATCTAACATACTCTGAGCTGCAGTCTGCGCCGTAGTGGTTCACGTCCAGGTGGTGAGACATGTTTTCAGCAGCAGAGCTGGACTTCACCGTGTCTGTTTGTGGTGTTCATCAACGAACGAAGGAGATCCCATACACTAAAGCTGAAAGGACTTGTCTCTGTAGAGATGGAGTGAGGGGATCCATCATCCAGGGGGAGCTCGGAGTAAAGCCGCCGCACCTCCTCACCACAAGGACTGAGGTGATTCAGGCATCAGACCAGGATGCCTCCCAGACACCCCTCTACCGGTACTTTCCACTGGAAGGAGATCCAGGACTCACTGGTGGGATTTCACATCCTCTTTGGGATCGTCCTGGAGAAGCAGGAAAGTGTTACTGAGGAGAGAAAATGTCTGAGCTTTCATTTACCTCAACGCTCAGCGTTCACACACGGATGTCTTGTAAAAATACTTCCCAACCTGAAGAACAGGCCACAAAAACCGAACAGTGGACATCTTAATATGTCACAACAGGAAAATAACACGTGTCCAAAAGACCAGCAGTGTTGGAGCAATGTTCTGAATGCCACCTACTGCTTCAAGTTAACGAGTTTAAATCAAGGCCCAACAAGTTGTCTTTGTCCAACAGCTCCATAAAGACATTTAGTGAAATGAGGTAATTCATATTTAATTTATTTAAATTTCTTACTGCATTTGCCTCAGTTTTATTCTAAAGTAAAGGTGGTTAAATTCCATCATTATTAGAGGTAAATGGTCCCAGAGGTGGATGATGATGAGCAGGTGAGTGGACGTGTTTTTTACCTCCACATGGTCCGTGTTATTCAGAGCTGCGTCCTCTCGTCCATCCTCCTGCCACTGGCTGCAGAAATCTAGACTCACAGAAACCTGAGGGTTCAGGCAGGTCAAATGGGTCCTCCTGTTCAGATCGACTCCACAACAAGCATTTTTCTTACGTCGCCACCAGATGTTTTCACTTTTAACGACGTCACATTTAATGAAGGTTGGGTGGATTCTTGTGGCCGTGGTAAACGTTTGCTGCTGGTCAAGAACAGTTCTTATGATTCAAAGTGCTCCAAAATGTATTCTAACTGTATTAAAAATGGCCCAGTTCAGATATCCACATTGTTGCAGAGCCCATCTTGAGTCTCCTTCCTGGCTCCTGTCAGGACGCAGTCTGCTGTGATAGTCCCGACTCCCAGTTTATACTCCAGTGGGTGATGGGAGTCACGCCGCTTTGTTTACAGTATTACATGCATCACTCGGCACTCTGAATAGCCAGTAGCCACCTGGACAATAACCAATTGTTGGGCTGACGGTCCTCCTTTTGCGTGCAAATAGCTGATTCAGACTAAACCTGAAGTCTTCTGGATAAAAGATTAAAGCAGGGCTATTCAAGTGGTGGCCCTCGGGCCATTACCGGCCCAGGGACAACTTTAATCTGGCACACTTAATGTTTGGGTTATTTATTGCATTTATGATTCGATGCAATAAAATAAAAAGGTAACGAATCATTGTAAACTTTGGTTTAGTTACGATTTTAATCGCTCCGTGTCCGGCCCTGAGCTGTTGGCTTTCAGAAATTGTGGCCCAAGCAGTTTTGTTGAATAGCCATGGACTTTATAAAGGTTTCAAAGGACCACACTTAAAAAAAATCTCGTTAGAAGTCTTATTGGCCTGTTCATTATTGAACTGTGGATTTGTCCTTCGTTTCACCTTGAAGGCTCCAGTTATCTTGACCAAAGGGTAGCAATATTTTCCAGTTTATCCATAACTGTGGTGAAAATATGAAAGCATTTTTTTTAGTATCTGAAGATTTAAATCAGCCTCCACTGTTTTATGAACCACACTGAGGTCTCAACCTCAACTTGACCATCGATAGTCCATAATATTTTACAACAGGGACAACGGGAGCAGAAAGATCAGAAGATTCGTCTTAAGACAAAACTGCTGTAATAAAACACAAAACAGGAAATGCACGTAAAAACTTTATTTGACATGATCACAAAGTAACTACACTGCTCAATATTCTTCACCCTCCTCTTCCTCTTCCAGGCTATCTGCTCCAACCTCCTCATAATCCTTCTCCAGAGCTGCCATGTCCTCCCGAGCCTCTGAGAACTCTCCCTCCTCCATCCCCTCCCCCACATACCAGTGGACAAAGGCCCTCTTGGCGTACATCAGGTCAAACTTGTGGTCTAGTCTAGCCCAGGCCTCTGCGATGGCCGTGGTGTTGCTTAGCATGCACACGGCTCTCTGGACCTTGGCCAGGTCTCCACCAGGAACCACAGTGGGCGGCTGGTAGTTGATGCCCACCTTGAAACCAGTGGGACACCAGTCCACAAACTGGATGCTGCGCTTGGTTTTGATGTTGGCGATGGCAGCGTTGACGTCTTTGGGCACCACGTCACCGCGGTACAGGAGGCAGCAGGCCATGTACTTGCCGTGGCGAGGGTCACATTTCACCAGCTGATTGGCCGGCTCAAAGCAGGCGTTCGTGATCTCGGACACAGTCAGCTGCTCATGGTACGCTTTCTCAGCTGAGATGACGGGGGCGTAGGTTGCCAGGGGGAAGTGGATTCGAGGATATGGCACCAGGTTGGTCTGAAACTCTGTGAGGTCCACATTCAGGGCACCATCAAAGCGAAGAGAGGCCGTGATGGAGGACACGATCTGGCTGATGAGCCTGTTCAGGTTGGTGTAGGTGGGACGCTCAATGTCCAAGTTTCTGCGGCAGATGTCATAGATGGCCTCATTGTCCACCATGAAGGCACAGTCTGAGTGCTCCAGGGTGGTGTGGGTGGTCAGGATGGAGTTGTAGGGCTCCACCACAGCAGTGGACACCTGAGGAGCTGGGTAGACCGAGAACTCCAGCTTGGACTTCTTGCCGTAGTCCACAGACAGACGCTCCATCAGCAGGGAGGTGAAACCAGAACCAGTGCCTCCACCAAAGCTGTGGAAGACCAGGAAGCCCTGAAGACCTGTGCACTGATCTGCCTGAGGACAAAGAACGTTTTAGTCATTTCACTTGATCTCCTTAAATCCCAACTGCTTTGAAATGGACTCACCAGTTTGCGGATCCTTTCCAGAACCAGGTCGATGACTTCCTTCCCGATTGTGTAATGCCCACGGGCGTAGTTGTTGGCAGCATCCTCCTTACCAGTGATCAGCTGCTCGGGGTGAAACAACTGACGGTAGGTTCCACTACGCACCTCATCTGATTGAGCAATTGAATTATTTAAACGTCGTCCTTACATGTCATTTTACATTTAAATTCAGGAAAGAGGTCTTAGATTACCAATGACTGTCGGCTCCAGGTCCACAAAAACAGCTCTTGGGACATGTTTCCCCGATCCAGTTTCACTGAAGAAGGTGTTGAAGGAATCGTCTCCTCCACCTATGGTTTTATCACTTGGCATCTGTCCATCTGGCTGGATGCCATGCTCCAGGCAGTAGAGTTCCCAACAGGCATTTCCAATCTGGACACCAGCCTGACCAACGTGCACGGAGATACACTCACGCTGGAGACACAAAAAAGGTTTTCATTTAAGATATTGGTAGACTGAGCCAAGTTGTGCTTTTATCTAGTCTTAACATTTTTAAGTTTAGTGCTTAACCCTCCACCCTGAGGGCTCAAGGGTCATTTTGACCCAGGGACAGCAGGAGGGTCAAGAAAAACACCCAACTGGTTTTACTGCTCTTCACCTGCAGGAGCAAAGGGGGAGGGGATTGGAGGATAGTACAAATGGTCTCTTGTAGAAAAAGAAAAGATCAAGATACTAGAACATTGTGACTCAGTCATTTGATTTATGATCATTATGTTTTATGCTCCCTCAAATCATTTAAACCACACAGCTGTGGTTATTCAGTCCAATGAAAGAAAACTTCTTGACAATGTAAAGTCTGTAAATCCTCAGACAGAAAAGCTTTTGTTTGAAAATCTAGTTACTGTAGTTCAAAAATGACGCACTCTTAAAAAGTCGTGGAATCAGCGGCATGCACGGAGCCCCGACTGAAACAATGTGCGCCAAAAAAAAACACACAAAAAACCGGAAGTACACCCAAGCCTAAAAAGTTAAGTTAGGCCTGGCGACGCAATTACACCTAAAAGTTTTTTCATTCAGTTTACAAAACCATAGTTATAATAGAACAACGTTTATTCGTTCGTAGACACAAATTACCACAATAGAAATTTCGGGTTTTGTGTCGTAAAGCTTAAAATGTCGAGTGAAGCGCCGGCGATTCGATTCATTTAACCGGCTAAACGTTAAAAAGTTGTTTACAAACTTAAGCGAATCCATTTTTTATCAGTAAAAACTAAAGTTTCGTACTCACCATTGTTTCTGGATTTCAAAAAGGCGAGTTGAAGAACGAGGAAGAGAAGGTAGATTAAAGTTCGCTCAAACACGCAGACCTTTATCAGCCTTGTGCAAGAAGCAAATGTGGACCGTTCACTAGGCGGGGCTATTTATAACATCTCACGCGCCGGAAATGCGTTTTTCAATCCGATTGGTCAGGTGTCACATGATCCTGCTTCCTATTGGTTCAAATCTGCGCCAACTTCCCTTCGATGAAAGGCCACGAGCTCTTAAGAGCAAACTGATTTCTCTAGTTACAAAAGCTTGAAAGTAAAAACGTTTATGTCAAATTTACTAAAACAAACTCATATTTTAGATATTTACATTTCCACCAATAAACCTCATAACTTTTTTCTGAAACCCAAAAGTAAAAACGCATAACATAAATCTACAATATAATTTTAGAATTAAAAGAACAAGTAATAAAATTATTTTTAAGGACATCTTGCATTGAGAATACGACAAGTTCAAAAGCTATTTTAAATTTCAGTATGTGCAATAACAAAACCCCGTTTGAGTTAATTTTGTGTTTTAGGTCGGTGTAAAACGTTTATTTTAATACATCTATCTAGGTCCAGCTTCAACAACTCTCCATTTTATATCAAATGTTAGATATCTACAGTGTTTATTGTAGAGAGAAATAAATCCCACAGCTGCTAGCAATTTACTGTGACATTTCTATTTTTTTAATAATAGTTTGCATTGTTTTAGTTGCACTGAGGTTATATTTAAGATCACATCAAATCTGTAGTTTACGGTAAAACTACAAAAATTAGGCACTGGGAATGTTATTGTTCTATGAAATACACAATAATATGTTCAACAAACAAAAACAACAACAAACTATTTGGGTATGATACAGGAAGTCTGTTATTTTATTTTATTAAGAACAGCAGTTTACAAACAAACCAAGGCAAACAATGCTAATATAATGTAACAATTATATTTCACAGGTTGAAAAAAAAATCTCAGTTTGTATACATCCTTTATGATTGTCTGTTATTGTCTTTGTTCATTGTTGTCATCAGTCTCTGTTAAAATCAGGTCTCTCTTGTAAATGAGTCCCCGCTCAACGGGATTAATCTGTATAAATAAAAGGTTGAATGAATGAGTTGTATATTCTAAAACATAAAACAGTACAATAATTTTACATAATAATAAACAAGCATAAAGAGGTTTACTGTACATCAAATCAAAGTTGTTAATCAAAGTAAAGTTGTTGAGCAGATTTACTTTTAACCAGATTAAGTGACTCACAAAAACATTTCAGGTTATTTTCCTAATGACGTAAATTTGTATTAACCTTAATAAAATCTACATTTATGAAAAAAAATATTCCCAGTAATATTAGGTTATTAATTAAAAAGTATCTAGAGATTTGAAAATAAATCGGATTCCACAGACTTCATTGACGTACCAGGAAATTACGTCATACGCACGACCGGAAATGATCTATCTCTTCCGGTTCAGTCCGTTACCTCCATGCAGAAGATGTCGGGCTGTGTTAACCTTCGTGTTGCGGTGCTCCGTGGTGCACTAAGAGGAGCTTTTAGCCTCCAGAACCGGACACGGACCGGCCCAGCTGCCGCCGCCGGGCTCAGGTTAGCATCCAGCGCTGCACAGAAAAGAAAGCAGGCGATAATCGAGTCCACGGAGGAGTACAAGTTCGTAGAGCGGCTCGTTCCCCCGTCGCGAGTCCCCGACCCTCCTAAACATGTCGGAGCCGCCCCATCCGGCTGGATACCCCCGGCTGAAAGTCCGCCGGCACTGCCGTACATGATCCGCCGCTCCCGCATGCACAACGTCCCGGTTTACACCGACCTGACCCACGGCAACCGCAAGATGACGCTGGTTCGGAAGGTGGAGGGAGACATCTGGGCTCTGGAGAAGGACGTGAGGGAATACCTGATGGAGGTGACGGGGAAGGAGCTGCCCACGCAGGTGAATGAGGTCACCATGACCCTGAAGGTCAAAGGTCACTTTGATCAGGAGTTGAAGGACTGGCTGACCAACAAAGGCTTCTGAGACCGACACACCTGAGACTTCCGGTTCTTCAAACCTGAGGCTTTCAGCTTTGAACACTTCCGGTCTGACTCGGAGCCTTTTTCTGGTTTCAAACTGGACATTTTGAATCAACGCGTCATTAAACATGATCCTGTGTGTGGATTACAGCAGAACCCACGAGCTGATGTTCACAGCTGTGAGCTGCTGCTTCTACACGGGAACAATGTTGATCCAAACACCATTAAACAAAACCTGTTCTTGTAAGAAGAAAGATCTTGCCCTTCTTGACTTAAACTGGGCTTGAGCAAGCGACCCCAGGGTTGAATGGCTGCAGCACGTAACCACAGGGCTACCGCACCGTAATGTTTTTGAATGGATAAAAAATAAATGCTTCAGTTTACCGGTCTGGGTGAAGTGTTGTGGGTTTGAATACTGATCTTGGCTCCAGTGTCCTGCTTAAACTGCATCAAACATTTATACTCCGCAGTAATTTTATTTTCCTTTTCTTTTGGTCGTTTCTCCTCAGATTCACTTTTTTGTTTCACCGAAACATCTTGGAGATTCCCAGCTTGTCTCATTCGGCCATATTTGTTCGACTTCAACCAGCCTGATGTGGGTCCATTTGTTTTGTTGACATTGAGTGCATACCTGCAAGGCTCTCAAGAACAATTAAAGTTGGACAGAAAAGTTTTACGTTCACTATAGTAACCTCTTCAGTAAGAAGAACATGTTTATTATTAATTTGTGTAATTTTAGGGGTTTAAGCAGAATCACCCCACCACTAGTAAGTTACTGTATTCAGTAACTTCCAGAAGAAACACCAGAGCTCAAGCTAGAGGAGTTGTTTCTGTTATATTTATTTATTCTTACCCGCCTGAGGACAGGTCGTGAATTTTAGCCTTTGTTAAATTCAAACTGCATCGTTTGATGTCAGAATATTATTTTTTTTCAAGTTGATTTTAGTCCACAAGCATAAATCTCATTTTAAAATGTGTTTTCAACCTGTTTGTTGCAAAGACATAATTTATTGAAGTAAACCTACAAAGAATTCAAAATAAAACAGTTTTAGGCTCATAAAGGTACATTTGGACCAAAAGGTGGTTTCAAAGGAGTCAAAAACCTGGGACAAGTCTGGCGTCATGTAAAGTTTTCTGCAAACACAATAAGAATGAATTTAATTTAAAAAGCTGCAAATGTCTAAACAATTAGTTTGACACACTTTACACATCTGCAGAACTATTTCACGTCTCTTCATAATCTCTTGGGGATTATAAAATGTTGGGCTCCTTGGAGGCAAAATGTAAAATACAGAAAGGAGGTGAAGACGTTTGAACATGGACGGAAAACAAACGGTTTGATGAAACAAACTTAATCAAGTGAATAAAACATCAGCACAAAGTCATAATCCACACGTGAAGAGGAACCACTGCTTCTGTTCATGCTGCGTGATTCAACCGTCAGTCGGGTTTCCTGTTTTCAGGAATCGAGCTGAGATGAGAAGTTTCTGATCCGCTGGGAGATTTGCTCCAGTTGATCCGCTGCAGGGACAGAACAGTACGGAGCGTTAACACCAGGTGTGTGTGCAGGGACAGAACAGTATGAAGTGTTAACACCAGGTGTGTGTGTGTGCAGGGACAGAACAGTACGGAGTGTTAACACCGGGTGTGTGTGTGTGCAGGGACAGAACAGTATGAAGCGTTAACACCAGGTGTGTGTGTGTGCAGGGACAGAACAGTACGGAGTG
>NC_056508.1:46234678-46241876 GCF_014905685.2 Nematolebias whitei | reverse complement strand
TGTGTGCAGGGACAGAACAGTACGGAGTGTTAACACCAGGTGTGTGTTCTGGGACGAGCTCATTAGGACATGGACGTACGTAAGGTGCGTTTCTCTCCTCGGCTCCAGTAGAGCGGTCGTGTTTGTAGCTGCTTCACGTCATCTCGTACGGATACAGAAGCCTCTGACGCTTCCTGCAGCATCTCCAGCTCCTGAGGGATCAAACTTCATTAAAACTATAATATTAGTTAAGATATTTACTAAAATCAGTCATGAAGACCTTTCTGTGTCAGCATTTACAGAAGGTTTGACAGAAGCTGCATTTCTGTTCTTTCATCTTCACTTTTAACAACTTTCAACTCCCTGAGAGTGAGATGTGCTGTAACAAAATAAAATACTTATTTTAGTCTTTTAAAAAATAACTCACTTAAATCTTTCCCCAAAGTATCAGACTCATTTAACAAAACATTGGAACCAATTTCTAGATGATCCAACAGCTGTTCTGTATTAAAATAAAGTCCTGACAGCATCTCTGGTCCTGGTCCAAGTTTGAAAACAAAACCACCGTCAGACAAGTGCAGATCACATGGTTTCATGAAAACAAAGTTTCCGGAGATTTCCAGAGTAAATCCTGGATTTCCAGGAGACATTTCAGCGTGTTATGTGGTGGCAGAGTCCCATTCAGAGATGACAGGAAGCAGACTGCAGCCTAAGATACATGTGTACAGCAATCACTCCTAATAATTAAATATACTGTACAGTAAATGGACTGTACTTATAAAGTACTTTTTAATCTAATCAAGATACTCAAAGCTCTTTACAACAATCTGTGCCCTCTACCTCCACACAAACATTCATACAGCAGTCTACATCTCTATTGATAAATCAGAGCTTTAGATCACGTTCAGACACCGATGGGACACATCAGAGGCAGTGAGGGTTCAGTGTCTTGCCCAGGGACTCTTCAGCATGTGACTGCAGGTGGAACTGAACCCTCAACTCTCCCATTGGAGGACGACTGCTCTAACCGCTCAGCCACAGGTGCCTCGAGATTCTTGCCTATAGATTCCCACATTTATTTACTGTATTTTTTAAGAGTCTCGGGATGTGGCAGCTTAGTGGTCATTGCTGCGGCAGGATCAAGACCTGTTTCATCAGGAAGAGCAAATGGCATCAAACAATCGTCCAATCTTTCATGTTTTCACTCGCTGGAGAAAGGATCAGCCGAAGAACAGATTCAATTTTTACACATTTGAATAATAAATGATTCAGTTAGTGTGAGGGACAGTTCAACTGGTGAGTATTACAAATTTTCACGTTAAAGGCAACTCACTGTTTTTTTAAATTTAATGTTTCCAAACACAATAATTGTGTTTAATTACTGAAATTACTGTGCTGATCACATTAATAGTGATTCCGATTTAGTCCATAATTAAGCAACCTTATCTGTTAGTCATACGTCATGTTTTTAAACACTCATAAGAAACTACATACACTGTGCACTGTAGAAGCAGAACATGGACTCAGTGACACTAGAGTACTAGCATGAATATATGTACACATCAAAATACCATACAGATCATGTTTTAATCGGATCAGTGTTGAAATTCCCCGTTTTCACTGATTTTTAACGTCTGTCAAATTCCTTGTAAAACGTAAGTTATTTTCCAGGTTTTCCCTGATTTCCAGAGTTGCTGGGAACCCTGAAGTCCGACATCGACTCAAAATTCCAGTTTTCATAGATTCAGCCTTTGTGGACCCAGTCTGGAAAGCTACTGGAGCAAACTCTTTGATACAGTACAGGATAAACGTTTTAAAATTTGATTCCATACTTTGCACCTGCTGCTATCTGCCCAGTGGTTCACAAGATATTTTGCTAACTGTACAGACAAGCAAACACAAAGAAAACCTTTTTGCTCCACCTTCAGGCAATTAAAAAACAACAACGATTTAAACAAGTTTATCCAAACCTAAATCTATACCATGTCCTTAAAAAGCTCATGTTGACTTTTGCAGTCAGAGACGTGGAAGCTCCTGTAGCTGGAAGTAAAAGCTCCATTTAAAGCTAAAGACGCTGACTACGTTGTGAAATTACTATAGTAGGAACATTTACAGGCAAACGAGGAAAGTCTGGATGAAACACAGTTATATTTGGGATGAAACAGCAACGCTGCGCTCTTTGCCCAGTAGCCCTCACCCCGATAGTCGATAAATGCTTCTGGTCATGACCCACATTAACGACCATCAACCAGGACCCTCACCAGTACGCACACCGTGGGAACCAAATTCATGCTGCTGTATTCATTCACCACAGACTCATGTTCAGGCTGCTGTTGATACGTCGTATTGTTTTACATTATTAGTGTTTAGCGTATATCTTACATCCTTATATACAGCTTCTTTTTACACTTTATATTTTTACTATTTTGGGTGTAACTGGGACCCTGAGAACATAATTCCGTTCCACCTCATGTACCGGATGTGATGCGAATGACAATAAACTTGACTTGAACTTTGTTGGAGTACCGTGTTGCAGGCCAGCAGCTGCTGGTGGACCCTCTGGAAGAGCTCGGTGTCTGAGCTGAAGCTGGGCGGCTCTCTGTTGCAGTACGGTTTCATGTCCGAGTCGTAAACGTGGCTGAAGGTCGTCATCAGCTGCTGGAGGTCACACGCTGCCAAACGCAGCGAACACGGAGAGAAGACGGACGGAGTTTGGCTGTCGTCGTTCAAGAAGTCACACTGAGGAGAAACATCCAAACAGATCTTTAAGCTTTTGTCTCGTAAGTTGTTTAAAACTCCTGACAGTCATTGGACGTACATCAAGATGGCTGCCACAGCTAATCGACATTAACCAGCACTAGAACAGTCACAACTCAGTCAAGTCTACAGGAAATGAAACTAAATGTGATCGAGTCGTTCACGAGCGTTGTGCACACGGTGACACCATATTTGAACAAAATGTTTCCCAACACAAACATCGTGACGTGAGGCCTTTAACTTTAAATGTGGAGCTTCTCAAAGCCAAGTGGACGTTTTGCCCATTTTTCTTCTTTCGGCTGCTCCTTCTTCAGGGATCACCACAACGAACTAAGTCGCACGAAGACTTAGCAATTCTTTTTACGCCGGATGCCCTGCCTGACGCAACCACCGAGCTACCACGGCCCTCTGTGTGGAGCAGAGCTGCATCTAGAGCGCACAGATGGTGGGGTTGACAGTGCCTTGCTAAAGGGACCAGAGAGCGGCAAATGAGTGGAGGCAGATGTGGGTGCTTCACCTTTCTCACCCACATTTTTGATGTTGTCGGTACCGGGAGTTGAACCAGCGATGCTATGCCCAACATTTAAATGTTTAAATCTCTAGATGTTTGTTTGGAAGTGAGACAAAAGGTGTTTTGCTTCAACTGAAGAACTGAGAACAAGGATTTTTTGTTGTTGTTGTGATAAACGCATTAGTTTATGAAACCAGCTTTGTTCTGATCATGTTGGAGCTAAAAGGTACTTAGCTCTCAGATATCAGGAGTTCAGACCCTAGAAACACAGACATGACTTACCTTGGACTGCAGCTCCTTCAGTTCTGTTTGAGTCGACTGAAGCGCAGCAGCAACATCAGCAAACTCTTCTCTTGGTTTATTGGATGATTTAGTGCCTTTACGTAACGCCCTGCAAGACGAGGAACGGCAGCCATTTTAAACATCAATAACTTTTACATTAATGTTGCTCACTGCTTCATTCTCTGAACAATAAAATCCTGAGAGCAGCCGTACGTCCGTCACTGTGACGGAAACAGTGTCAGGTGCTTGTGGAGATGGAAAACTTGCTTTAGCTGTGCAGGCCAGGGGTCGAGTGTGGGTCTGAGCATCTGTGTGAGGTTCTGCAGATTCTCTGCAGCAAAAAGCTCATTTAGAAGAGCCTCTCCATTGGTTCTGTTCCCAGCAGACTTCTTCCATCCAGGGAAGAGAGTCAGGAGCTGCTCCAGGAACTGAAGTTGCCGCAGAGGACTCGCGTTCCCCTGAATGGAACACAAACACAGGATGCTCATTTAATAACACAACCGATGTATTTAGAGAAGAGTAGAACATGTAGAGTAACTTCATTCAATCTCTCACCCTTATCAAATCCAGATCATCAGCTTTACTCAGCATCAGGTCATGGCCAAAAGCAGCCATTTCTGTTTACAGAGAAAATAAAACTACATAAATGCTTATTTGCTCTGAAAAAGAAAGTAAGTCACTTTCTCACCTTTCACTAAAGCATCTGGGTCTTTCGACCTCGCTGACGTGGCTTTAGAATTGCCAAAGTTTGGGTTGATGCTGTAAAGAGAAACCAAAGCACTCGTTTGTGTTTAAATTTAATTCTTTGGATAAATGAAACGACAGTTCAGGGAGACGTACCTGCAGCAGATCCAAGTCAGTATGTCAGTCCGGAGCTCTGAGGGGGAACACAACAAGTCCAACATGCTTTCTTCTTCTTGCAGATACAGATCCTGGACCAAAGGACACGACACAGCCTCGAAAACACAAGTTATTAGACACCATGTTATTTTATTTACCTGTACAACAAAGAAATGAAACTTGCCTGTCAAAACAATAATCTAAATCTAAAAATAAGAGATAAATGGACAAATAAGACAAATTTATAATATTAACGTGAAAAAGTTTTTTTTTTAATGAAATATCATACACATGTCAAAGCACTTGAGATTTTAGTAAATAAAAGTTAATATTTAAAGACATTCACATGAACCATTTGAATTTAGACAAGTACAACTCTGAATGTAACTTTTCGAAATAAAACATAAAATCCTGTCATGCAAAAAACAACAACAACAAACAAACAAGAAAACACCCCACACAGGAATAAATATACAATAAAATCAGTTTAGTGCCAAAAACACAGAGTAGAAACCCTCAAATGGTGAAAGATGGACATTTCTTCAACTCTCAAAACGAATTGGACCGTTTTCTAAAAGAAAAACAAATAATTTGCATTACCTGTTACAGGTACCTTGATTCATTAAATTTAGGCATTAATATAATAAATATATTTAAGTCAATCAATTACATCTCTATAAAAAGAACATTTTTGTTCTAATCATGACGTTTTAAAGAAAAATCTCCAAAATTTTGCACAAACTATTACATCCGTCTAACATCTGCAAAGCTAAAACAATTGAAGAAAGATTGTTTGTAAATATATTTTAAACTATCCTAATGCATGCTCAATAATCCAGGTAGAAAAATCTAAAAAAGTTCAATCTGGTCCTCTGGACATTCAAACAAAAAAACAAAACAAAGCAAATAAATATAGAAACGTTTGCTGCTGACAACCAGAACCAGCTGATCACATGCTCAAGAAGGACCATCAGCCTAACAATGGATCATTAGCACACTGATGGCTGTTTACTCCTCACAGAGGGCTGAGTGATACTAGCAATCACAGCATTGTAAGAGGGGGACAATTGAACCCGGAGGCCTCCACCCCTGTTTAATGATGGACGATTTCTTTTCACAAAGATGGCCTCCTTTACTCCTCTCTCAAACCATCGTTCCTCTCTGTCCAGGATGTGAACATCTTCATCCCTGAAAGAGTGACCGCTGGCCTGGAGATGAGTGTAGACCGCAGAGTCCTGGCCTGATGATGTTGATCTTCTGTGCTGGGCCATCCTTTTGGCCAGTGGCTGTTTAGTTTCCCCGATGTAAGACTGATCACCCTCCTGACACTGAACAACATACACAACATTGCTCTGTTTGTGCCGGGGGACTGGATCTTTGGGATGAACCAGTCTTTAATGTATTTTGGGGTTTAAAAGCCACTGGGACGTTATGTTTGGAAAATAAACGTCTCAGTTTCTCTGATACTCCCTCAACATACGGAATGACCACTGGTCTGGGTTCCTCCTTTTCACCTGTTGGCTGACTGGAGTCCTGTTTGGGTTTCTTCTCTGCTTTCAGGAAGGCCCAGTTAGGATATCCACATTGCTCTAGAGCCTGTCTTGTGTGGGATTTCTCCTTCTGCCTGGCTCCTGAGCTAGTGGGGACGCTGTCTGCTCTGTGGTACAGAGTCCTGATGACTCCTAACTTGTGCTCCAAAGGGTGATGGGAGTCAAACTGCAAATACTGGTCTGTGTGGGTGGGTTTGCGGTACACCTCGGTTTGCAAATGTCCTCTATCAGAGACTGAGACCTCACAGTCCAAGAAAGCCAACCTGCCATTTTTTACATCTTCTCGTGTGAACTTGATGTATTTATCCACAGAGTTGATGTGGTCAGTAAAATGTTGGACTTCCTGAGATTTAATTTTAACCCAGGTGTCGTCAACATACCTGAACCAATGACTTGGTGGTGTCCCTGAAAAGGACGTCAAGGCTCTCTTTTCTACCTCCTCCATGTACAGGTTGGCAACAATAGGAGAAACTGGAGACCCCATAGCACACCCATGTTTCTGCCTATAATATTGCTCCCCATATGTGAAGTAGGTTGACTGCAGGCACAGTTTCAAGAGTTGACACAGTTGTTCTGTGGAAAGTGTGGTCCTGCTGCTCAGAGTGGTGTCTGATTTTAATTTTAAACTGACCACCTCTACTGCATCATCAACAGGAATGCACTGAATACAGCACCTCAGACTGAAGAAGTCTTTCGGATGAGAGACGAAACGTTTCTACATTTTTTGTTTTGAATGTCCAGAGGACCAGATTTAACTTTTTTAGATATTTTAAACTATTTGTTCACAAAACTGACGATCTGAAAACAGAAGATGGTGGACTCCAACAACTAATTAACATCAACGCTAAACTAGTTTAAACATTTTCGACATCACACTTTTTTAAAAACAATTATGACACGAACTGTGTCTGTTCACGGAGTTAAATGGTAATTTTATTAAATTTTAACCGAAATGTATAACACGATGAAGCGCAGAGAGAAGCATGAAAATACAACAACACATATCAGTTAGTACTTAGAAGTACTAACCCAATATTTTGACTCAAATTACCTGAAGCGCATCATAAACTTCGTGCGCGAACTGTTTTTCTGTTAAAAGAGCCGCCATTTTCAAATTCTTCTTCTCTGACTGAATCGTGACGTATACCGGTCTAACTTGTGTGCTTTTTCGCCCCCTAACGGACAGAACCCGCCACTGCAGCGACATCAACAGACACAATGTTTATAGGCGCCCCCTACCGGACAGAGCCCGCCACTGCAGCGCCATCAACAGACACAA
>NC_056508.1:46195158-46234578 GCF_014905685.2 Nematolebias whitei | reverse complement strand
ACAAGGTTTATAGGCGCCCCCTAACGGACAGAACCCTCTACTGCAGCGCCATCAACAGACACAAGGTTTATAGGCGCCCCCTACCGGATAGAGCCCGCCACTGCAGCGCCATCAACAGACACAAGGTTTATAGGCGCCCCCTAACGGACAGAGCCCGCCACTGCAGCGCCATCAACAGACAAGGTTTATAGGCGCCCCCTAATGGACAGAACCCGCCACTGCAGCGCCATCAACAGACAAGGTTTATAGGCGCCCCCTAATGGACAGAACCCGCCACTGCAGCGCCATCAACAGACAAGGTTTATAGGCGCCCCCTACCGGACAGAACCCGCCACTGCAGTGGCACCAGAGGGAAGGTAAACTTCCACACAAAAACATTTTTGCACAGAACAGAGCAAGTCTCGAGCTACCCCTCATTGTTCCATTTTTTTACTTAAAAAAATCAGGTTTTTATTATTTTTAATATAATAGTTTTTTTTTCTTCTTCTTTCGGCTGCTCCCTGCGTTAGGGGTCGCCACAGCGAAGTAAGTTAAGTTTTAATATAATAGTAATAATTTTTATTTTTTAATTAAAAAAAAAAATTAAAGTAATGTCTCAAGTGACAATTTTACAGGTGTTCTGAAGTCATTATTTATTTATTATTTTATTTTAATGCTAGCTGCATTTCTCATTAATTTTCAAAGTTTGTATTGATTAGCTTTAGGAGAAACCACATTAGTTCAATAAGTGGCAGGCACTGACACATAAATCATTATGGACAAAAAATTAATTAAAAACACTCGCTCCAGAAACAAAACAGTTGAATAGTACACCAGTTAGCAAAGAACCATTTTAAACTTGCCATTTACAGACTTTTTCAGTGGCATATTACAAAACCACACAGTTTTATTTTTTAAATTATAGTTACATAAAAGCCAAATAAAATAGTATTTTTGCACAATCATAATAATTCCCCAAAGGTCATTAGTTTAATATTTTTTTTATTTATTTAAATCTTTATTTTACCAGGTAGATCCAGCTGAAATATGAAACTCTCCTATAAGTTACGAGAAGTTATAAATGCAACTACAAGATAATGCTTCTCTCAAGAAGTCCAGTCAGTTATTTCTATTTTATTTTTGAAGTTATTAATTTTATGTACTGAAAATAACAATTTATTTAATCTGCTTTTGTTGTTTTATATTTATTTATTTATTAACCTTTATTTAACTGGGCAAATCCCATTGAGATCACAGATGTGTTTTGCAAGGGAGGTTTATCAGTTTTTCAATTTCCCCCAAACCTCCAAGGACATATTTCAGACCTTGCTAAGATGACAGTTCTTCAGCTCATTTAGAATTTCCTTGTTGATTAAGAATCACAAATTGAAATGTGTGTTTTTACGTGTAGGCACGACAACAGTTTATTTCTTGGGTCAAAAATTGGTCACATTTAAGGACTGAAGTAAACGTGAGTGAAAAGTCAAATTTAATAGTAAGGTAAGGTCATTTAAAAACAACAAACGTGAACAAAAGTCATTCATAACAGATAAATAAATATGATAAATTAATGAGCATGAACTTTGTTGTTAAATCTGCTGCTGTTCCGCTCCTGTCCAGCAGAGGGCGCTCTGACAAACGGCATCAACCTGGACAGACAAAAAGCGGCGCATGCGTAGTAGTTTCCGGAATTGATACGATTTCTGGCTTCTATGATGATACGGTGAATATTTTCATACAGAACATTGTTGACTCCGTTTGTTTTTTTTTTATTATTTTTAAAGTTTCCGTCAGAAACCCGCAACTACTCGGCGCAGGGATATTATTTCTGTGAACCTGCCGCTCCTCCGCCGTTAAGATGAAGAAAAGTAGTTCCGAGAAGAAACCCAGCCATGTGGTGGCCTGGCTCAACAAGGCCGAGTGGGACCAGGTTCTGGAGTACCTGTACTCCAAGGATGTGGCCCTGCAGAGGTTCGCGCTGCACAGGATCTCGGCCTGGAGGGCTCGGTACGCCCACAGCACGCCCGTGGCCGTGGACTGCACGGCGGACCTGGTGAGGTGTCAGGTTCTGGACCGGTCCGGACAGCTGAACGGAGACGATCTGGTCCTGCTTTATGGGACGGCCCTGGTCCGGTTCGTGAACCAGATCACCGAGCGGCAGCAGGGGAAGGTAGCCCGGCCTCTGAGGCGGCTGGTCGGGAAACTGAACATCCCCGAGTGGGTCGTGGACCTGAGGCACAACTTCACCCACAGGAAGCTGCCCACCCTGAAGTGGAGCCGGAAGGGGTGCAAGGTGGTTCTGGAGTGGCTCCAGCAGGAGTTCTGGTCCAGGCAGCTGGGAGGGTGTCCTGAGGCCTGGGACTCCCAGTCTGATGATGAGGAGGAGGCTGAGCTGAAGCTCCTCACCAGACAGAAACAGATGGAGAACTACAAAACTGCCCGGAGTCTGCTGGTTTCTTATGAACAGGACCGGTACCAGAGCCTGGACGGGCTTCAGGAGGACAGGGAGAGGAGCCTGTGGAAGACCCCCCTGTCAGACCTGAGCTGGCTGCTGGGGGAGATCAAACAGTTTGCTCTGGAGTCCAGCGAGATGCTGGTGGACGTTCTGCTGGAGGACGGCTTTCTGGTTCCGACCCCGGAGCAGCTGGAAACCGTGGGCTGCGATCCTTCAAAGAACCCCAACCCCACAGAACCGCGACTCCCCCAGGTCTTCCTGCGGTTCTGGCTGCCCCTGCTGAAGGTGCTGAACTCTCTGTCGTTCGTGCACCTGCTCCTGGAGAAGCTGTTCGCAGAGCTGAAGCTGCTCGCCAACGAGCAGAACCACCACAGAACCTTCTACCTCTCTGCGTGGATCTCGGAGCTCCTCCTCTGCAACAAGTTCGAGTTCCGCTTTGAAACCAAGGTGCAGAAGAAGGCCTGGGCCAAGGACCGGATCTTTGTGAACCGGATCCAGCTGCGCTGGCATCAGCTGCTTTCGTCGTGCCTGGACGCCCCCTGCATCAGCACGCCTCACCTGCTGCGGTTGATCCTGGACGACATGGAGCACCCCCTCCCCCCGGAGACCCGTCAGAACCTGCTGCAGCTCTGCTCCATCTACACCCAGACGGCCCACACGGAGTCCGGCCCGGCCCAAGAGCGTCAGCAGCAGCCCCTCTACACCCTGGAGAGTCTGCACGAGAAGCAGATCCAGCTGTGGAGGAGCGCGGCGAGCTCGGACAGAACCAAGACCCCCCAGGAGCTGAAACGGGCCGAGGTTCTGGCTGAGAGGGCGAAGGCGCTCCGAGGTTCTCCCTGGCAGGTGTGCTCCGATAACGTCCCGTGGAAGAACTTTGCTCTTGGAAAAGTTCCCGGGCAGTCAGACGACCCGTCGTGCCTCATGGTGGAGGCTTATTCTCCGATGACCGTCTTCGACCAGCCGGTGGACCTGGACAGCACCGGGACCCAAAACGTCCCGGGAACCTCCGGTTCCACCAGAACAGCCGAAGGCCTCCTGTGGAGCCAAAGTGACGTCAGCAGGCTGAAGTCTGGACTGAAGCTTTTCTGAGTCGTGCTGTTGATGAAATGTTGACTCTGGTGTTCAGAACCAGAACCGGTCCGTTTCTCCTGCAGGGAGGGAGGACACGAAACGAGTCCAGCTCTGGACGCAGGAACCGTCAAATTCATGATCAGTTTGAGATTTTGTCGACAAAAGCTTCAGTGAATTTTGAAAATAGTTGTGAAATAAACAAATTTTCAGTTCACTCTTGTACAGGAAGATGAATTAAAACGTTTAGTTTCAAATGTCCCCAACACGTGTATGAAATGATAAAATACTTTTTAATGCTCATCTTTATGTTTCTGCTCCGAAACTCATGTGTTTTTAATTTCCACACTAGTTTTGTTGAAAGTCTAATATTTCTTCATAAATACAAACTATGACATGAAGTCTACCTGTCAACAAAATCTTGTTTAATAAAAAATAATTTCTTTGATTTGACAAAAGATAAATGTGATTAAATCTCCTTCATGACGACCAGTTTGTTTTGTTCAGTTTGAAACGTTTTGTGTAACTTGAATAAAATGTATTTTTTATTTTGACTTCTTTACTGAGCTGAATTGAGGCGCGTTGTTTTAAACGCCTAAACACAAACTGATTATAAAACAATTATTTTTTCACATCGTGTAAGAAGCATTTGGATGAAAACATTTCCTTAAACAACTTGACTAAAAAATATATTCTTGTAAAGTTCAAATGTTTTTTATAAATTCACCTAAATACAAAATTGACGTGGCTGCTGCTTAAAGCAAAGAATTAAAACAACTTTCTGGTTTGTCGCTGCACTTTATCGACCTCAGCCCGAGAAGTTTGATGCAGAGACAAATTACATTAAAAAGTAAAAATCATTAAAAACAATTAAACTTGCTAACGATTGATTAAACTTAGCAAAACAAAAAGGATTTAAACCAGAAAGTGTTGAAGTTGTAACTGAGCAGTTGTTCATGCGTTCACAGGAGACGCTTCAATTCATAGATACAAAAATAAACTTTCAATAGTTCAAGAGACATTAAAAGACAGAGGCAGTTATCTGAAAATTTAAAAAAAGCAACATCTTAAACTTAAGATAAATAAAAACATCCAAATGTTTTTTTTAAATAAACATAATTAGAAAGAAGTTCAAGATTTTATTTACTGGTTGGTGGCAGGAAGAGTTATGGACGACAAAGAGTTCATGTTTTTTCTTCTATAAAAGTAAAAAAATGATCAGAATGAGCCACAAATCTTACCCTAAAAATAAAAACACAAAATTAGTTTGTGGCTTCAACAAACTATAAAAGATTTAAAATACTTTGTCAGTAGAAAAACCTAAGAACTGTGTTAGAGAAGAGTTTAAATGCCTGACTCAGAAATATCTAGAGGTGAAAAGCTCCTCAGCATCTTCTGTCAGAGGCTGAAGGTCCACTCCCAGAACTGAACCAGCTCTCCTGATGAGCTCATCGAGTCTGTTGGCACCAGCTGTCTTCACCCTGCTGCCCCACCACACCACAGCGTAAAACATCTGCAGCATGGACCTGCAGAGACCACCGAGTGGTAGAACATCTGCAGCACTTCTTAACAGAGGAGGAGGCCTCAGATTTCCACTTTCAAAAATATACAATGCAACTTTAAAACAGATTCCCAGCCGGTTTTTCACACCTGATGGGAACAGAGGGGCCTCGACTGTGAATTAGAGGAACAAAGACTTTTGGGGGGCCCCTACGGTTAAGGTGTTTAGGTGTGAATTGCCAATCTACATGTGTGTGTGTGTCTTATCTCACTCAGCCGTATAACCTGAATCTCTCACTCTCTGCTCTTTGAATTGAGAAAGCTCCTCGGATGAGGAGCGAAACGTCTTCTGTTACAAATAAAGTCCCGTTGTTTTTGTAGTGAACGCGTTTTGAATTCATCATGTCCTGGATGACTGAGAATCTTCACCATCATGTCACAGATATACTCTAAAAAGAATCAGGAAGTATTCAAATTTTAGTTAGAGTCTTCAGGGAAACAAAACTGATTAAAATAATTTGATAATGGACAACAAACACAGAAGATAATGGACAGATTGACGTTCAGACTCACACTCCATACCTGGAGGTGGCGGTAAAACTCACCATGTGTTGTTTGACAACCGCCAATTAAAAACCAAAGAAGAAGAATTGCTTCGAAGAAGAAGAAAACACGTTTTTCTGTCGTTTTGCCGCCCAGACTCACTTAGACGTGACAGGTTTGGACAAAGATCAGTAATTCGTATAAAATTATCTGGTAGTTAGCTATTATTACAGCAGCTAAATCTCAAACTGGACGGTAAGTTCGTGTTAAAGACAAAACGTGAAAAAGTTGCGTCATTCGGCGGTTGTTTCCAATGGTTTAGCTAAGCTAGCTGCGAGTTGAGGGAATTATTTTTGTTTGAACTTAATTTATGCACAACAAGATGCTGGACCTTACAAGATTTTTTTTGTAAACCTCTAATACAAACAGTAGGGTAACCTATTTTAATTTTAGATGTATTTATCCGAACGCTACACTTGGAAGAGTGATGCTAAGCTAACCTCGGCCTAATGCTAACCAATAACCCATAATATTTTTACAAACAGAATATTTATATCCGTTTGTTTTATCGATAGTTTTATGTCGAAAAGCTTCTCTGGCGTTAATTTTTGGTTTTAGGTTCGTAATAAATTAATAAAAACCGTATTTTTTGGTTAAATTAAAATACGTCGTTTTAAGCTAACGGCGTTAGCATCGAGATACGTTGGTCAAACGTTTCCGGAAACACTTTAGGGACTGGGCTGTTTTTTTATTTTATTTAATTAAATAATTGTAACACGTTGCATTGTCTTTTTTTTGCAGGTGTGGAAATAAAAGATCTCTGATCGGTGTCTTTGTGGTCCAGCCGTCACCACAATGATCACCAGAAGAAGAAGCCGCATCATGAACATCCCAGACGTGCAGTCAGAGGAGGTTGAGGTGGAAGATGTTGTGGTTGAAGATCTCCTGATACCATCTGAGGAGTTCCCTGCCGATCAGACGGAACCTGCTGGAACAGAGCTAGATAACCTGTTTGAAGACCTAAAATGGACTCTAGAGAAAGATGGTTCCTCTTCGCTCTTTGACATTGACCTAGCCGATCTTTGCGAATATGACGTCACAAGCCAAAACTCCGGCATCGAAGTTTCGTCTGCCTCGTCTCCGGAGAGAACGCCATCTGACTTGAGGATGAGGAGCAGACAGAACCAGTCGAACCACATAAATAAAAACGCCATCGCTGCCAGAATGAATCGTCTCAAGAAGAAAGAATACGTCAACAGCCTGGAGAACCAAGTGGGCGTCCTCTCAACAGAAAACACTGTGCTCAAACGGGACAACTCTCAGCTGACAAAACGGGTGGAGGAGTTGGAAGATGAAACCAGGTATCTGAGGGCTGTGCTGGCCAATGAGAGCATGTTAGCCCAGCTCTTGTCCAGGCTGAGCGGTGTGAATGGGATGAAATTATCTTCCTCGCTTTTCCAGGGGCCTGGCTCAAACGACCACGATTACGCGTTGCCCAGGAAGCGGGTGAAAGTGGCAGAGAAAGAGACATCCGGTGGCGTGTGTCTGCACGTGGACAAGAACCACGTGTCAGTGGAGTTCTGCACAAAGTGTGCAGAGAGTGCAAGCACGGCGCTCAAAATGTAGGGTCAAGTACTTCTCTCTGTTTTCTGATATTGACACTGAGCCGCTGCAGGGAAGATGAACTGAATTAAGATTACATAAGAACTGCAGAATGTGCATGTCATTGTTTTTGTTTTTATGATGGGTTGAGTACACGTTACTGCTAAACCTTGTTGACAGTTTCTTCTAGGTCGCTCCACCCTGTGGGATGAGTGGCTTTCTGAACATCTTTACCCGCTTGGCTCCATGGTAAGGATCAGACCAGAAGACTTTCTGTTGTTTTTCTACAGGCCTCAGCGCTCAGCAGCAACTGTAGTACTTTTATTTTCATACATTTGCTGGTCCCAGTCAGTGGATCTTGAGCACTCTGTTCAAATCTTTTGTTGTACTAAAGATTGATTTTAGTTAACATGTAAAAGCCAAAGTATGCTAAGATGATAAAATGATGGTGATGGTCCACAAAGAGTTATTTTAAATTCTCTCAAATTGGAAATAAACATTATTGAATTATTATTGATTATTTACATATATTTTGTTTTGGTAAGAATTGTTCTCTTTGTGAACCAGCGCCTTTGTACAGAAGAACACTCATTTAGCGCCACCTATTTTTCTTTATGCTAAAGTGGATTCTGCTGATGGAGGTGAAGAGGCTGGACACGCTGCTGCTGCCTGGTATTTTTTTAAAGGTAGTATCGGTAACAAACGGTATATGGAATTTATACTTTACCAACATTGTGCAACACCTGTAGCTGTTGATGCTGTCAGCATTTTTTTTTTTAATTACAGATGCTCCTTTACTGGGAGCGACGCTGAAGCAGCCTTTAGACCCATTGTAAATATTTATATATGGAAATGTACGTAAAGATACACAAACTGCTGTCAGTTGAGTTTTCATCATGTTTAATAAACTGTAAATGTTTGAGGATTGTTGAACAAATAAATCTCATTTACTTTATGTTTGAGTATCAAATATCCTGAGTCTTGTTCTGTGCTGTTGATATTAATGCATCTCTTTTTCTCTTTCTGAACAGCAAGCTCTGCCGATAAAGGCCTAAGTTTTCCTGAACATTTGGGTCAAGTCTGGTAAAGGTTGTCAGAACAAATGAACAAGTCCTCATTTGGTGGAAACACACAGAAAGCAGGGTCATACAGAGTTAACGTCCTGTTCACAGGGGGGCCCTACGAGGTCCTGACAAAAAATAAATAAATTCAATGAGTTTGGACAAATATGGAAAAGCCAAACAAATCAAATAGTTGCGCAAATTGGCAGCGCTGTGTTTAAAAGTATCGTTCAATGTTGGACCAGTCCAAAAGAAGTCCTTTCTTTTCCCCTGCATTAAATAAATAAAAATTGACAATACTACCTTTTTACCAACGGAAACATCTGAAGTGACAATAACTTCGTTGAATTCTGACTAATTTGAAACGTTCATATTTATACTCTGATCTGTTGAGAGTAAAATTCAGACAAGAGCTTATGTCTGACGTTTCAAACTTTTAAATCATATTTGGAAAACCACTAGAGAAAATGTTTAAACCATTTTAACAAATTTAGCAGGAATGTTTGTTTTGTTTTGTTTGACTTAATATTTTGCCATAAGCATCGTTTTAAATTATAAACTTTATTTACCCCTGGGGTTGCCAACTTCTGGAAATTGTAAAACAAAATATTAGTGAGCAAACTAAATTATTTTCATGTCATGAAGATTCACATATTTTAGGTTTTATCACATTCAGATAAATTAATACAATATTTTAGTTTGAATTGTTGAGTGGTAGACTTTTGTAATAGACATATTAAAATAAAAACTGAGCTACGTCACTTCAATTTCTCAAAAATTTAAGTAAAAGCTAAAATCAGCCAAATAACCCCCCCAGTTGTATGTCTTGTGTAAAATTGTTTCATTCCGAGGTGCATTGTAAACAAACTCTTATAAGAACTCCAGTTCAAATCATAAATATTTGAACGTCCTGATTCATGCTCGATAATCCAGGTGAAAAAACAAAAGTGAAGTCAGGTCAGCTGGATAGATTAAAAAACCCAGAAACGTTTTGTCTTTTATCCAAAACACTGTCTGTCTGAGGAGCTGCAATTAACTGTCTTATAAATGGCATCTCATAGTGGATCAACCAGTTTGCTGGTGACGGCCAGAACTGGTCACATGATAAAGGAGGACCATCAGCGTAACAATCACCAGTAATCTTAACAATAGATCGTTGGCGCCCTGATGGCCACTTGCTATTCACAGGGGCTAAGTGATACTAGCAATAACAGCATTGTAAGAAGGTGACAATTGGACACTGAGATCACTTTCAGGGATGAAGATGTGCACATCCTTGATGGAGAAGAATATTTGAGAAAGTGAAGGAAGCCATCTTTGTGAAGAGAAACCATTAAACACAAGCCTCTGTGTTAAACTGTCCTCTTACATTGCTGTTATTGCTACTTTCACTCAGCCCCCTGTGAATAGCAAACAGCCTTCAGGGCACTAACGATTGGACGTTCGACTGATGGTCCTCCGTTATCACGTGAACAGTTCTGGATATCAACAACAAACTGGTGGATCCACTACGAGAAGGTGCTATTTATAAAACTGTTAGGTGCACCTCCTCAGACTGAATAAGTATTTTGGATAAAAGACTAAATGTTTCAACAAGTTTTTATATTTGTCCTAAAGACCTGACTTGACTTTGTTTAGTTTAATGTTTTATTTAGAGAGAGATCAACAGAGATCTTGGCTAGAAGTGGCTGAAATGAGCTTCCTTAGCAAGGTGGCCGAGCTCAACCTTATGTTGTTTGTCATGTGCAGGTTAACACCGTGTCAACAATGAAATGTTCAAGATGAGAAGAACCGATTTGACTCGCTAAAAACTAAATAACAAACGAAATACTAAAGCTGGGCTAATCAACAAAACTGCTCAGGAGGCCACGCTTTCTGAAAGTCAGCAGCTCGGGGGCCGAACATCCAGCAATTAGTCATTATGTAAATAAACCAAGTCTTAATGATCTGTTGCCTTTAAAGTTAGTTTGTTTTATTGCTTTGTAATATTGTGTACTCAATGGTGCATCTATAAAAGTTAGTGAGGATGCTTGTGTTCGTACCAAACTTTTTTAGTCTTGGGAAGTACCGGTAGTCTTTGTTGGCTTCTTGACCACAGTGTCATGTACGGTTAATGGCCAGGACAGATCCTCAGTGATGTGAACGTCGAGGAACTTGAAGGTGTTGACCTGCCTCCACCTCAGCGTTCATGTAGATGGTGGAGTGATGGCCTCCAAGCCGTTTCCTGAAGTCCACGATCATCTCTATGTTTTGCTGACATTTAGAGAGGTTAGTTTTGATAGTTTGCTCAAAGCTCTTCATGATGACAGATGTGAGTGCTATGGGCCGAAAGTCATTAAGGCAGGACGCTGCAGAGGTCTTTGGGATGGGGACAACCGTGGAGGTCTTGAAGATTGTGGGCACAGTAGACTGGCTCAGACAGGTTAAAGATGCTGGTAAACACCTTGGTGAGTTGGTCAGCACACACTGAGCACCCATCCTGGGATTCCATCCAGCTCTGGTTCTTTGCGAGGGTTCATCTTGAACGTCCATCTCACTGTAGCAGTGTCTGCAGAGTGTGGCGTCCTCACTGTCCACATGTCTGGTGTCGTGTGTTGGTTGCATGAAACTGGGTGTAGAATGTGTTGAGCTTGTCTGGAAATGATGCGCTGCTCAGCTCCACAGACCTGTTCCTTCTCTTGTAGTCTGATGCAGTGTAGTCCATGCTAAACGCGCCTCGGGTCATTTCTGTCGGGCAGATCCTACACGCTCCTTGTTTCCTCTGAGAGGTCCTCGCGGTCTTTCTGAGGTCGTACTTGGCTGCTCTGTAGGCCTCAGAGTCTCCAGATCCAAAGGCAGTGGCGCATGTTAAGTTGAGCACAAACCTCTTGCCTAACCCATGGGTTCTGGTTCGGGTAAGTGCGGATGGAGGTTTTAGGCACATCATGGGGGCCGAGATGGGGTAGAGGCAGGGCAGCTAACTCGGGACCTGAAAGTCTCAGGAGATGTTCCAGGTTTGATCCCCCATCATTGCGCATCTCATAGTGTCTGAGCAGCACACCCTATCCCCAATCTGCTCCCTGGGCACTTTCAATAGCTGCCCACTGCTCCACCTGGGGGTGGATGGGCTAAATGCAGAGCCAATTTCTCCATTGTATGGGAACATATAATGATGACAACACATAATGCAGTATTATTATTGTTAATGTACTTTCCCATGTAGCCTATGACAGAGTCTGCACGTGTTGTCACCACCAGCTGAGTGCAAACATCTGCCAATCAGTTGGAGATCAGGTAAGGAGCTCGGAGTAGAGCCGCTGCACCTCCACGTCAAAATGAGTCAGTTGAGGTTCATCTGATAAGCACACCTCCCTGTAGAGTTTTGGAGGACCCACAAAGGACCCATGAGTCTGGAGAGATTGTGTATCTGGCCTGGGAAGACCTCTAGGTCCTCCAGAACGAGCTGAAAAGTGTAGTTGGAGAGCGGGAGGTCAGGGTTTTTCTCCTGGACCTTCTGCCTTTGCAGCCTGATTATAGATGAGCAGTAGAAGATGGATGGAACATCAGCAGGACATCCTGAAAGTTTAGTTCTGGCTTTCAGAAATAAATTGCAGGAGGTCTGTGATCATGGTTCAGCTTGTTGAAGCGTAAAATGTGTTCGCCTGTATTTTTTCTGTTTCCACCACAGATGATCTGCTGACGTACATTCAGACAGTTTGAATCTGTGTGTTTTTTTTTTTTTTATATTTTGAAAGTTGCTTCTTCAGACTTTTGGTTGGACAGTTAAACAAAGAGTTGTAATAACTGGAAACGAGACTTGATAGAGTTTGTAGCAGACGGGGCCGCAAGAGTGAGTACAGCTATTTTCAAATGTTGACGGACCCAGAGAAAGACCAGACTGGTTCTCGCTGTAATTTTCATCGTGTCCAGGTTCAGAGGTCCAGCTGAACAAGTTCTGCCACTGAAAGAGCTGGTCCTAATCTGTCCATCTGATTTAAGTTTACTTTGTCAAAATTTCAGACGTTGAACAACTTTTAGCTGCTACAAGTAGTTCAGGAGTTCTGTTGGGTCGACTTGATATTTAGGTAAATTCAGAGCCGTCCTGTGGTGTTTAAACTAGTCTATAAGTTTATATCTGCTTTTGTGTCAGTTTTGCTTAACGTTTAAAGTTTTAGAGTTTTTGTGGTTGGCACGGTGTACAGTAGCAGATAGCTGTAGCACTTAAGGGAAAAATCAATGTTTTTTTACTGGAGTAACAGTGAGATTCAAAACTTCAAAGTTTATAAAATGACATTTGAATGGACCACTTGTAAAGTTTTGGGACTGAAATTCATTTGGTCTTGACCTGGCTCTGACTAGCCATTAGCTCGTCGAGACCGTTCAAAGATCTGAGGTTGACCCTTTTTTATTGGTGCCAGTTCAGAACCAGTCCTGATCCAGGTTTTCAACGTGCGGTCCAACTTAGTTGAAGAGAAGTGGACGCTGGACTGGTTAGTACTGGATCTTTTACATTACTTTTATTTTTTTTTAAATTAAACTATTATAAGCCATGTTCGTATAAAACACGCCTCTTAAACAATGTTACAATACTGCACACGAAAGCTTGACGTGATGCTTGTTAATGTTATTGTTAAAAAGTTTTTTTATTCTGAAAATAAAAAGTACAAAATTGTTTTGTGTATGGTCTCAAATGTTTTGAGCAGTAAAGTAAGTTTTCAGGAAGAAAAATGACAAAATTAAATAAAAAAAAAATGCAACATTTTGCTAAAGGCTTACTTAGTTCAACATTCTCAGTAATTTCAAATGTCAAAATTTAAAATATACGTTTTAAATGTGACACGTCTGTAAAAAGCTGGGCTTGGGACAACAAGTTAAAAAAAAAATTGGAATAAAAAACAGCTGGAGAAACATTTTGTAATTTGGTTAATAAGTCAGGACGGCATGAAAAGCGTTTTAGAAGTAAAGATGGGTCGAGGTTCACCGGTCTGAAAATTTATGAAATGGAACAATTTCAGAATAAAGGTCAACAGAAAGCTGAAGACTTGAATCTCCAGTTCATAATCTCATCAACAGATTGGAATAATCTGTAGAAATCTCAGCTCAAAGGACGAGGCTGAAGGTCAACACTGGATGGTCCTTCAGGCCCTCAGGGGCCACTGCATTAAAACCAGGTCCGTTTTTTGTTGTTTTGGATATTTATGTGTAACCATGACAACAATTATTTTTTTTTTACAACCGGAAGTAGCTGATTTAACACCTCAAAAGCTGTAATAATATTTCAGCTACAGCCCCAAATCTCAAATGAGTTGAAAAGGAGACGCCGTAGATGCGTTCCCGTCTCCCTGCTATGCTTGAGTGCCTGACCACTGAGATGCTCGTAACAGCAGAAGAACGAGATCGTCCCCCGACACCTGCAGCCAGCTGTCCGCTGCGACGAGGAGCTCAGCTGCTGGGAGGAGTTCTGCCCAGGGGAACCGAGAGGCCGGACGGATCGTAAGTCCTCTGCGGCCAATTTCTTTGGATCCGCTGTGGGATGGACCTTTACAACAGGTCCTGCCTACAGCCGTCAGTAACTATAACATTTCTTAATTAAACGATAACGAGTTACATTTAATTTCCCTTTGGAATTAATGAAGCATTTTGAATTTGGATTCTGTTCTGGGCTCAGGAACACTTCTACAGGTCATTGTCTGTAAACATTTCATTCACACATGCTTAAAGCTCTATCAGACAAAGAACAAACCAGATGTGAACACCTCCCAGAACCGCTGCCGTCTTCTCTGGACGAGCTTGTTTCAAACGGACTGAGGTGAAGTCCAGAACTGTTGTCACAGATCCAAATGTGAGATCCTGTTTGGAAACCACGAATGTTACGTCCTCCGTACTAAAGAGGAGGGATCCTCCAGCCAGTTGACAGCTCTCAAGCCTGCCTCTCTGGTGGTGTAGGGGTGCATTAGGGCACGGGCAGCTTACCCATGTGGAAAGGGTTCATTAATACAGAAAATTAAAGGTTTTAGAGCAACATCTTTTTCCATCCAGTAAAGAGGAGCCAAGACTCCAGACCAGAATGGGACATTTGCTCTAAAACCTCCAACAGCTGGTCTCAGGTCCTGGATGTTCGCAGGTCCTGAATGTTCACAGGTCCTGGATGTTCACAGGTCCTGGATGTTCACAGACTGCTGTTAAAGATGCTTCTCAGAGGAAACATGGAGCTGGAACAACTGTTGCTGCCATAAAACTAAATTCCCTCATCCTTTCCCAAAATGTTCATCTTACATTTGACGTTTTCTGTGTTTTAATGAGTGGTGCTGTAGCTCAGCGGTCTTGTAATCCTGAAGCCGCAGGTTTGAATCCAGTCAGTAAAAGCATCAGATGTTCGCTCACTGGTGGCACATGGAGGGAGCAGGCCAAAGAAAAGCAACTACAATCTACTGGGAATAAAATATGGGTTTATAAGATTTGAAAAATAAAGTTCGGAGGTTTTATCTACATTTTATACAAACTTTTTGTGTCAGTCGAAGATTTCTGATGAGAAGGACCCGAACAAACAACACAGGACCACACAGACTTTGTCAAAGTTATTATTGTAGAATACTTTGATGTATTTTTCTTTCATACAGACAAAAGGTGTTGGACTTATTTCCCAATAAATTCTCTTAGATTTCAATACAGATTTAGTCTACAGTATACAGGTGTGTTCTTTCTCATATATAGATATTTATTCGCTTAAATAACAGGCAGGTAACTTTAATATATTTAATCTTCTTTTATGTTTTTTCTCTTTTTTTCCAAACTTTTTTTTTTTTACATCTTTTTGTTTTAATTTCAGCACAGGGCTGCGCTTTCTGTCAGCAGAGCGGCGCTGCGTTGTGCGAGAAGGGGGGACCGACCCGCAGGTGAGATTTGTAGCAGAACGTAGAATGAACGAAACAAACCGTGTCCCCTCGACTAACTTGGCAGTAAACACTGGTGGCAGATCTAAAAGAGCAGCCTAAACAATGCGAGGAGGCACTGCACTTCTGCAGTCTCTAGCTCTGCGTCCCCCCCACCCCCCCAGTTCCTCCCTCCCCACTTCATCAGATACTTTAAATGAGGTACGATTCTGTCACCTGTTATTTACAGAGCGGCGTCTCCGAAGTTTCTCCGCACGCTTCAGGGGCTGCTGGGCGGGCAGAAAACGCAGCCTCAGAGTACCTCAGGAGAATGTGCAACTGTCTCTTGTCCATCAGTGGGAGCACCGGTGGAGAAAATCAAGAATTAATAATCATATTAATTATAATATACAAGCGCCTCCATTTAGTTGTTCCTCTCTTTACAAAAAGCAAATAGGAATAAAAGAAAGAAACATAAAAAAAAGTGTAACAGGAACATAGTACCTGTAAATCAAAGATGCACATGTGCACATTTGGGCGATCTGTACAGTTGTGGTGCAGTTATACTTTTTTGATAAATATATTCTTTTTCACATTGTGTTTCGCCTTCTGTGGAACTGTCTCACAACAGAACGTGGACGGATGGACCGAGACGCCTGGAGCTGCACAGTCAAATGTACACCACTGCAGATGATGCCCCCGTCGTTTGGCGTGTGCGTCTCCTACAGATCCGACTGGAATGACATGTTTGTGTGTCTGCGTGTGCGATGAAGAGGAAGAAAGCGGACGTGGAGAGAGAACAGCACACAGAAGTGACAGAAGCCTAAATGAGTTACCGACACACAAAGAGTGACATCAATGATACCAAATGCATGCGTTAAAACAGACAGACCGATACAGGATCACCGCCCGCTGCGCCGGCAGGTGACGACGACGATGAGCGCCAGAGAAGATGAGTTCTGTACAGGTGTGTGCGTGAGGAGGGGGGTTCCCAGAGAGCCCTGCAAACGTCCTGGAACAAGTGGCAGGACAGACGTGTGGCTCGTGTCCACACGGCAGTCTGTTGCATATTGTCTGCCTTCCTCTGGGGCAGGGCCAGTTCGGAGGGGGAGGGGTCAGGTTCAGCAATGGAACGCTCTGAGGCAACGTGACATCAGCGGTTTACCCACACCTAGTGCAACACGGACACTGGGGGTGGGGGGCTCGCTCACACCTGGTCTGGAATGTTATGAGCCGTGGGAATGTTGAGGCGACGGCGGGCAATGACGCCACGAGCTGGGCACATGTACGATGGTTGGACGTGAAGCCCTTTAAAAAACAGGGGGGGGGGGGGGCACCTTGTCAATTTTTGTTTGCTTCTATGTGGAAACTGGATGAAAAAGAAAAGAGCAGCAATTTTAACAAACCAAAGGAAGCCAGCGAGGCATCTTTAAGTTACTAATTAAAATCTCCTTTAACGGATCTGTGATGATCTGTCCACACAAAACAAACCCATCTGTTTGGGAGGGTTCTGTCAAATTTCCACTGTTATGGTAAAGCCTGGTGGGCGGAGCCTCGTTGGAGCTGACCAATCAGAAAGCATCCGGGGCTCCTTGGCAACTTTTTAAAAACGTGTAAACATTCAGGAGCAGAAAACACTGGTGGCATTTTTTTAAACCAGTTTATAGAAACCGGGGCAGCCGACGGTCAAATACTACTGATTCTTTTTCATTTACTTTTTATGGTCAGTGCACGTTTATAATTTAACAAAACAAAACGATAACTGCCAAGCTTCGATAAGCAAATCTTTACCAACCACTAGAAGAACTTAAACCTGAGAATAACAGTATTCTTATCTTGAAAACTAAATCATGGGCTCCAGTAAGCTCGCTGTAGCAACTGCCTACTTAATAATCGATTAAATACAGAAAGACATGGCTAATTGCAGATTATTAAAAACTTATTGGTCACTTTTATGTGTAAAAAAATACCCAACAACCTAAAACAGATATCTCTTCCTGCAGATCAGCTTGGAACTGCAAATATTTCAAATTTAAAATAAATTCAGTGAGTGAGATTTGAAGGGACCTAGGCACCTTGAATAATACTTAATAATAATATATCAATAAAGGTTAATTTTTTAGACACAAGAAGTTTCTAGCTCTTAAATGAAATATAATATGAGTTTTAAAGTTGTTGGTAGGTCTTCAGACTAACAGAAAAGCTATCGTAGGGGGATTTTCTGTAAATTATGATGAATAATACGCTCACTTTGTGACGATGTGGGGGCGTGCACGAGCGCTCTGGTTGTACCTGATAATCCTGAGCCAGCTGGGTCTTTTAGGTCAAACTGAACTCTGACATTAGAAATAAATTAAGCCTGATGTGATCGAGCAGGTGGCCGAGGGGGAGATTTTACTAACAGAACAAATGAAATGACCCTCTGGGTACACGGTGCAGCCGACCCAATGGAACATGAGTGGGAGCGAGGTGAGTGCACGTTAAAGGACCGTCGTCTGTGCGTGCGATGGCATTTAAAGGGTTAATGCTTCACTAGCGTTCAGCTTTTTTCTAAAATAAAATAAAAGAACACACCCGTCGACCTGAAGGGCAGAAGGGACGAGATGAAGTGAAGAAAAGAAGGAGCATCAGGAGACGGCAGGACGCAACAGAAAAACCCAAACGTGTGCGAGCGTGTTCACACACACACACACACACACACACACACTCATCGTGATGTAACGGGTCCGAGTGGACCGGGCTGGAAAAACACACAAATTATTCCAACAGCAAGAGTTACAAATGGGACGCCCCCCGACTTTTAGCTCTGCAGCCGTTCTATTTACGATCAAGAGTTAAATAAATAGCGTTTTTGTAATTTCTGTTTTTGTCTTTTTTTTTTTTTCTTTAAATGAGACGAGACACGTGCACAGACTGAAAAAGTAGGGCGATGCAAAAATAAAGTGATGTTGGGAAACAAATGAGCATCGTTATGTTTAGAAAAATATGTTTTGGGGGTGGACATGGTTGAAATCTGAGACAAAATTATTTCACATGTATCGCAAAGCAGTGCGCTTGAAGTGGTTGCAGTCAGGTAGGTGGTGACGGCGTGAGTCGGCCCCCGCAGCCTCGATGTGTCGAGGGATAAATGGGTTGGTTTGGGTGTCTGCTCCCCGTCTTCCCTCCCCATTCAAATCGTTGCTCAGGACAAGGAAGCGAGTGTGGAATGAGTGTGACGTCGAGCGAAGCCTGGTGGGGTTGTGCCCAGAGCAGATGGGTGGGGGGTGGGGGGGCACTGAGAGGGCTGGAGGAAGGCAAATGGAGGAAAAGTTGTTGCAAGCAAAAGTCTCCGATCATCGTCCACTCCCTCCTGTGCCTCCTCGGTCCTTTGCTCCGTCCTGTGAGCTCATGTGAGGCAGGCTGGATGAAAATGTCACTGTGTGTCCTCAGCCCTCTGTGGTACCCCCCCCCCCCCCCCCATCATCCTTCACCCTGACCCGGTTATAAAGAGGTCTCCACACAGAAGAGGTGGGCCAGGTGAGGGGCAGGGAGTTTGTCTCTGCCATGACGGTTGTGTTGGCGTTTGTGGCAGCGGCTCTGGGTCACATCTTTACTCAGGCTGTTTTTGTTGCAGACGGTCGAGTTGCCGCCGCTGTTGCTGTTGTTGTTATTGTTGTTTCGGTTGCACGGTGTCACTGGGAGGCTGTACTGGCGGTAAGGACGAGTAGGCCTGGTGCGGGCCGGGGGTTGAGCGGGCGGAGGTGGCGGCTTGCGAAGGGCCGGATGCAGGTGCTGGTATCTGCTGAGCTCTGACTCGTCGTCCACGTCCGTGTCGTCAATCAGCGGGATGTTGTGGATAAGGTCGTTGATGAGGAACTCTGGGTGGGCCATGAAGTTGTGGATGGAGTTACGGGATTCTGGTTTCTCACAGCCCTCGTACAGCGAACTACGGAAGGCTTTCACCACTCGCATCTGCAGAGACGGAGGACAAGAGAGAGAGACGACAAGAAAGAGAAAAAGTGAATATATAACAAACGGAAGAGAGGGACACGGGAAACCCAGAAACAGACAGACGTGTCCTCCAGAAGACAAACAGTGAAAAACTGACAGACACTCAGGACCAGGTGGGGACAATTTATTGAAGGGCAAATTATTTTCACAGCTAGGACGTTTAGGAAGCTGAAACTATTCTCATGTGACAGATTTAAATGCAAAAAATAAAGAATTATACGGAACAAAAGGAATATTGTTTTATAATTTTAAGTTAAGAGTTAAAATCTTGAGCCAGACGGCAACTTGTCCCGGCATCTAAAGCGTCAGTTTATCAGTCATTTTTGTTAAGCATCTTTAAAAAACAAATAATAGTCTTGTGTTTTGATCTCTATATGACAAAAAACATTTTTTTATATCTCTTTATCTGTCTATTTGACACAGTGGAGGATAAAGTTACTAGAAATGATTGACATTTAACAACAAAGAGCCTGTTTCATTGTTATGCTGATGACTGTCAGATTTATCTGCATTTAAAACCCAACAGTTCGTGCACAGTTCACCCTCTGTTAAAATGTCTTGATGACATTAAGGCATGGATGGACTCATTTTTTAAAAAGTTTTAATGATCAGAAAACTGGAGTTATTGTGTTTAGCCCCAGCTCTACGGCGGTCCCTGGTAATCTTGACTCTCTTCATATCTTAATCGGTCTGTTTCAAACATCAGGATGGTTTTAGACTCTGACTTTAAAAAGTTTAATAAACAGATTAACTCTGTTCTGCAGAAAAGTTTATTCTAGTTAAGGCAGATAGCTAAACTTAACTCCACGTTGACCAGATCTGACCTTGAAAAAACAGTCCATGCCTTCATTACAACCTGTATGGACTACTGTAATGCTCTTTATGTTGAGGTCGGGTCTCATTTTCACGTCTCCAACTCGTCCTAAATGCTGCAGCTCAGCTCTTAACACTCGTCGGTTTGATCATATTTCACCAGTTTTGTTCTCCCTTCACTGGCTCCCTGTGCGTGTCAGAATAGATTTTAAAATTCTCGTGTTGACCTTTAAGTGCCTAAATGACCTTGCACCTTTATATCTTTATGACCTACTTGAACCATATGTTCGGGTGCTGAGATCATCAGAGCAGCTGCTTTTGGTTGTACCACAAACCAGACTGAAGCTCAGAGGAGATCGGGCTTTTTCAGTCGTGGGCTCTAAACTCTGGAGCAATCTGCCCCCCGCCCCCCCAACATTAGACAGGCCACTTCACTTCCTGTTTTTAAATCTTTTCTAAAAACACACCTGTTTTCTCTGATGTTTAACACAGTGTGATCTGATTTAGTATTTCATTGTTTTGTTTTTATTTTTGATGCTTTAATTACTTTTTTATTTAATTACTGCCATTGACTTTATTGTTAACAGCTGCTGTTTATAAATTAAATGTATTAACAGTTGCTGTTTTTAAATGCACTTTATAAATAGATTTGACTTGTCCACACAGTGCTTAACTGACAAATAAAAAAAGAGCTTAGATGTTATGCTCTATAACTTGGAAAACAAGAATAAATCATGGTTTTACTAAAACATAAAACAATCATTGTTCAACAAAAAAAACATTTTTTTAATTAGTTCAGCTTATTGTACTGCTTAGCTTGGCTAAAAGTCACAACATTACACTAACAAGATTTGTATCAAACTTATCAAATAATTCTCCAATAGTAAAATTATGAAATATGTTAAAGGATAAAACGTTTGTTATTTGGGGACAGATGGGCTGTTATGAAGAAACTATCAGAATCACAAACTTCAGAGATTTTACAGCTACAGAAAACATATTCAAGCTTTATTTATATTATTTTACTCAAACTTTTATGTCACAATATCTACAGCTAACAAACGCTCATAATTCTAGCTGCTGAAGACAACGTTAGCACAAGACTCACATTATTAAGATAATTATATTATAAATATATCATTATTATAAGCCAACTAGATTATTTAATTTTGAACAGAGACAAAGTAACCATTTACAAATTAACTTTATGTTAAAGTTATGCTAACTAGCAAACATTTAACTCCTATAACAAAAGCTAAAACAGTGAAAGCTTTAGACTTTGTAAAAGTTGATCTTCGTCGCTATTTTCTATAAAGATTTTGTTTTTCCAAGATGAAAGTAAACAATTAAAGCCAAGTTTTAGCTAATATCAAAAAATTGTTTTATGAAAATTGTTTATCAAATTTTTCTTCTAAAACAAAACTAAATCTTCACTGATTTTTCTCCGACGTGATTACTGACCTCATGGGGGGGACACTTCTCAAACCGTGTCTTTATTTTTCTGTCATGTTAGGAACATGTTACGTCCAACAGCCACCTGATCCTGTGTGTCTCCAACAAACAAAACGTTTTAAAAAAAGTCTCAAAATGAGTTGGATGATGACAAGTTTGGTCAGTTCTCACACACCAGTCAGACGTCAGGAGACGAGAACACTCAGCAGCCGCCATCACAAATAACGCAGAAGCTGCAAACGCACATGGGTAATGTGTGTGTGTGTTGTATATGGTAGCACTCATACCTCTCACTGGATCACAAATAAGCACACACACGGTTGTTAGGCACAAATGGAGAAGAAGCAGGGATGATGAGTGTTAGTTTCATGTAGAGTAAAATAAGAACCGAATAAAGCAGTGTCCACACACACACACAAAAAGAGGCATGCGGCAGCAGTGTGTGACTGAGTGAACCAGCAGCTGAAGTCGTCTCCACATCGTGCGGCTCGGCAGCTGATGTCTGCATGCACCAGACAGCTGTCAGTCACGGGGGGCTGTTTGTTAAAGAGAGCTGGCTCAAACACACAAAAACACATCGAGAGCCAAAGAGTGAGTCAGTCAGCAGCTTCATCTCCACACGCGCGCACACACGCATGCACGTGTGCAGAACATACTGCAGCCATGCAGCGGCGAGGAACAGAGAGCAGAGTGACTGAAAGGATGCTGATGATGAAGTTTCTGCAGAAAATTAAAATTAAAACTTGCAAAACAAAAAAAAAGTGACATCCCAGAGAATCAGCAGGTTAGAACAGCGTGTGACTGTTAGAATGCTGGAAACAGAAGGTGACTGGTTCAAAGGCCCGAGTGAAGCAGCACACAGAGAGGCAACCGGCTCATGCTGAATCAGATCTGTGTCAGGAACGCTCTCCTTCACACACACACACACACGCACACCAGAGTGAGTTATATGTGTATTCTTCAAGGTGCATGGTGTCTGCGTGCAGAAACACATTCCTTTGCCATGGAAGTTGCTCCATGCACCCGCCCCTCAAACACAAATAGAAGAAAAAAGCAGCAGCATGAGCTCAAAAGAAACAAAGACAGTTCGGTGCAAACCTACAAACAGGCAGAGCCCTACATAGAGACAGTTTAACCAGATGAGCCCAGAGGAGGAGACGCTTTACGTCGACTGCAACACCGACGGGTCCAAACTGTGATTATGAGGTGGATGGTCAGACGGTTGAATGGATCAGTGCTGCAGCTGGCCAAACGACGAGCAGTCTCTATATTTGACTCTGGCTTGTGTGTACTAAGAGACAGACGGGTGTACAGACAGACAGACAGACAGACAGACGGTCAAGCAGTAGCTTCAGTGCTTATCTGTTTTTCCAAAGAGCCTGTCAGAGAGCAGAAAATCACCTCGTGCACACTGACGAGGTTTCAGAGCGTTACTTTCTCACTTCATCAGTGCTTGGTTTGTTTGTTTGCATTTTGTCTCCATGGAAAGAGTAAACTTTCGAGTATATGTCGCCCACAATGTGACCCGACGGGTCAGAAGGTCAGCGCACTGCTGTGTTTCACTAACCCCCCCACCCACTTCCCTCATTTCTCGTCTGCTTTATACAGCAGCGTTTGATGGAAAAACGGGGAGGGTTAAAGTTTGAGGAGAAAATAGGCGCTGCAAGGGAGAGAAGCTGCTGTGTGCAAAACAACTGCTGATGAGAAGAGCTGCAACATAAACACAGGGAGAAGCTGTGAGGTAGATGGCTCCTCATGGGCGGGACTTCCCAACAGTGACGCTCAACATGACGCTCTTATGGCCCAACTGTGACCCGCTGCGATACCGTTCTTTTTCCCGTTCACTCACATCCCGTTAAAGGAGCTCAGATCTTTGTTTTGCAACAAAAATAAAAAGTTTAAGGCATAAGCAAGGAGCTGAAGATGGGTTTAAATTAGACCTAAACATCAAAGTCTTCTTCATTTTTCCCGTCCAGAACAAAACAAAACTTTCTACCTGATAAACAGGAAACAGGCAAATTTTGTTTCCAGTTCTGGACTATTTATAATCAACTGAACACAGATTTGGCAGTAAACACCTAAAAGACGATGAAACTGACAACAGAACGTTGCTTCATACTACAGCAGGCCGCACAGAATCCTGGGTATTGGGGTTTTGCACTGAATGCTGATAACTGTGGACAAACATCAGCTCAAGGCGAGATGTAAGTTAGTCCTGATGACATAAGAAATTATTTGCAATTGGGAGAATTTTATATGAGCCCCCTCCCTCACCATTCATAACCTCCCTACACGAACCATGGCTTCCGTCCTGCGTGAGACTCAGTTTCCTAAAGAAACATCAAAATACAAACAAAGATAAATCTGTTGGTCCCCTTACTGAAACTGTCTTCTGTCCCACTGTATGTCTTTAGTATATGACAGAGGAAATAAAAATGTGTGTGTGTGTGTGTGGGGGGGGGGGATTGTTTATTTATTTTACAAAGATATGCTAAAATAATATTGACAAATGTGTTAATGCCTCAAAGAAACTATTAATTATTGCATTCTAGTCATGTTTTAAACTAAATAGTTGACCTTAATTTGTATATCAAGCGCCTTTAAGGTTTATTATTATTTTTAATTATTAAAACTACAACAAGAGAAATGTTTGTGTATTCACATTACGTATCCAAACAATGGCGCTAATTTGTCAAAATAACAACGATCAAAATGTCGAAAAGACAGTCCAATTTACTTTCATTAAAAAAAAAAGGTTTTTCATTGTCCTTAGTTGGACAACCGAGGACTGAAGCGCCTGAAGGCGGAGGAGACTGGAGGAGCGAGTGGTGGGGGTGAGAGCCGAGCTAACCAGGCAGGAGCCTCCACGAACAGACGGAGGAGGCGCCTGGAGGTTTCACATGTGGAGTTGGACAACATTGAGCAGGACAGAGAATTCAGCGGAGAAGAGTCGGCTCGGAACTGTCAAGTGTGTGTGTGTGTGTGTGTGGGGGGGGGGGGGGGGGGGGGGTAGGATGCTTGACAGAAGTGTTTACAAATGTAGGTAAACGTAGATGTTTAACAACCCGTTAAATACACCAGAATGCAGGAAACCGCATCTATTTTATTAAAAATTTCTGTCACTTCGGCTGTTTCTGCAGGTAAACAAACACGTGTGGAAGTTGGCATCAAGTCACAAGTTTAGCTTTCAGATTTTAAATTCCAGGAAGGAAAATTGTGCAAAATTAGTTTCTTATTTTATGAGAGCTTTTGAACCAGTCAAAGTCTACGACTTTACAGTGTGTACTTTAAATTCAATCTAATTCCTTTTATCTGGTAATTAAAAGTTTACACAATTTAACATGTTACACGTTTATAATAATAATAATAATAATAATGTCATCACAATGTCAGAACTGTATGTTTCCATACAATGGCGAAATTAGTCTCTGCATTTAACCCATCCACCACCAGGTGGTGCAGTGGGCAGCTATTGAAAGTGCCGGGGGGCATTTTGGGGATGAGGCGTGCTGCCCAGAGAAGCCACGTGATGTGCAGTGACTGGGGATCGAACCTGGGACTTTCAGGTCCCAAGCCGGCTGCCCTGTTTTACTCTCTGCATTTCAAGGCTCTGGAAACTTAATTTTGTACCAAAATCCGATGAAAATGTAATTTATCCTGACAATATAACTTCGCAAAAAATCCTGTGAATCACAGATTAACTTCTTTCCCAGAATTAATGAACTCGAAACGAGCCAACATTCTAAGAGCATGAAGATAATTAACTTTAAGCATTAGCCTGTTGGCGTTTTGAGCGTGTTTGCATGCTGACATGAGCATTAGTATGAAGCACGACTGTGCCTGAACACTCGGAGCTGCTGGCGAGGCTGCAGACTCTCCGGCCAGTTAAAAGTTTCTGTGCAACAACAGAATGTGAATAAAACAACAGGGCTGCACAAACACATTGGCTGGCTCTGGTGGTTTTATAGGATTAGATGATAAAACGAAAACACAAAACATCTTCTGAAATATCCTTTGAGTATAATCAACTATTTAAATTCTGCACCCGTTCCACCCCCGCCCCATTTCTGCTCTGACAGTTGAAACAAACAAGAATGATGGTGCGTTTTGTTTGCCCATGGGCTGCTGTTCAACATGAAGTGACTCAGAGAAGCAAACCTGCATCACATAAAACACAAAGTTTGCTTGCTCCTTCACATTCGTTCGTTTGTCTGAATGCATTTGTTTCCCCATCAGGGAACGAACCAAAAAGAAAAATGTGTCACAGTCCAGATTTAAACACAACAACCTCCTCAAATTACGATGAATTAATTGAAAGAGCAAGCAATGAGCTGTCAGAGGTAAGACCTCAACCTCGGTGAACTTAGACTCGACATCCTTACTTCAGCTCCTTTCATTATTTTTACCTTGAGTGGCAGCCAATCCTGAAGCTTTCAACAATAAAAGAATCGCTTTTATGGTAAAATATTGTAAAATTATGTTTTTTTTTCTAAACATGAAGCCCAGGTTATTCCCTGTGACTGCGCAGGAGAATAATGAGGCTGTCAGCAGCGCCGACTCGGGCCTCTCTATTTCTGCGCCTACAGGTGATGGACAAAGGTGAGGAGGAAGTCAGCGTGGAGTGGAATGAGGCAGGAGGAGGTGATGGAAAGGTAAGGATAAGCAACTGAGAGGGCAAATGAAGACAGTCAAACGAAGAGACATGCGTGCACAGTCTGCTACACAAGCACACGAGTGAGTCAAACTGCGGCTCTCCGATATGGCAGCAAATGCACATTGCTTCTTAGCACGCTTTCAAACAGACACACGCAGAACTGACGTACAGAAAAGAGGAAAAAACCAAGAGAAAACATGAGGGATGGTAGCTACTCCAGTAAGGACATGGCAGGATGAAAAAAAGGATGAGGGAGAAGATTAAAAAAGTAAAAGATAATTTAAAATAAAAGAAAACTTACTAAATAAATCTTATCAGAACGCTAAACGAGAGCCTGTATTTAGATCTGTTAAAATCTAAATAGCTCCACAAAACAACAGCTCTACACAAGAAGAACAACTGGAGGACATTTCGAGGAATATTTCTTCAAACAGGAAACCTGCATCAATTCATAAATACAGAGCGAAGAGCTGTGATGGAGAGAAAGGATGAAAAAAACAAAGAGAGAAAGAGAAATCAGGAGCTTTTGAAGACATCGGGGCAAACTTGTTACAGCGGAGCTGGAAATACATTAACAACCAGTCGACAACACTGCAGCACCGAACACCAGTGAGAGCAGGAGAAGAGGAAGGAAGACGGAAAAGAAAGGAAAGAAGTGTTTAACTTTAATCTGGGAAACAGCAGTGAATTATGGGGCTTTTATACTCGAAGGTTTACAGTTTAGAGAATTACAGAAGCCATGTGAAAGCCGTTTGGTGATGAGTATGAATTCTGCGGCAGTGAGATCATTTTCACATGATTGAAACATCGATAATAAACTGTTTTGATTTTTAGAGAAAAGAAACGAAAGCACTTGTTAGAGCAGAATAAAACCACAGCTTGACCTCATTCACAGACAGAACGTGGTGCAGGAGGGGTGGCCGTGTCCTCCCTCACCTGCAGGACGTCATCGTCCCAGCTGAGATTTAAATCAGCTTCTCGTTGCTTCAAATGAGTGTCAAAACAAACAGCTGCTTCACCTTGCACGGGGAGGGGACAGCCAGCCGCCTCCTGCACCCACCGACATTCAACAACAAAACAGACTCTGGCCCGAGGCCGAGGCCGGGTTTGGATTGGACCAGATCAGACCAGAACAACATGGCTGGTCAGGTCTGGGTGCTGTTAAAAAGGGAAAATAAACTAAACGTAAAACAGAGGAGGCACAAACACGAGCAGCGTGCGAGCCGGAGGGGGTCACAACCATAGAGAGTAAAAATACTGCAGTCCACGTGCCGTGCAGCAGTGTGTGTGCGTCTGTGAATGCATGTGTGCAGGTAAATGGGTGTAAGTGTGCAGGTAAACGTGTGTGTTGTGTGCATGCTTTCGGCGGACTCACTCCCAGGGGCTGGGCTGGTATTGGCTGTTGCGGTGGAGAGAGCTACGTGAGAGGGGGTAGAGATAGTGTTTACGTCGTGCAGCTGACTGAGCACGGAGGAGCGCCGTCTCACCGCTCCCTGAAACGAACCGCTGCGCTTGAACGTGCTCACTACCTCCATCTGCAGGACAGAGACAAAACAGCAGCATGACTCAGTGCGGGCTGGTCCGGTCTGAGCGTGTGACCCTCCCAAACGAGTTTCTGCCTCAGATAAAATGACAGTTGAGTTCTTTGTAACCTTCTCAATATTGCTGTGTGTGTGAGTGTGTGTTATTCTGTTTGCACATTCAGGCCAAAGAAAAACTGACCACAGGCACTTAAGGAGAGAGCCTGGCCTGGCTCTCTTATGAGACACGCTGATGTTGTTTAATGATCATCCCCACATAAAGCAGTCAGATAATCATGTAAAAGCTTTACACTGAGCATTAGCCTCCATACACACAGCTGTGATCCATACACACACTTCTATATGCCTACAACCACAGCATTCATCTCCCATTATGATGTTTATGTGGATCTAAGGTACCACTTCCATGTTAGAGAGCGCCATTTTGTGAAGATTTGGCCAGAACAGAAATGTAAGCTGTGTTGGAGAAAGAGAGAAAAGACTTGGATCATTATGTTTGGCACATTTAAAAAAACCAGCACAGACCGGATGAAACAGCCTGACTTTTGAAGAGTAAGAACAAATCAGACGTAGAGCTTAAAACATATCTAAAAATGTAAAGAAGAGTCCATAATTTGAAGTTCTTTGTCTCTTTACAAAAGTCTCTTCAGTTAGCATGAAAAGGCCATGACACTGGCAGTTTATCTGGGCAATGTCACATGTCCAAACAGTTTTGCAGCTCAGTTTATATATGTATAAATATGTATTCATATTCATTCATTCAAAGTAAAATACTACGACATTTAAATCGTCCCTTTGTTTCTGTAATTCGCCTCAAACAAACTGCTCATGTTTCATGGCCGAGTGAAGGTTCAGGTTGACATGTCTGGTGTGAGTTCCTATCTACAGTAAACCTTCAAACAGTACCTGGGTCTGGATACGGTTGAGGCCTCTGAACCAGAGGATCTGCCCGCGGCGCAGCTCTCTTTCAGCGCAGTCGATCTCCTCCTCATCCTCTGCAAGCTCCTCTCCTTCCTCCTCGCCCGGCTCCAGGCCAAGCCCCGCCTCCTTCAAACATGGCAGCCGCTCCGTTGGCACCGTGGCGATCACCTGCGAGCCACGTTTGTTGTAATTACACCGAGCAGGACGGTGCTTTTCAGATCTAGTCAGATATTCTTTATTGTCTCCAACTTATTTTATTGGCAACAAATGCTGCAGGACAGACATTTATGTATCAAAAGAGTGTCAAATAGAGATGCACCAATACCACAGTAAAAAAAAACTGAGTAAAATTACTTATATTTGAGTACTTGCTGATATCAAGTATTAATATTTATTCTTCTTGCAGCTGTTCCCTCTTCAGGGGTCTCCACAGCGAGTCAACCTCCTCCATCTCACTCTGTCCTCTGTGTCCTCTGTCCTCACTCCAACTACCTCCATGTCCTCTCTAACTGCATCTAACTCCTCTTTATCTTTTTCCTGGCAGCTGCATTTCTAACATCCTTCTACCAATATACACAATGTCCCTCCTCTGGACATGTCCAAACCACTGTCCCTCCTCTTGACATGTCCAAACCACTGTCCCTCCTCTTGACATGTCCAAACCACTGTCCCTCCTCTGGGCATGTCCAAACCACTGTCCCTCCTCTGGACATGTCCAAACCACTGTCCCTCCTCTGGGCATGTCCAAACCACTGTCCCTCCTCTGGACATGTCCAAACCACTGTCCCTCCTCTGGACATGTCCAAACCAATGTCCCTCCTCTGGGCATGTCCAAACCACTGTCCCTCCTCTTGACATGTCCAAACCACTGTCCCTCCTCTGGGCATGTCCAAACCACTGTCCCTCGTCTGGACACGTCCAAACCATCTCAGTGTGTCCTCTCTAACTTTATCTCCCAGTTGTTCAACCTGGGCTGTACCTCTGATGATCTCATTCCTGATCTTCTCCGTCCTTGTCTCTCCTAAGGAGAACCTCAACATCTTCATTTCTGCCACTTCCAGTTCTGTCTCCTGTGTCTTTTTGTCCATGTCTGTCTCCAGACCAAACATCATAGCTGGTCTCACCACTGTCTTGTAAACCTTTCCTTTGACCTTTCCTGACACCGTTTTGTCACAAATCACTCCACAGAAACTTGTCACAAACTTTTCTCCATCCACTCCATCCTGCCTGGACTCTCTTCTTCACCTCTTCACCACACTCCCCATGTTCCTGGACAGTGGACCCCAAGTCTTTGAAGTCCTGCACCTTTGTGACCTCTGCTCCTTGTAGCCTCACTGTTCCACCTCCTCCCTCTCATTCACACACATGGACTCTGTCTTACTAAGACTGACTTTCATTCCTCTTCTTTCAAGTGCATACCTCCACCTCTCCAAGTTCTCTTCCACCTGTTCCCTGTTCTCTCCACAGATCACAATAAGAGCATTAATAAATTCCATTAAACTTTTTAAAAATACCTTGAAAGTGTGATTGACCAGAGGATCTGACGCTCCATGATAACATCTTAAACACAGCAGGACATTGAGATTTTTTTTTTTCAAACGTGCCCGTTGGTGAGTTGGAAGACTCGTGCTCAGATTCACATATTCTCAGGATTCTCTTCTGCTCAACGACAAACCAGCTGGTTTTTAACATGTTTTATCAAATTGCTCGAATTAAAAGTGCAACATCTCCTTGTTCTTCTTGACAACATTGCTAAGTTTATTTTGCAGTCCTTCTTACTTTTGTCCTCATCGTCCACTTTGAATTACTTCCACGCTTCTTCTTCTTTGCCTTGTGCTGTTTATTGGCGTTTAGTATAGAAAAAAAGAACAGGCTGCCTTTGCTCCTGCTCTACCACCTGACTGTTAGACTGGGAGGTGAACACCATGCTGTGGTTAAAAGGGGATCAGTACTGTGGTACTGGAACACTTTTATAAGTACGAGGACATGCACAGACCAATAGCAGATACCGTTATCAGTATTGGTGCATCCCTAGAATGAATCATGAAAGAAAAGTGAGAGAAATATTCTAAAAATGTTTGGAAAATAAAGCTCTAAAAATTAAATGAAGCATTTTAAAGCCTCAACATTTAAACGCTCACACCAACATGCACTTTATGTATGTCCATCATGAGCCACTGTACTTAGGAAGGAAACACAGCAAAGGAGAAAACTCTAACCTAATATCTTTATATTTACATTGATAAAAGTGATGCCTTTAGAAACAAACTAATCAAAGTTCATGTAAATAAATACAGTCAGGACTGTGAGCTTCCTGTGAATTATGTTCAAGGTGGATTTTTATTGAGTTTTTCAAATTATATACATTTATAACGAAGTACTATTTTAAAATTTCCCTTATTCATTCATTTTTCATCTGTTATAAAGCCCAAAACAATATGAATGTATTATTCAAACTTCTTGTTAAATATATTTTAAGTGTTGTAGACCCACAGCTTAGCATCTCATTGTAACAGTTTTTTGTACTTTATATTTTAATGTATTCAAACATAATTCCTAAACCTCAGGATATTATATGGGCAGAGTAAAAAACAGAAAAAGATAAGTGATGTGGGTTTTTTTAAAAATATTTTTTCTGTGACTGAATACGTTTTCTTGCTCAGAGTTGCTCTGATGAATCACTCTCATCTTACATCTAAGATAAGAAATAGTTGTTAGATGTTTTGTGAACACAGCTCCAGAACTCAGAAGTGTTTAATTTCAGATAAATTTACAGAACTTGCTTACTGTGGTTTGAAATGGAGCTGCTTACCTGCCCCCAGAGAAGCTCTCCAACTCCCACAAACAGACACCAGAGCCACTGCTCCATGTTGAGAGGGGCACAGCTGAAGGGCTTTCCCCCCCACTGCACGATCACAATCTGCAGCAGAAACACAACGAAGAGCATCACTACTACAAACATGCAAACACAGCATGAAGGGAAAAACCAGCCCTGCATCATCCAGAACTGTTTACCTCTTCCAACTATGTACTGTAAAAATAATTAGCATATTATCCCAGTAATGGCAGAATCATAGTTATTTATAGTATTTAGTGTCTGTGTAGGTGGTCTGTAGTGTGCCTGATCAGCGTCTGTAGTCAATCAAAAGTTTACCCATCTCCCAGTGGACTGATACATTCAGCAGCCTCAGCACCATTTGTGTAAACACGGTCTATGCTCCGCACAGACATTTAAATAACACGGACGTTGCTTGGTTGAGAAAACAGCAATAAACTGAACGAATCGTGTCGTGAAAATGGGTTTATTATTAGGTTATGTATTTTTTTTTCCAAAGCTGAAAGACTCTTTTGAGAATGAGTTGTTTTGTAAGCCTGAAAATCAATTTAAAAAGCAGGCCCTCGTTTGGCTAGCCATTAGCCTAGCCTGGACTTTTACCTCTTTCTCTGTGCTCTAACTGATAATACAGCTGATAAATTACTAATATTAGACACAATATCACTTTGAAGTTTGACTGGACTGTCCCTTTAAATCACTGAACCCAGAAAATAAGTGGTCCCACATACAGACGTGTATTTTAACCTGCGATTATTCTATTTATTGTCCGCTGCCATGAAAGGTGGATGATAACGAGATTACCTTTGTGTTCGTTCATCTTTTAGTAAAATATCTCATGAACCAGTGAATGGATCTAAATGAAACTTTCAGAAAGTGGATGCACGTCTACAACTTATATACTTTTCAATTCAAGGTAGCAGCCGCAGCTAAACCACTCGGCAACACAAAACGACTACAAATATAGACCTAAACTTTGGTGTGGTAGTAGCTGAGACTCATCCCTGACATCATCTCTGAGCAGTAACAAATCACGCCCGGTGGCGGGTGATGTGCATCCCTTCAAGAAATGCTAGTTGGTTTCGTTATGTGCTGGTGTTAAAACATGTTGGGCATTTTCACACATTTCACAAATTTCATGAACTTTCTTCAAACTATTTGCAGAAAAAAAAAAGATTTAGATCAAGTCTCAAAAGTGATTCTGTTTAATTTGATCTCACTGTACAAAAACAAATTTAGAGTGTGCACTGAATTATGTGTTCTGCCTCATTAAGCGCGGTCCATTACACGCTGATTATTTAAGTCTGGGCAGGTGCAGCAGTAACACTTTTAATGGCAACATGATAATTTACATAAGGAACAAGGCTCAGGAGAGACAAACCACACGTAGACCTCAGTGGGGGCGTAATGCAGGCTATTAAATACAATATAATCCTTCCTAAGAACTGTACGTCATTCTTTTTCACCTCTCAAACTGCCTACAGTCTTGAGCTTGTTAGACATTTTTTAAACCAGGGTCGTCTGAACTTTAGTTCTGTCAGTTTTAAACTCCAGCCAACACCTTTTGTTTTTTGTCTAGAGCAACATGAAGCTCAGAGAAGCTTTGAAATTTTTTTTTTTTTTATCGCTTTCACTTGTTTTTGTTTGCTTTTATGTGTACCCACAGTTTCCTGATCCATTGTTTTTAGCCTGTGTTCACTAAGAGTAAGTTCAAACAGCATATTTAACTAAAAGCACGTGCCGTTTTAGCCTGAGGAACCGTTTCTACTCTTTCTGTCCTGGGAAGATGACAGAATAGTCTGAGTTGCTGCTGCTTGTCTGTCTAAAGAGTAAATGGTAGCCTCTTTATTTCCTGCTTTAGATCGAAATTACTGTAACTGCTGGAAAAATAACATTTTACACATAAATCTGATGTTCGAGATTACTTATATCCTGTTAGTAAATGTACAACAATCAACGTGTTCTTAATAATCTGTCATGTTATATTCAGATTAGCCTCTTGTCGAGGCTGGAAAGAAAACGTTGATCTAATTTTCCAAAAGAATCGTCTCAAGAGACGATGCAACAAGCAGCATTATATTGTTTTAGTACACGTGATTTGTCTCTTTGTCTTTGTGTTCTAATGTCCTCTGAATAAATAAACGTGAAACACCACTGAAGGACAAAACAAGCATTTTGTTCCAGCAGGTCATTCAGCCTGACCTGCACAGCGAAAGTCCCCAGAACGATGGTGCAGAAGATGGGATTAGCGAATATGCCATCGAAGACGTTTCTCTCGCCGTGGATCTTGCGAGCGTTGATCTCGTTAAAAAGCTGCATGAGGACGAAGGTGTTGAAGATGATTGTGTAGTGTTCTGAGGGGGGCGAGTGGAGCGGAGCGTTGCGGCCGCTGTCGATGTTAAACATGCGCTCGCCTGGGGGGTAAAAAGCAGAGAAGGAAGAGCTAATGAGAGGGTTAAAAAAAGAAGAAAGAAAGGTAATCCATTTTATGAAACGTGTTGTTTCCTGGAGGATAGTTAGATATCTGAACACTTAGTTGTGCAAACAGATATCTAGAGGGTTGTCAGTGAATAAATCTAGACCCAGTCTTCACTTCTTTATCTTTGATTTCAAGGACTCAAACTGTTTTTTAATCTTTTACAGAATTTCTGATCATAGGTCTCCAAGTTTTCTGAATGTCTTAAAAACAAAACTTTGGATGCTGCTGTTTCATCTGATTTCTTTGGGCTTGACATATTTTTCGGTCCTCCACGTTTCCACGTTTTTTCAAAGATTTTAATCATCACATTAAACACCATGTTGATATATGTCCAACAGTCAAGGAGCTAAAGTCCAAGGACGGTTTTTGAAAGACCTTCATAAATCCTGCAGTACTAGTGATCAGCAACACTTTGGTAGATTACAAGAAGAAATAGCTCTTTGGAATAAAAGTATCCACTTTATTTGTTCCTGGGGGCTCCACTGTATAAATGATTATGGGTACAACTTCCTGTCAGACAGGAAGTAGCAGTAAGTATTGGTTAATGGAGCGCAGACCGCGGTTTATTTGAAAGTAATTCTTTCAGTTCAGCAAATAAATTCTGTTTTTGTTTTGTTTACATCTATTTAACAACCATAAAGTTTACTAAAACAGCCGTGCTGAGTTCAGGTACCTGTTGTGTTCACGGCTGCAGATCAACCGGATCAAACTAAATCAGTGGCTACAACCACAGAGTTTGAACATGAACCCAAAACAAAAAGAGTTCCTGTGATAAGAGGTAGTTTCATCTCCTACCTACAGATGAGGAATTAAGAAGAATGAGGCTGAAAAATGTGAACTTGAAGAGACCGCCCAAAACTCTGTGAGCTCATTTCACTTTGTTGACAAACTGCCGACGGAGGAAAACCTGCATCCTACTTTGTGTCTGGACTAAAATAAACCCCTGGAGAAGAGACGCCGGATCCTCAGAAGGATTGAAAACAGTGACGAGAACATCAGAGATGATTTCAGGTGTATGGAGGTCACAGCTTTATAGTATTTGTCTTCAGTTTTACGATTTTCTCTGTAATTAACTCAAGCTCAGTGATGGAGGACTTTAAGGCTTTGTCTGGACTCTGTGTCTGACTTAAAGTCAGTAAGATTGTGTCCCACCTCTTTTAACAAAACAAGACTGATCTTATTACTGTGGAGACACTGATACACCTCAGAGCTGTTCAGGTTGTTCATCACTTCACCGTCAGAAGAACTGAGTCAATGAAGTAGCTAAATGTGCTGGTAGATGTAGCTAAATGTGCTAGTAGATGTAGCTAAATGTGCTAGTAGATGTAGCTAAATGTGCTGGTAGATGTAGCTAAATGTGCTAGGAGATGTAGCTAAATGTGCTAGTAGATGTAATCTGCAGGCACTTCTTCAGCTCGTCCTCCGTCCCTCGTCCTCAGCAGCATCGGTATGATTATATCATGTTTGAGCTCTGACAGGTGGTGTTCCTACAGGTTTAAATTAAATCCACAACACTCAGAGAAACTACATTAGCTCGTACTGTTCACACATAAACAAACGTTGGTCATGCAAAGCAGCATGGGGGCTAGGAATAAGGTGGAAAGAAAATAAAGAGAGGATCAGATATTTTATACAGTAACTGTTGTACACTCTGTTTTCTGTTAAAATAATCTGATCAGTTTCTGTTTTTTGAGATCATCATGAAGCTGTTACTCTGTGGATGTTTTTCCAACGCAGTCCTTGGCTGATATATGTGGATTTCCAGCAGAATAGATGTGATAAAAACACTTATTCTGTTTCTGTGTTGGCTATGTGCTTTCCTTCACTTGTTCTTGAATTTGAGTTGCTTGTTTGAAACAAGCCCTCCATGCGTACCTCAAGAGGGTTCTGTAACAGGAAGCTCGTCGTCGCTCGTGTGTGTGTTCCCAAACGAGCATGGCTAGGCCAATTACCATCAGCAGACATCCGGTGAGTCAGAGCGCTGCTGGCTGGCTGTGTCTCCACTAAGGCTGAAATATTTTCTGCTTCTATTTTCAACTTCCATCACGTCCAGGACAACTTTCAGAAGATGATTTAAAGCTTCAGATTCAGCTGTAGTGTTGAGGGATTAGATACAACTAGAGAAATTACATTCTGCTGAAACGCTGCATGAACGCTGAACCTGAATGACAGCTGAAATTCGTTTAGGAAGCTAAAACTGACATGTTAAAACTCAAAGAAAATTAAATTAGCTAAAAGGAGCAACATAAAACAGCCAAAAATAACCAAATGTTATCTAAAAGTAGCACAAAGTTAGCTTCAAGTGTGTTAGCTATAAAATAAAGGCAGCCAAAAGTGTCTATCTAAAAGGGTTATCTATAAGTGAAAAGTAGCAAAATACCAGCTAAAAGCATTAAAAGGTTACCTAGAAGCTAAAACTAACTAAAGACCAGCTAGAAGCTTAAAGTAGCATAGGAAGACAAAAACAGAGACAGTTTGCTGAAGCAGATTTTAAAGAGAACAATATTTTTCTACAGGGAAGATTTTTGGGATTTTTTTTAACTATTGCCTCTCAGCTAGAAGGTTGCTGGTTCAAATCCCGGCCTGGGGGCCTTTCTGGGTGGAGTTTGCATGTTCTGTCCGTGCATGCGTGGGTTTTCTCCAGGTACTCCGGTTTCTTTCCCCAGACCAAAACATGCATGTTAGACTGATTGGTAACTCTGAATTGTCTCTAGGTGAAAGAGTGAATGGCTGTTTGTCTCGTTTGTCTCTGTGTCCTTGTGATGGACTGGAGACCTGTCCAGGTGTCCCCCGCCTCTCGCACAGTGATTGACCCCCACGACCCGAAAAGGAAGTAAGCCGGTAAAGATAATGGATGGAAGGTAAATATTTTTTAAAGTATAAAAGTTACAAAAACACAAAAGTCACAGCATCCAGCTCCTGTTTGAGATTTTGATTTACTAAAATAGCACACAGTATGCAAGAAAAGTAGGTAGTACTTAGTCAGCATTCACACTATTAAACATTCTGTAAGAGTCAAGGAGATGGTTGTTCACAAAGACCTTTGGACCTACCTATGAACAGCAAGGTGAAGATGATGATGAGCTGGTACACTCCATGACCCAAGATGTTCTTCATCATGGTCAGTGAGATGAGCGGGTTGTTCCGGCCGTAGGGCTTTCTTAGTAGGAGGGCTTCGGTTGGGGGCTCAGTGGCCAGGGCAAGTGAAGCAAACGTGTCCATGATCAGATTCACCCAAAGCATCTGGACCGCCTTCAGAGGAGAATCCTGCAGAGACATTATCAACCAGAGCCTTGTGTCAGAAGTCCTGGTCGAATAAGGCCGAGTTTTCACTGATCAGTGGTAAAATCTCTAATATTTAGTTTTTTTAACTTCTCAAAGATCTGCTCTAGGCAGCTTACAGTCTTGCTGCAGTGTTTGTGTGACCACGGTTAGAAAACCCCAGAAGTTTCTGTGGAAGCTGTGGCATCTTTCAGCTCTAAGCCATCAACAGATGAATTAAGACCAGCGTTGTATTCTGTAGGACTGTTATCATTGGACGTTTCTGTCACTCCTTGGTTTAATTGTATATAAGTTATATTAAACTGCTGCTCGTGCTGATGTTAGACATGTTAAGGTGTTACTGCAGATGTTAAAATTAGTGTCCTTGTAGCTCCTCTCCAGCCCACTTTGGCATTTGCGAACCAATTAATCCAGGATGTTCTGAGAAGTACTGGTCAAACCCAGTTTGTTTTTCTAACTGTGGATTATTCTACTTCTGTGAAACAGGGCCCTGACATTAGGCTCCTTTATAAAACAGTTCTGTGAAACGGCTGCACAGACCAGTATGTCTTCCTCCTCCCTCTGGCCGTTCATAAATCACAGATTTCCACTCAGACGTGAGCTTTCAGAAACGAAGTGGGAAGTGTGGAATCGTTAGAGGCGTGGAGCAGAACTCAGCTGAGATGCCGTGGAGTGCATTAAATGTGCGAAGTACATCTCCTTCATGTCAATAACAAAACACGACAAATTAACTCACTTTAGAGATTCACTTTGTGGTTAACTATTTTTGTGATTACACAAACAACGAAGTTACTGTGCGTCATCAACAATATCCTCTCTGTAATTAATCTTTTTGTTGTTGTTCAATCGGGCGAGAAGGCAGGCGCACATTTATGTAATCAGTTCATTGCATTACTGAGCTGCAGCACAGCAGCTTTCTTTTTCACATGGTGGCCGGACCGACTCTGTTACTACCTCGCTTAACAGCATAGAGGCACACCAGAGGTGGACTGTCGTCAACCGCCCTCGCCTCCTCGGTTTATTCAAAAGTTACACTGCGGCTGCTAGAACATGTCTCGATCCTGGACTGAGGCGTCTTATGAAAGAGCCTGTAGATGATTATTCCCTGTCCCTGTCAAGGCTCCTCAGTTACTCTTTTAGCTGCCAGCTCCTTGCATTTCATTTGTTCTGCTCCTTGTGTTCCCTGTTATTTAACTGCAGAACTTCACCTGGACACAATTCTGATCTGCGAGTGTGCAAATATGTTCAGATTTCACCTGCATCTGTGTCATCTTTCCACCTTGCAAACTCACAACATTTTACAAAAACTTCTTTAGTTCTTTAACACATATTTCTGCAGGTTGATGATGCCCAACTGAAAACGTGAACCTCTTGAAATGGCACGATATTGCTGCTTACATAAGCTTGCTTTAAAAATGCAGTAAAAGCAATTTAGCAGTTCCTTGTCTTAGCCGATGTGAAGTGAGTGATGCTTTCAGAAGTGACATTTGTGTGTCTGCAGTATACTTATGTGTGCGTGTACAGGAGTGCACAAACGTCAGCATGCATGTGCATGTGTCCACCTGAGTGATGCAGGCCCCGGTGAAGGCCACGATGACAGCCACTATGTTGACCGTGAGCTGGAACTGCAGGAACTTGGAGATGCTATCGTAAACATTTCGTCCCCACATCACCGCCTTGACAATGCTGCTGAAGTTGTCATCAGTCAGGATGATGTCGGACGCCTCTTTAGCCACGTCTGTCCCCGCAATACCCTGGCAGAGATTGAGACAGAGTGAGAGACGACTCATGACATGATTCATGTGAGCATTCAAGCATCCAAATCACTTGGGAGGGCGACTGGCTCAATATCGCGTTGTTCTGCCTCTGAGGGCTACCGCTTGGTGTGAGTAAGAACAAAGTTTAAACTATCCAAAACACTTATATTTATAGATAAAGTTGACATTTTCATTGGGCGATTGCAACCTCAACTCTGCAAAAGTTGGGATGCTGTGTATAATGTAAACACAAGAAACACAGAATGCAATGGTCTGTAAATCTCATACAGCCATATTTTATCGACAATTAACACAATAACAAATGTTTAAACTAAGAAAATTGTAAAATGTTTAAAATAAAGATCGTTTTGAAGTTTATGACAGCAAAAAAGTTGCTCCAGGTCCATGTTTCTGTTTTTGAGGCTTTCCCTCTTCTTTTAACAACAGTCTGTAAATGTCCAGCAACGGAGGAGACCAGCTATAGCAGCTTTTGGAGGACCTGAGGAAACCAGTTGTTGACGGGGGGGGGGGGGGGGGGGGGGGGGGGGGGGCGGGGACTGTCGCCGGTGAGGGGGGGGGGGGGCCAGTGGGGTGTGGGTGGTGTGTGCTGTCGTTGCTTAAATAAAGCTTCCAGTGCGT
>NC_056508.1:46182823-46195058 GCF_014905685.2 Nematolebias whitei | reverse complement strand
GGGGGGGGGGGGGGGGGGGGGGGGGGGGGGGGGGGGGGTTGGTAGGCAGGGCACTCAGCTCTGTTGACAGGGTGCTGCACCCTGCTTGTAAAATGGTGGAGGAAACGGGAAACACTGATGTTCGGTGGAGTTTGAACCCAGGTGCAGACAGACACGAAACTAAGGAAATTTATTTATTTAAATAACCAAAAAGCTGAAGTGGCAGCAAACTTGCAAAAATAGCAAAGTGGGGGAGACACGGGGGTACAGAGCATGACTGGCAGAGGAAGCACAATCCATAAACAAAATGACAAGGCAATTAAAGGGACACTAACGAGACATGACGAACACCGGAGGTGGTTATGATTGGGAGCAGGTGAAGGTGGCAGACTGAAGAGGGAGAAATGAGAAATGACACAGGAGGACAGAACACAAGGAACACAGAAACAAGAAATACAGGAAACTACTAAACACACAGATTATGACGCTGGGGCATAAATATTTGTCTTTTAGCCTGAATATTTATTAGAAAAACTGCAGCAGCAGAAACAGCCTGTCACCGTGAGAGAAACTCAACAGGCGGTGCGCTCCCGTAGCGATGCACGTCTCTCTCTCTGACCTGGAGTTCAGTCACGCACAGGTTGCACACGTCTGTATGAGGATGACGCTCTGCACACATGAACATTTAATAATAATTTAGACTTTAGATTCATAAGTCCCAAGGAGGTCGGGGAGCGGTGCGGGAGGGGGTGATGGTATATCAGTTCTGGTATCGCCCCCGGCTGCATTGAATTGGTCACGCGTGAACACAACGTTGAATACGTAGACGTTTAATAATTTATTCCAAGTCATCATCTTTATGAAGGGGTGGACAGTTATGTTAGGGAAGCAGGATGTCCTCCTTGGCTTGCTGCAGGTGAGCTTTCACCTGCAGTTCTTCTCTGACGCTCACCGTGAAGCAGGCCCCGCCCTGCTCTGCTCTGATTGGGTCAAACTGTGGCTCTGGTTCTGTTCATTGGCTGAAAGCAGCGTCAGTTTAATTCCTGCATCATCATTAGATTAGAAGGATTTAACAAGACTACAACAAAACGCACGTTTTCTTCCCCTCCTCATTTTTAAAGATGTTGGAAATCCATTCTGGCCACGTTCAAAATGACGGAAATCCGTTGTGGCGACGGAGAACTTTAATTCATGATGTCGTAAATTAACTTTGCTGTAAAATGCATCTGTTTCTTATGAGTACCACTTATTTTTTACGACTTTTTGTTGCCCATGGCCCAACAATTTTGAGACATGTTGCTGCAATGAAATTCAAAATTACACCCCCCCCCCCCAACATGGTACAAATTTTTCAATTTATTGTTTGATATGTTTCCTTTGTTTTATTGTGAATAAAATATGAGTTCATGAGATTTCCAAATCATTGTATTCTGTTTTTCTTTACATTTTATACAACATGCCAACATTTTTCAAATTAAGCTGCGTTATAAAAATGTGTCCGAGCACATCTTCGATCAAGAGTCTGCAACCTTTACAATCAAATGAGCCCATTCTGTCTCCAGTCCTCCTAAACAAAATTAGTCTAGAAACACAAAACCCATTTGAAGCTTTCTATTTGTTACAACAACAAAAAAAGAATAAAACAAATATTTGACTTGGAAATTAAAAATCCATTATTTTAGCTTAAAGACATAAAAATCTGTATTTTTATTCTGTTGTGGAAATATTAGGTAAGTACAGAACAAAACCAAACAGACAATAATCTAAAACCACCCTCTCATTTTGCCACTACAAATATATAAATTGTTATATTTCCATATTACGTTTCGATCAAAATTACAAAAAGTCACATGCAGCTCCAGAGCCACAACTCGTAGAATCCCATCTTTGATATTTTAAGCATTTTTAAAAAACGCAACACAAAAGCAACCTGAGGAGGGCTTTAAAACCACATAAACATTAAAGGTGAATAATATATCAGGTTACCATGGCGAAGCCCACATCAGCCTTCTTCAAAGCTGGTCCGTCATTAGTCCCGTCTCCTGTTACTGCGACAACCTGCCTCTGCTCTACGATGCTGCTGTCAATGATGCCTGGACACACACAGGAAGATTAAAACAGGCTCAAAGTGTGCATGTGTGTAAATTTAGGTGTTTGTGTTGCAGTTATTAATGATAATCCTCACCTTTAACCAGTGTGTGCTTGTCGGTCGGCGAGGATCGAGCCAGCACGCGCAGTTTGGGCCAGATTTTATCGATACGTTCCTGCTCAATCTGTGCGATGGAAAGAAAGAAGAGGAAAAGATGTGCGATGAAGAGTGGCACAACAAGAATCTCCTCAGCACTGATTCACTAGATGTCACTGCTAACCCTGAGCTCCTTTCAATGACATGATGGAAGAAAATGGATCAAAGAGCAACAGTAAAAATAACTCTTATAAAGCACTGGCTGCCATCCAATCAACAACACAGAGTGGATGCATGATTACAATTTACACACAGCATTTTACAAAGTAAATTTATATTCTCACTCTTTGGAAAAGCAAAGGCACGCCACTAATCAGCTACCTATCCTATTAAGCATTCAAATTCAAATTATACAGCTGAATAAGCTGAATGAAAGCACTGCGTGTACAAATGTTGCCTTTTTTTATGCAGATGCTACAACCACTTCAGGACAAAATTTATATTAGAGCCTGACCGGGCCGATATAGACGCTTGGGGACGTGTCATATCGGTGATAATTGTCCCATTATGCACTGATATAAACACTTCTAATTTTCACCCCTAAAATCCTGTGCAACAGCCATAATTGTACAAAATATCCAGCAGAGGGCGCATGGAGACTATTTTCAAGTCATGGCCGTTCATTTTAAGTTTCACTTTCAGCACAGACAAAGCAGGGAGCAATACCGTGTAGCATATTTTGCTGAACAGAGAGAGCACGGTAACTTTATTTTAACTGATCAGTAAAACAAGTCAACAATAATAAATCCTCTTCAATACTCCAACTCGCTGGTCATTAGCTACGTGCCTCTCAATTTAGCAAGCTAACGTTTAGCATAGGCTATTGCCTTGTCATTCAACCTTTATTTATACAGGTTAGTCTCATTGAGCCTCGAGGACTCATTTACGAGACCTGATTTTAATAAAGAGTGATGACAACAGTAGACGATCGTAAAATAAAGCATAAAAATTGGGAAAAATAAATGAAAGAAAATTATATTTAAAAAGCGAAACAAAAACATCTACACTGTAAAGTGATGTAAAATAATAAAGGAACATGTCTGCATTGGTTGTTGTCATGAACTTAGAAGTTTGAAGCCACTTAGAGAGGTGAAGGTCAAGAGCATCAGATCTTTTTGCAAGATAATCCAAGGTATTCTCAAGGTATTTTTGTAAAACTTTATCCAGAACAATAAATCTAAAGTACAGGTAAAATATATACCAGTGTTAGTAACGTTATCTTTGTTGTCCTCATTGAAATGCATCGATGGTCTCAGATCTTTACTTTTTGTAATGAAAAACAAAAACTCTGCTGCGGTCACTACTAATTAGACCTTCACCATACATGACTGTTGAAACAACCAACAGGGAAGGTGTTTGTTTAATTTATATTTTTGTGAGACACTAGATAACTTTAAGGTGAATAGTGGAGGATAGAAAATGTGAACTCACATTAGGAAGACTGTTTTTATGACCAGTGCACCACGGGTACACCTACTGTGGGACTAATTAAAGCGTGGATCTGATTAGCTTAGCTTCATGGTTGCTAACAGCCGCATTAAATAAACAAGCCCCGCCCCACTCGCTGTTTTCTTACATTCTTGGGGTTGGACACAGCTAAAAAATTTCAAGCTTTTATTTCGGTTATCAGCGGTCGCCAATATCAGTATGGGCGCTAGCCAAAATTTCCATATCGTCCGAGCACTTATTTATATAGTTATGTTCTAAATAGTAAATAACCTCAAATTATATATTCATATGAAGTAAAAAAATTATTGTGAAAAGTAAATTTAAATGCTGCTCCATTAGTGGTAGAGCACATGCCAGGTCAGTTACCTAATAAAACTGGAGTTTAAGGAGTTTTGCATTTTTTTTATTATTTTTTGAGAAAAGTTGATAAAAATTGAACATTTCTACCAACACTGACAGTGCAGCAATCAATTTAGTTCTGGTAGTTTGTCCAGTTAGTGCTGCTGACTTTTGGACTCACTATCACCATGTTTTTGCCCGTGTAATCTTGTAATTCCACCCCCAAAAAATGAAAAAATAAAAACTCATTTAAGAGATTAGTTGTGGAATTTATTGATTTTTATTTAATATATTCCTATTGATTTGTCAAATTTATTTTATTTCACCAGACAATGACATTTTCAGATGAAAAAACAATGTTTTTTTTTATCTTTATGAGTCTTTTACTATCAGTCACCAACAGATTTATCATAAGTAACCAGGTGATGCCAAAAATCTTAGTTTGCTCACTTCATTAATTTATAATTGTGTGTTTTACTGTCATCTGATGATTAAAAACTGTGACAATCTCAAGTGGCTGCAAAAATGTGACTGGTCTGAAGCCTTTGATTTAATTCCTTTAATTTTCTTGTTTTAATGCTACTCTAATAAAATTATGAACATTCTTGTGCACTTCTGTTAGTCAATTACCCCCGATGTTTCACTCTGGCACTTTACAGTTCATTTTCACTCCCACATTTGACCCTGTGAGACCCAATCTTACCTCCCCTTTCTCGTTCCTGATTCGTCGGTTAAACTCTTTGCCTTCCAGACAGATAAAGTCATCTCCGGGGTGAATGATGCCGCACTTGGCAGCAATGGCCCTGGCTGTGTTTATGTTGTCACCAGTTACCATTCGCACTGTGATGCCTGCACGCTGACACTTCCGGATGGCCTCGGGCACCTTGGAAAGGTCAAAGGAATTTGTCCACACAGAAACAGAACGTCAAATTAAATTAAAACGCATGGTAAATGATGTATAATGGACTGCACAAACTCCAACTGCTCTACAGTGCATACCTCGGGCCGCACAGGGTCTTCTATTCCAACCACAGTGATGCAGGTCAGCTCGGTCACTATTTCTGCCTCGTTGTCCCATTCTGGCTCTGGATTTGGCGCTAGATCACGATAAGCGATGCAGATGGTCCTCAACCCCTCGCACGCCATCGGCTCAATCACCTAGTAATCATTTATTAATAAAAATAAGACGGGGAAAAGCTCCAAAACATCTCCAGCCATCAAACTGTGCACTACTTGGCACACTGTATAAGAAAAGACAGTTAGATTCTTATTTCTAAGGCTTAAATATGGTTTGAGGTACAGTTTTGATGGATACTGTGTGACGCAGCTGCAGGGAAAGACCCCCAGCTTGCTGCAGACAGCACAACGTGATACAAAACAGACGTGACATAAAGCTGCCACGACGCAAACTGAACTACTGAGCTGGAATCAAGTTGTGGAAGGAGCAGTTATTTTTCTCACGGCACAAGCTGTGTTCATCATGAGCCAAATTTAGATCTGCCAGTCAATTACAAAGACTGCACACTCTGATAAAAGGTACAAATACGTGTGATTTTCTGCCAAACGCTAGTATGTCGACATAGCTGATGCAGCAAAGGCCTTTTATATTTAGCAGGATTGGAACTGATGGAAGTCGGTCGCAGCTGACGCCACATTTTTACTGGTGCTTTGTTCAGAAATGCTTCTGACGTTTAGTGAGATTTAGTGTAAATGTGGATTCTTGATGCTTTAATGTGGAAGATGTTTTTGCTTGTGGATATTTGAGGAAATCTCATTGAGTCAGCAAAGGAGTTTTCACAAAACATCTTCCAAATTTAAGCAGAAATATGTTAAAGTTCTCGTTATCTTGACAGTTTTGGTATGAAACAACTTTGTGATCATTTTCGAATGACCTGACAGCTTTTTATCTTTCATTTTATTTATTTTGATACATAAAATGTCACAGCTCATGACAGAATTGCTGCACATAAAAGAACAATATTTGCACAAGAGAAGAAGTGGAAAATGTTCAAATTGAAGCAAAAAGACGACTGAAATACTGTAAAAGCAACAACATACAAACATTTTATTTTCCAATTTTAGGCAGAATTTCTATATTTAAATAACAAAATATACAAATTTTTCAAAAAGAAAACAGCACAAATTGACTCTACATTTTTGCAAATTGAAATATTATGCTTTTATGTAAAATAAAGACATTTTAAACCATTTTGCACTCTGTACTCTTTTTAAATAGCATTTGTGAACTATATTAAATGTAGTTTTTTTAGTTGTTTGTTTATTTTTACCCAAATCGATAAGATTAAAAAAGACAACGAGGAAGAGTAAGCTAATTCGTAACAATATAATAATTAAGTAATATTGTGCAACTAACAGAAAACGCCTGACAGTTTATCACTAGCGAACTCGGACTGAAATTTATGCCACAGGATGGAAAAAAGCCAAAGTCAACAAAATCTAAACAAATTATTAATATGAGATAAAAATGAAAAACGATCAGAGAAAATTGTTGGTGTAAAATAGTTACGTAGGAAACGTCAAACGTCTGTGAAAGTGCAATATTCTGATTGTAAAACTGTTAACGGGAAAGCATAAATGTGGTAATAACTCACTAATCAAAGTTTTAAATAATGTTTAAATAATTACTAATTAAATTTAGCCCACCTTCATTATTACATAAAAAAGCTCAAACTGGCATCATATCGTAGAGATGAACTTCAGGGTTAAAAACAATTTTTGTGAGATGGTGATAGAAAAATCTGACGTTACTGAGTCTATGAAACCATGCAGCTGATTAAATCTGATATTAAACTTTAATGTCAAATCAGGATAAAAAATTTAATAACTTTGAGTCAAGCACATGAGTTTTACAGGTCTAAGAACATTTGCAAATATAGTTAGATTTTTTTAGTGTATAATACATTTTTTAAAATGTATATTACCCTGAAAAGAAACAAAACATGGATTTTATCAGTTTAAAGTTCTGATTAGCAGCTAATACATAAAAATGTAAACTTTCCTGGTTTTGTACTTGCTTTATTCAATAAGAAAATATTCTAAATTAATAAATTTGACCTCATTATAAGATTATTTAAACATCTGTCAACATGTTGTCAGTTTTCTTATCAAATTGTTGCAAACAAAACACAGTTTTATCATTAGCATATCAATATATAAAATCATTACTGTACAGTTACAAACATCTTCTTGAAATTGTTAAATTTGTTATTCGCTTTTGGCTTCTTACGATTCTGTGGATTAATTTAAAGTTTATTATTCTGAGTGTATTATAATATTACTCAGTTATTATAATTGATTAATCGCTGATAAGATCCAGAGTGGCTCTTTGCCTCCAGCGGAGGCGTTCAGGTACCTGGAGGTCTTGTTCTCGTGTGACAGTAGCATGAAGTGGTTCTCCACCTGACCCTCACCTGCGGTCATGAGGTGTGGATGTAACTAAAAGAACAAAGTCTCAGATACAAGTGGCTGAAATGAGATTTCTCCATTTGGTGGCCCGGCTCAGCTTTAACGATAATGTGGAGCTCCGTTGTGTGGGAAGAGATCTGTGTAGAGCTGCTGCTGAGGTGGTTCGGGCATCTGATTCGAATGCCTCCTGGGTACGTTCCTCTGAGAGGAGACCCCAGAGAAAACCCAGAACTTGGTGAAGGAATTATACTGTACATCCCCTCTGAACTGGGAATGCCAGAGAATTCCCCTCGGGGTCCAAGAGGAGCTGGAGTGTGTCACTGGGAGGAGAGATGTCTGTTTTTTTCTCCTGGGACCTGATTTCTCGATGGCCCAACTATGAATAAGTGATAATGTGTAGATAAGAGGATGCTGAATTCTTAATAGCAAGTGGTAAAACAAAATTAGATGATTTTTCTTGTTTAGTTACAAGTTAAATGAGATACCATTCTCCTGTCACTTAAACAAAAATCCAATAATTCTCAGTCGGGTCATCTGGACAGTTTCTTTTTTAAAGAGACGTTTCGCCCTCTATCCAAAGAGCTTCATCAGTCAGAGGAGTTCCAGTAAACCGTTTCCCCACCAAGCAGTAAACTCCTTAAGTGGACCAACAAGTTTGCTGGAGCTGAGATGGTTTCCAAAACCAAAGTGGTTCAAAGCAAACTGGTTCGTCCACTTAAGGAGTTTACTTCTTGGTGGGGGAAACGGTTTACTGGAACTCCTCTGACTGATGAAGCCCTCCGGATAGAGGGCGAAACGTCTGAATAAAAAAAGAAACTGTCCAGATGACCCGACTGAGATTTATTGAATTTGGTACTTGGATGATTGAGCATGAACTTTGTTCTTTAAACAAAAATCAGTTTAAGTTAAAGAAAAATCCCTGCAAGTGTGAATCCACTCTTTGTTCAACTCAATCAGTTTATTTGATAGTTTTTAATAAAAGAGTTCAACAGAACACGATCAAGTCAGACTTTTTGGTCACATCTTATGAATGTTTTTATTGTTTTATTATTGTGGCTGAGAACATTTTCCCCCTCTGCCCTGAGGACAAGCGGCTCGATTGTCTCTCAAACCACTCGCTCATCTCAGACTGAAGGCCTACTCACGACGTCTCCCTGATGCCCGTGAACCGTAGTTTTGAAGACAGTGTTGTGAGAGATGGCTGCAGCTGGCTTCAAGGACGCCCACTGAACTCCACAGAGCTGTTAATGTTATAAAAGTCAGCAGATAGCACTGTTCACTGCTCATATCTGCGACATGTCTTCATGCTTATGCACTGATGTGTGCAACATGTCCTAAATGAGTCCTTGCAAATAAAATGCTGGATGAAAAAAATCTTCACCTGCCGTTGAGTGTGGTTATTTTGCATAAATGTTAGTGAACGAGAAAATTTATCCAACAGTTACTTTAAAAGAAACAAATCTGCTGCCTATTTTACCTTTACAGAGCTTTATATGAAGTTTCAGACCTTTTTATTTTTAAACAAGTTTTGAAAATACAGTTTATCTTTCTGGCACCTAGAGGTATTGTTCACCAGTTCAGCTCCATCATTTAATTTATACAACTATTGTCTTCAGGTTAGATGGTTTGAATCCATCACAATATCATCCATCCTTACCTGTTTAACCATCTCGTCTCTGTCACGTGGGCGGAAACTACGTGGTTCTCCATTGGCGTCTAAAACGTAGGAACACCTAAAATAAAAACAAAAGAGGAAATCAACGTTTACCTCCTAAATTGAAACTGTTCATCACAATTAAACAATCTGAGTTGGTTTTGACTCTACTTCTTCAGAAGGTCTAAAGTGACCACTCACTTCTTTAGCATGATCTCAGAGGCTCCTTTGCTGTAAAGACGGAAGGTCCCATCAGGCAGCTTGATCACCGTACTCATGGATTTACGCACAGAGTTGAAGGTGTACACCTGAAAGACAAAACAAAGATTTGTTACCTAAAAATCTCAGAATGAGTGAATGAAAGTGTATCCGTTTTATAAATGTGCATCAGAAGTCGTGCATGTGAATTCATGTTTAAACTGTAAACTCATTTATTCCATCTGTTTCCTTCCTCTCACCAATTTGCCATTGTGGGTTCTGGGTCTGCTCTTTGTCCTTTTAGGTGTTTTAGTTGTATATAGTTTGCTGCCACAACAACCTTTGGTTCTTGATTAATAAAGTTCTTCAGTTTTATTTTATTTGAGCTCCTTGTAAGTCTGCATGTCCACCACCCAAACCTCACACAGGCCAGTCGTGTAAAATAAGAAATTGTCACATTCTGTCCTATAAACTAGACCAGCTGTGAAGAAATGACAGCCTGAAGACCTGACACTGGGCCCAAGAGCTGCAGCAAACAAAGCATCCTGAAAATGGTCAGGTACAAGGGCTGGAAATTAGTAAGAAAAATAAAACTAAAGTTCAACAAATAACTTTGAAGGATCTTCAGAAAGTCTGAAGAACTGCTGCTCAAAACCACTTTAACACATTACAAGACAAAATAGCTGCTTCAAGGAAAAGTACAAAAAAATAAGGAATGACTCAAGAGTTTTCATCACTTCTGTCCATGCTAGAAATGTTTTTACAACCATAGGACGCGTTTATAAATGTACATTTTATTTCTTTAACAAAATGCAACTTTATAAAACAACTGGTTACTATATTTAAAATAACACAAACTCAATCCTGAGTTCTGAATTTAAGCAATTTCACATTTACCTGCAGTAAAAAAAATAGAGTGGCATTTTCATTTTGGACAAAATTCCAGAATTATATTTATTCAAATAAACACGTGAAGGAAATGGAGTATCTCGATAGATTCATAAATATTTTAAAGCAGATACATGTGGATGTGAGGCCTTACCTTGTACAGTTTTTCCTCTGGGACCTGCTCTCTGACAGGAGCATAGTCCCGCTGAAGGTCTAACACGAATCCCAGCAGGCCACATTCTGTTTTGTTTCCCACCTGCTTGGCAAGACCCCCCTCCACATCAGGTGGCTGTCAGAGAACAAGTTTGATTCACAGTTTGGAGATTAGAGAACGTAGGTAGAGGATCAAAGAGAAAACGTTGCAGAATCATGAGGTTTTCAAATGGTCTGTAAAAAAAAATCTAGGAAATCGGTTTAATTTCTGCACAACTTTAAGGTGAAGGTCATGGTTCTTTATTGTCGTTCTCATCACATGTGGTACATGAAGTGGAACGAAATTGTGTACTCAAGGTCCCAGTTACATCCAACAATGGCAAAAATATAAAGTGTAAGAAGAAACAGTAAATAAGGATCTAACGTACAATATATATAACTTACTAAGATTTTAGAGGTGTAGGCGCTGTTGATGGCGATAGCGTTGACTAACAGATCCAGAGTCCGAGGAGTGACCTGTCCAGGATCTGGGATCACACGGTGGTGCACGTCACCTGCAAAACCAATCACACGTTACCACTTTCATTAGTAAATCCTATATACACAGTGTTTATATCAGGATCTGTATTTTTTATTTATGATTTTCTTTGGAGGAATTTTTACACTTAATTCTCTTTTGTTATTTGTTTTCTATAGTACCGGTATATGTATGTTTATGTATGTATATATACATGTACATATGCATATACATGTAAGGTACATGTACTTTGTATATATACATGTGTATATATATATATATAGATAAGTTAATCGTGAATGCAGTACTCCCTACCACCTTGTGCATGTGAATATTGTCTTTTTCCAAATTTGTGTATTCTGCTTGTTTTTTCTTGACTATTTCTTTCTTTCTATCTATCTATCTATCTATCTATCTATCTATCTATCTATCTATCTATCTATCTATCTATCTATCTATCTATCTATCTATCTATCTATCTATCTATCTATCTATCTATCTATCTATCTATCCATCTATCCATCTATCCATCCATCCATCCATCCATCCATCCATCCATCCATCCATCCATGCATCCATCCATGCATCCATCCATGCATCCATCTAGTTTTAGTTTGTTCCTAGTGTTCCTTGCATCACTGGTTCATTTCTCCTCAGTCTCTGCTCCTTCAGCTCCTGCCCCACCCACTCTCACCTGTCCCCAGTTGTCATCATGCCAGGTGTTTCCACTCTGACCACTGTCCATAGAGTCCCCCGGCTCTCGTCTATCTAGTCTGGCATTCTGTATGCTTACGCCATGTCAGGTCCTCCTCCGTGTTCCCCTCCAGTTGCTGCCACAACAGCACTTTGTTTTTTGTGAATAAATAAAAGTTTTCACTTGAGCTGTTTGTGTCCAGTTGTCCAATGCCAACAAATCAAGACAGTCTAAATGCATTTCATTCATGTCCTGCTGTTACAAAGTCATGAACCTGATCTAATCAATGCAACTCACTAATAGAATCACAGCATCTTTCTCTAGTTGGCATGTTTGGTCTCATTATTAATACAAAGAAGCCTGGTTATAAATTGTGAGAAGTAATGCTTAAATGTGCAGCTATTAACACAAAATTAATAAATTATTTTAAATTTATTATTCAAGTAACTTTCCCTAGATTAAAAAAAATGTATAGTAGTATCAATAACGATATGTATAATGATACAAAACAAACATGTTCATGTATGTATCATCTGAAAATAAATTACTACAGTGTTATGCTGCGTGCCGTATGGGACAAAGAAATACACTGAGCAGTACTTTCAGCTCATTTTGTGTCTAAGAAAAGTTAATTTTGCTCACATCACCAACTAAGCAATCACTTTATAACAAACCCAACTTAAACATAACTCA
>NC_056508.1:46143130-46182423 GCF_014905685.2 Nematolebias whitei | reverse complement strand
ATGAAGGTCTGCACCACAGTCATGCGGTTGGTGGTGAGGGTGCCGGTCTTGTCAGAGCAGATGGCCGTGGCATTGCCCATCGTCTCACACGCATCCAGATGACGTACGAGGTTGTTGTCCTTCATCATTTTCTGAGAATGAGACATAGAGGAAGAGCAGAGAACATGTGAAGAAGGTGGATGGGTCCAGGATGATGGATAGAGAGTATGGGTGAATGTAGAAATTTGGATAAATGGAGAACGAAAACTTCTGGGAGGAATTATTTTACTTATATCGTAAAAGGATAACTTTATGTACGCTATTTTTGTATAAGATCCTTCTAAATCAAATGATTTAAATTTTCTATTTAAGTGTTATTTTGTATTTTGGTAATTTCTCCCCACTTGATTCAACCATACTGGACAAACTGGAAGCCTTATCTCTCAGGCAGAGTCAGTAAAAAGTTAAATTTTTCACAAGAAAAACAGCACAACATGATCTGTGGAGCTCTCTTTATTTTCTCATCATTATAACATGAACTAGCAAATTTATGTTGTATATATCAGACACATGAAGAAATCAAAAAACGTGATGAAAAGTTCAGTTTTAACATTGTATTATTTTAAGTTTAGGATTTTAATGGTGTCTTTTTAATTTTTTTAGTTAAATAGACGTGTTGTGAGCTGATGTTTTAGGGTTTTACTGTTTGTACTTTTTCTGGTTTGGCACCAGAAAGGCAAAAATATTTTAGGCTAGGAATGTAATGAGATCTTGCAAGAATTAAAAAATTATCACAAGATTTCTCACTGATAAAAACAACCTGTCTAATGCTGTCTGGGTAAATTATTGCTGAAAATATCACCACCACTTTAAATTGTCTGTATGACAGCAGTTTGAACAAATGTCAGGCACTAGGACCATGCGGTCACACCAGTCTGAAGGCAGCATCCCTGGCTCTCCTACAGCTACGTGCTGAGGGGAAGAGTATCTGTTGTGTATTTATTTAAAACAGAACAGATTTAATGCTGAGGTCACAGTAATTTGTCGACTATGAAGCTGAGAAAATACAGTTTCAGCCTTTTGATAATCCATTTGCATTGGGAGGAAAAGAGTTGATCCACCAAAGCTCTTGGTGGATTAAACTTGCAGAAAATATTTAAAGTAGACCCAGTTTGAACAAGAAGTTAAAAAAATAAAAAATACTCTTCTTTCTGTATCTAGACTGGGTTTCTATTTGTTCTCCTCTTCCTGAATTACTGGTTTTATGTATATGAATGGCTTTTATCTAAGATTAATAAAACATGAATGAACTTCCTTTGCCTTTAATTTAAATTTAATTGTTGTAAAAGCAGATGGATTTTGATGCTGCACTTTTCAAGACGGCAGCTAATGGAAGGATAAAAAATTAAGTTATCTAATTTATTTAAAGCAGCCAAAGAAACAACAAAAGCATTTTTGTTTTTATGAGAAAATACATCCACCTTTTTAAACCTTAAACAATATTTACAATGTGTAAGCATTTTACTTCAATGTAAATAAGATACAATCTTTTTTGTATTGTTTTCAGAAGACTGGATGATGTTTGATGTTAAAACTAACTCTGCAATTAACTGCCTTGTCTATTTGTGTTGTATAATTAGCTGAGCAAAAATTATAGAAAAACTTCAAAATATTTCAACATATTCACGTCTAACTTATTTCCATTCTCCTACTAGCCTGAACAGAGTATCACTAATGGTCCGTAATGCACCTGTCAGTAAATGATCAAAGTAATCAAAATCCAGAGCATTAATTCCCTCACACGACAAACCTGAAGTCACAACTCCGTAACTCAAACCTTCTCATTTTCTCCTTTCTCTGTCAAGTCAAGTTCAAGTTCAAGTTCAAGTCGAGTTTATTGTCATTCACATCACATGTGGTAGATGAGGTGGAACAAAACTATGTACTCAGGTTCCCAGTTACACCCAACAATAGCAAAAATATAAAGTGTAAAAAGAAACAGTAAATAAATAGTCAGTGAGGTAAATAAAAGTTTAAAGGTCTAGATTCTATAAAATCTGTAGGTCCTGACGACATTCCTCCTTATTTCTTAAGTCTAGCTGCACAAGTTATAGCTGAACCAGTGTCATAAATGTTTAATCTGTCCATACAAAATAATACTTCTTCTTCTCTTCTCCTACTCCGCTCCTGTTTCCTGGAATATCTTACAAAAAGATTTGAAGCTCTCGACCTTGACCTCTCTAAGTGGCTTTAAGAATCTGTTGGACTCCTGGCAGGGTCCAATGCTGACATGTTCCTGTTTTTAGTTTTCTACATTTGTCTTGGAATCTAGCTGTTTTTTTGTTTTGTTACCTTTTTCCTTTTAGCCATCCTATTTGTTAAAAAAAAAAACAAAAAAAAACTGTAGTATGAGTTTTTATAACTGCTTATTGTTGTTGCTGTTGTCCATTGTTGTCATCTTTCTTTGTTGAAATCAGGTCTCTCTTGTAAATGAGTCCTCGAGGCTCAATGGGATTTACCTGTATAAATAAAGGTTGATTGATACTGTCCCAGATGCTTGGAAACAGTTTTGTGCTGCCATTATTGAAGGGAGGAGACCCCACTATACTGAACAATTATTTACCAATTTCCAAACTCTGTATTTTAGCTAAGGTTTTAGAAAAACTGATAAACACTCAAGTCAAGAAGTATTTGGATTCTTTTAACATTTTGTCTTCCTACCGATCTGGCTTCAGGAACCAACATAGCACAACGATTGATTCGCTAAAGGTTTTTAATGATGTTGTTGAAGCATTGGATGCTAAGGATTACTGTGCTGCACTTTACTTAGATCTGGCCAAAGCCTTTGACACTGTAGATCATGACATCATACGTCATATTCTTTCAGATATTGGTTTCTCACATCCCACTGTTGGCTGGTTTTTGATCTATCGATCAGGCTGGAGGCAATGTATTCAACACAATGGTACTTTGTCTAGCCATGTAGCAGTCACTAATGGTATGCCACAAGGCTCAGCTTTAGGACCTACACTTTTTTCAGTTTATGTAATGTCAGGGCTTGGAGACTCCGTTCTCCTTTCCCAGCCTCTGACTGTTTTGTGTCATGCAAGTAATGTAGGTCAAAACATGCCTGATGCCTCTTTGCATCTACGTGCTGACAATACAATTGTTTATGGTTGGGCTAACACAGTTGCCAAGGTTTTCCAGCTTCTACAGTCTGCATTTGACATCATCCAGTCTGACTTACTCCATCTCAAACTGGTGCTAAATGCTGATAAAAACCAAAGGGATGTTGTTTTCAAACAGAAAGTTGGTGCCAGCTGTTTTTCCTCCTATCTCATCCATGCATGTTTTCCTGTTGAGTTTGTGGACTCTTAAAAATGCTTGGGAATTTTAATTGATGCATATTAAAGAAACTGAAATTAAAACTGGGTTTCTTTTCACAATCAGATCTAGTTTAACTCTGAATGCCTGGAAATCACCAAACCATTTATGATCAGACCAGAACCAGAACGACTGAAGGTTTATTTGGTGGAGGTGGTCTTAATACAAATAAGATCTAATGTGAAGCCATAGTCTGAATACATTTACTAGACATCCAGTTGTCCACTATGGACAATTTACCATGGACTGTCTCATAGATGGAAAGGGACAATCTAGGAGACAAAGGGTTTGAAATTTCTCTGTTACTGGGGTGTCAAGCTGGAGCAGAGACAAAGTTTTAACAAAGGGGTCACTTGTGACCTTCACCTTTGACCTCTTGTCCTTGAAATCAACATGGATCACCCATGACCCATGATGTGTTCAACTGTGCTGTTTCACATTTTTATGTTGTCAGCTTGTTTTTGTCAATTTAGACAACTTGGCAAGCTGTCAACTTAGAGCTCAGACAAAAAATTGTCCACAGACAGACAGGTGGACAGCCCCATACCATAATACAAACTGTTTTAGGAGGGTCATGTGAAAAAACTATGTATATTTTTAACTTCCTTAAGGTGCGGCTTGTCACAAACAATAGGATCCATCAGTACAATAAATTTTGAAAAGTAGTAAAACTGCAGAATTTATGGAATTGTTTTGCCTGGATTAAACAAAAGATTGTGCTTTGTTGGTTGTGATTTTTGAGTGAATAATCTGGATTAATGCTGCTGAGATGATGAGACACATAAAACAGTAAGGGAGTAAAGTGGTTCAGTTGATTTGTGCAGACATAGTTGGGTTTACCTTGACAGAATAGGCCAAAGAAATAGTGACGGCAAGAGGCAGGCCTTCCGGTACCGCCACCACCAGCACAGTGACTCCAATGATGAAAAACTTGACGAAATACTGGATATATATTGGAGTGCACTCTGGTAACCATGTGCGACCTGCAACACACAGCAGACTCCATGTTGAAGCTAAATAAACAATAAAATATTATTTTGTGAACCGTTTCGTTCGCACAGACCTTTAACGACAAACGTGTTGATGACGAAGTACAGCATAAGAATGATGACGGTGATGGCCGACATCACCAAGCCTGTGAGGAGAACAACAACAAACGTTTGTCTCTCGTGTTTGTGTTGTAAAAAACATGGGCTTCATTTGCATTATGCTAATTATGACTGAATGCTCAAAAATTGGCATTTTGATCTTACTCAAGATGTCTGGTGCTATAAAACCCATGAAACCGCAAAGCATACCAAACAAATATTCCTTTACTGCACTAGATAATCTCCAACGAAGTGTGATTGCATTCAACTATATAAAGCATCACTGCGTACATGTCTTGTTTAAAGTTGATAAACTTTGCTTGTCTTTTTGCACGAGAGCTTTTTAAATTAGTGATAAAAGTGTCTGAAACCCAACTAGTTTAAAGACACAGTTAGCTTTTTGAGTGTGCATGTGTGTCTCAAGTTTCGTTGACGCCTCTTTGAGAGTTGCGCCCTGTTTTTCCAAACTGAGTGGAGCTGCAGGTACAGTAAAATTCTGAATACTCATGACTATTTCACACAAAAACAACGATCTATCTCTTTACGGGTTGACGTACCTGCTTTGCCAATTTGAACTGCCAGTTTGGTGAGCTTGCCCTGCAACACACTCTTCTCTTTCTTTGGAACGCTGGTCTTCTTCTTCTCTCTGTCCTCCACCTCACCTCCTTCTGCGCTCTTCAGAGGTTGCATCTCCATGGCAACACCCCCATCCTGCTTCTTGGCTGGAAGAAACACATGAAAACGTGTTTAAATACATTGCCTTTAACGCCGCACTTGATTTTTGAGTAATGCTCATCTAAACAGAGTTTAACAGCAGGATGATCGAATTCTAACCAAAAAAAGTGTAAGAGTATAAAGTTGATGCTGAAAGGTAAGTCTAAATAAATCTTTAAAGAAGTAAGAATAACCAATACCCTTGTAAATGAAAGACCATGCCTTCAACCATGTAACTACAACCACAGGCAGAAGTCCCGGGGAAAAAAACAAAGATTGTACACCCCAATAAATCTTTTGGAGAAACTTTTAACTGTTAAGCAATGTAAAAAAGAAAAAAAAAACTTAATACCATTTATTTTGGCAAAATAATGCCTCTGAAAAATTATGTCCCACCCCATCAGCCAAACAATGGTTTGGTCCATTGTACCCCTAACACATCAGGAACACATCTCAAAACTGGAGGCTTAGAACTAGAATGAATAACTGGTTTCCAGTGAAATGTAATTCATTCCATCTTCACATTAGTATGGAGGTGAGAATCTCTGCCTTTCACGTGGCAGACGGTGTTTGATTCTCCAATAGGGAGTTCTATATTTATTATTATTCTATTCATGCTACTCAAACAAAACATTTTTCTTTTGGTAGATGGCCACAGTAATACTGCAATATTTAAAGTGATGTCTGACTAGTAGGAATCAGAGATGACTAGAGGGCGCATGGTCATGTGACGTTGTGATTCACTGGAGGAATGGGAGCCATGACCAGAGAGGGCAAGCATCTGCACTTAGCATTGTTGTAGATATTGTTATATAACAGTAAGGGCTGATTAAGTAAAAATAATTAATAAAATTAGAATGTATATAAGCTAGCTTATGTATATAAAAATGTAAAAATGTTACAAAACAGAGCCAGTGAAATGTAGGACATCGTCTCAGTTTGTAGGTTAAATCTGGGTTACCTTTGTTCTGATTGTTCTCCACGGCTCCATCAGCCTGTTTTCCTGACAAAATCGAAGAAAGGCAAGTTAAACAGACGTACGGCGACTGCTGTTAGCAAACCAAATTTCTGATGTTGGGACAGCCACACAACTGAACGAATGGAAAATCACAAATAAGCAAAACTAAATGGGAAAAAACAAAAGTATAGTCATTGTCTTACAGCGGGTCAAAAACTGAAAGACATTTTTCCATCATCAGTTACTGTCACTGTGGGGTCCATTCACTGACTGAGGGAAAGAATGGGGCAGATAACTTTATGCTCACATACCATTGGTGACTGTGCTGTTACTGGCATCTGAAGAGATGAGCAACTGAGTACTGTCCTCTGTTTGTGTGAGAAAGAAAGGTTTTGGGTGGGAATTTGGCAAAAAGGGGTAAAAAAAAGGAAGAAAAATAAAACAAAGTAATTGTATGTCTGCTGAGATGACAGCAAAAATGAAAGATTGAACGTGAAATTACATCACTGTGGATAAGAACAGCAAAAATGAGGGAAGTAAAACAGAAAACACACATTGCTCGAGGAGGAGCTAGCATGTTATGATATTTGTAGAGGCGTAATGAATAATTTATTCGCTCCAGTCCACGACTGCTTGAACGATTCAGCTCACAGAGATTTCTGCGAGTGCAAAATGAGGACAAGAAGTGATAAGTGTGATTCTTTCATAAAATAACCATCATCAGCCAATCGGTCGCCATCCATTACTGCGTTCCAGGATGACGTTTGCTCATTTTCAAGATGCTAACGACACCACACGCATTCCCGCACAGAAGTGAAAGCAGCAGTGGAAGCTGCTAATGATGTTAACCTTAAGTGCTTCTGAAAGTATGTGCAGCCTGTTGTCTGACGGCAGCACGCTTCCAAAACAGATTTGAGAATAGACTAATGCTTCGTGCATTGACCAACCAATGTGCTTTCCTGAATCTCTCCCCCACTCCTCGTCCCCCCACCCCACTGCTCTTTCAATAATTGATTGAATCTGCAGCCTCTCTTTCTCTCAGATTAAGGGAGGGATGGAGAAACAGAGGAGTGCAAAGAGGGCAGAGTGGCGGGGTAAACAAGATGTAAGAGGTGTGGATAAGCAGAGAAATGAGGGGAGGGGGCCATGAGAATATGAGACGAGTGGGAAAGAAGAAAAACGGGGAGAGGATGTAGGTTAAACTATCTATGAGTTTGAACTGGTGTGCTTCCTGTCCAAGCTTTTATCTGAAATCAGTGAAGCACCTGAGCGACTCCACCATCACGCTGCGATGTGTGGACAGGTTACAACAACAAGCTTCTGGGCCCAGATTCAACAATCTAACCCCCTCCCTCAACACAGAAATGAGACTTTCAAAGTGAAATAAAGAAAGAAATATAAATATATATCCATACATCCAGCCATTATCTTTTACCCGCTTCTTCCATTTTGGGTCACGGGGGTCGCCGGTGCCCATGTCCAGCAATCACTGTGCGAGGGGCGGGGTACACCCTGGACAGGTCTCCAGTCCATCACAGGGACACATAGAGACAAACGAGACAAACAACCATTCACTCTCTCACTCACACCTAGGGACAATTTAGAGTTACCAATCAGCCTAACATGCACGTTTTAGCTAACTCCACCCAGAATGCTGCCCCAGCCGGGATTCAGTTCAGCAACCTTCTTGAAAGGCAGCAAGGCAGCCACCTACTATTATCCACCTGAAAAGGGTTTAACTCTTCTGTTAACTTTAATGCGGCTCGAACCGTAACGTTTACCCCCACAAATGTTACATCAAAACGACCGGCTCGCGCCATGATATGTGCTATTACTTTGACTGGCGTTTTGAGTTACCATGGCAACGTAATTTGCAAACAAAGAAGCCTTTTCTCTCACTGAAAAAACCAGACAGAACTCTGAACAGCTAACTGCCACAGTGAGGTCACATGACCTCGAGTGGAGAGAGCTCTGAACAAAACACTGATTAACTTTTGGAGCCATTTAGGATCAAGATGGCTGCCACAGCTACCTCAGAAAACTCAAAATTGACTATAGCTCAGTCATTCTGAGATATTGAGCTGAACTTCGGTGTGGTGGTAGCTGAGAGCAATGCCCAATAAATACTGATTTTTAAAAAATTCCAAGATGGCCACCAAAGCTGGAGCTGAAATCTGTTGAGGTGGATCTGTTTGGTCTTTTGTGATATTGTTATTTAGTGGCTGTTTTTCGTCACTTATTGATATATCCTCATAACTGGCTGTTGGCATCCAACTGAGAACTTTTTTGGGTATTTGCGTATTTTATGTCAACTGCAGGTAGTCTTGTGTTTTAGTGTACAGTATTTGATTTGCATTTCGTTTTTGTTTCTCTTCATTGTCATTTTGTTGCATTTTTTTTTTTACATATCTTCTGTCACCCAACATTTTAACCAATCTATAATTTTGGACACAAATTGAACCCCAGCATCTATACTGCTGCAGGATTGAACTGATCAATACAAAAAATATAATCTTTGCTATTCCTTACTTATAAATCTGTTAACTAGAGTTTTATGAGATAAATCTGTATTGGCAGGTTAGAGCTGTATAAAAATCAGAAATTTGTATCGACCTATAAAATCAGAATTGCTGCGTCTTTACAATTGAATTAAATAAAATTTAATCTGTTTGTCCGTATGACAGAATGAAAAATATAAAAGGATAAGGTCAAAAAAGAAGTGTCATAATTCTAAATATGTATCAAAAAATGTTAAACGAAGGAGCTTCTCTTGTGATTGTGGTTCGGCACCAACATTCATTCCTGAATGAGCGAGTCAAAATCTTTTGTTCTTCAGTTTTTTTGTCATTTTGTGTTTCTGTGAGAATATTTTGACTTCATGGTTATTTTGTGTCTCATGAATTTTCCACAGAAAAGACGGTATGAACAGTTTCAGTCATTAACATGCACTCCAAACTATTTTGGGCCTACAGAAAGGAGCTGAACTAAAGAAGAGAATTATAAAATGTGTCAACTGGTTTGCAAAAAGTTCTGAAACTCTTTCGGGTTGTTGGTTAAAACAAAACTGTAAATATGGCGTCTCTTCTGTCCAGTCACTTACCTTTCTTCTCTTTCCCGTCCTCCTCCATGTCTCCTGCACCGAGCAGAGTGAAGATGATGCCCGTCTGGGAGTTGACTCCTACAGCCGTCACCAGCATCCTGCCTGAGCCCTCCATCACATGAGTACCTGAACACCCAAACACACCAGTTTACAGCCGTTAATTAGTGAGAGTCATGAAGATCAACTCTGGAAATCACCAGACTTAATACTGTCAAATCCTTCAGACATTTGTTGTGTTCTTATTACGCATCTTTAGAAAGTTCTGCTCACTTTTGGAAACAAACCTGACTTAGTCGAGTGGAATTAACACAAAGTGGAAACAATATTTTGCAGAGCGATGTTGACAGAGCTTCATCCCGTTGTAACATTTTGCTTAGAAACCTCAAATTAAAAATTTGAAGCCAAACCTGAGAGCAGCATGGGGTCTTTGTCCACAGATTTGCGTACGTGGTCAGATTCTCCTGTCAGGGAGCTCTCGTCGATCTTCAGATCGTTGCCTTGGACCAAAACACCATCCGCGGGCAGCAGGTCCCCTGAACATAAACAGGTGAGCGACGGATCAACCTCATATTTGTGTCTTTTGTAGGTGAAATCACGCCGAGCAAACACCGCTGGATCAATACCCCGTTCTTCTTCTGTTTGTTGATGAGTTTCAGTATATTATCAGAGATCAACAGCACATTTATGGAGGGAAAAATCAACAAGAAAACAGCTTAAAAATCCTAAAGTAAAAGGGACAGACATTAAAACTTAAAACAAGTTTATTTATAAATTGACTCAGGTGTATTTGTAAGAGATAAAACTCTGAATGTTCTAATTGTGTGAATATTTATGAAGCATTCACACTATGATGATCCGTTTTTCTTCAGTGTGTTTTTCAGCATGATTCTCCTCCCGCAGTTTGCAGCTGTTTCAGCAAATCATAAATCAAAACATTCAGCTCTTTCAGGAGAATCCTGCTATGACTTTTGGTTTGGGTGCAACTTTAGCTATTTGGAATATTTAGCCTTTTCTTCCATTTTTTCTCATAGAAAATGAATTGAGCTCATTTTACATCCTTCATATCTTTAGATGTGTTTACAACCTTTTACTGCTCCTTTCACATTTTGTTCTGCTTCAGCTTCTTTCTGCTTCTTTCTGCAAATTTAAACTTTTTTCAGCTACTTTCAGCTAATTTCAGCTGTTTTGTGCTCCTTTCAGGTTCTTTCTGCTAAATAAAACATTTTTGTGCTTCTTCTAATTTCTTTCGGCTCATTTCAGCTTGTTATGCTCCTTTCAGCTGACTTCTGCAAGTTTCAGCTTTTTAATCTACTATCTAGCTGTTTTGTGCTAATTTAAGCATTTTCAGCTAATTCCATAATTTTTGTACTCAATTACTTTTTTCAGCCTAATTCAGCAAAAATGTACTCTCTCCAATTCCTTCTTGTAATTTCAGCTTCTTTTCTGCTTTTTTTAGCTACTTTTCAGCTATTTTTTAATCAAATTTTAGCATTTTTCAGATAATTTCCACTTATTTATGCTCATTTCTGCTTCTTCAGCAAGCATGTTCTTTTTGCTTTCTTCTGCTAATTTAAGCTTGTTCTACATTTTCTGCTACTTTCTTGGTTGTATTTTTAGCTAATTTCAGATGTTTTCAGATAAATTCAAGTTTTTTTGTGGTAATTTCTGCTACTTTCCACGTAAATAAATTATTCATGCTAATTTCAGCTTGTTATGCTCCTTTCACCTTTTTATGCTATTTCAGCTACTTTTTAGCGTTTTTGAGCTAGATTTAGCCTTTTCAGATACTTCCAATTCTTCTTCTTTCGGCTTTTTGCTCTTCAGGGGTCTCCACAGTGAGTCATCCTCCTCCATCTCACTCTGTCCTCTGCATCCTCTGTCTTCACTCCAACTACTTCCATGTCCTCTCTAACTGCATCTAACTCCTCTTGGTCTTTTTCCTGGCAGCTGCATTTCTAACATCCGTCTACCAATATACCCACTGTCCCTCCTCTGGACATGTCCAAACCACTGTCCCTCCTCTGGACATGTCCAAACCACTGTCCCTCCTCTGGACATGTCCAAACCGCTGTCCCTCCTCTGGACATGTCCAAACCATCTCAGTATGTCCTCTCTAACTTTCTCCCAGTTGTTCAACCTGTGCTGTACCTCTGATGATCTCATTCCTAATCTTCTCCATCCTTGTCTCTCCTAAGGAGAACCTCAACATCTTCATTTCTGCTACTTCCAGTTCTGTCTCCTGTCTTTTTGTCCATGTCTCTATCTCCAGGCCATACAACAGAGCTGGTCTCACCACTGTCTTGTAAACTTTTCATTTGACCTTTGCTGACACCCTTTAGTCACAAATCACTCCTGAAACTTTTCTCCATCCACACCATCGTGCCTGGACTCTTCTTCACCTCTTTACCACACTCCCCATGTTCCTGGACAGTGAACCCCAAGTCCTTGAAGTCCTGCACCTTTGTGACCTCTGCTCCTTGTAGCCTCACTGTTCCACCTCCTCCCTCTTGTTCACACACATGGACTCTGTCTTACTACGACTGACTTTCATTCAACTTCTTTCAAGTGCATACCTCCACCTCTCCAAGTTCTCTTCCACCTGTTCCCTGGTCTCACCATAGATCACAACGTCATCTGCAAACATCATCGTCCACGTGATTCCTGCCTGACCTCATCTGTTAGTCGGTCCATCACCAGAGCAAACAAGAAGGGGCTCAGAGCTGATCCTTGATGCACTCTCACCTCCACCTTGAAGCTATTTGTCACCCCTACAGCACATCTCACCACTGTCCTGCTGTCCTCATACATGTCCTGCTGTCCTCATACATGTCCTGCTGTCCTCATACATGTCCTGTACCAGTCTAACATACTTCTCTGCCACTCCAGATTTCCTCATGCAATACTACACCTCCTCCCTTGGCACTCTGTCAGATGTTTTTTCTACTTTGTAAATCCACAAAAACACAATGGAGTTCTTTCTGAACCTCTCTGTACTTCTCCATCAGCATCCTCAAAGCAAAGATGGCACCTGTGGTGCTCTTTCTTGGCATGAAACCATACTGCTGCTCACAGATAGTCACCTCTCGTCAAAGTCTAACTTCCACAACTCTCTCCTAGATCTTCATTGTGTGACTCATCAACTTAATTCCCCTGTAGTTGCTACAACTCTGTACATCACCCTTGTTCTTAAAAATGGCCACCAGCACACTTCTTCTCCATTGCTCAGTCATTTTCTCACCCTCAAATATGCCATTAAACATTTGAGTCAAAAACCTCACTGCCATCTCTCTAAGACATTTCCAAACCTCCACTGGTCATCAGGACCTACTGCCTTCCCCTTCTTCATTCTTTTCAGAGCTTTCTGGACTTCACCCTCACTAATCTTCCCCACTTCCAGATCCACAGTTTCTATGACCTCTACTCTTCTTTCTCTTTCATTCTCTTCATTCATTAACTCCTCAAAGTACTCCTTCCATCTCCATTCTACACACAACCATCGGATGCTGTCTGGCCACGCTCTCCCCTGCCACAAACTTACACTCTCCAATCTCCCTCAGGTTTCCTCTTCTACACAGAATGTGTACCTGCGTACTCCTTCCTCCACTCCTATCACTTTATGTTCCTCTCTATTTTGGAAATAAGTGTTGACTACAGCCATTTCCATTCTCTTGGCAAAATCCACCACCATCTGTCCTTCCTGATTTCTTTCCTTGACACCAAACCTACCCATCACTTCCTCATCCCCTCTGTTTCCTTCACCAACATGTCCATTTAGGTCTGCTCCAATAACCACTCTCTCCTCCCTGGGAATACTCTCTATCACTTCATCCAGATCTTTCCAAAATGTATCTTTCTCCTCCACATCACAACCAACCTGTGGAGCATAATCACTGACAACATTTAGCATCAGACCTTCTACTTCTACCTTCAGACACATCACCCTATCTGACACTCTTTTCACCTCTACTACATTCTTTGCCAATTCCTCCTTCAGGACCACCCCTACTCCATTTCTCTTTCTATCCCCACCATGGTAAAACAGTTTGAACCCTGCTCCAATGCTGCGAGCCTTGCTGCCCTTCCACTTGGTCTCTTGGACACATAAAACATCTACCTTCCTTCTCTGCATCATGTCAGCCAGCTCTCTACCTTTGCCTGTCATTGTCCCCACATTTGCAACCCTCAGTCCTGCATTCTTGACTTTCCTCTCCTCCCTCTGACTCCTGACACGTTTCCCTCCTCGTGGTCTTTGACAAACAGTAGAACAATTTCCACCGGCACCCTGTTTGTCAACAGCACTGGTGGTGGTCGTTGTTAACCCGGGCCTCGACCGATCCGGTATGGTTTCACTTCGATGAACTCGCATTATAGTTTTGGCAAAAGTGTTTTACGTCAGATGTCCTTCCTGACACAACCCTCACCATTTACCTGGGTTTAGGACTGGAACAAGAGATACACTGGCTTGTGCTACCTAGTGGCTGGTTTAGCTACTTTTACTTCCTTTTCATATTTTAAGCTTCTTTCTGTTTTTTCAGCTACTTTTCAGCTATTTTTTCTTTTTTGCTAGATTCAGCTGTTTTAATTAATTTCCTATTTTTTGTGCTCATTTCTGCTTATTTAAACCTAACTCAGCAACTGTGTTCTTTTTGCTTTCTTTTGCTAACTTAGGCTTGTTCTTCAATTGCAGACACATTTCAGCATGTTTTTAGCTAATTTCAGCTGTTTTTCAGCAAGTTCTTCAGCAATAAGCATCCACACTGCATTTTCGCTGGAAATGCAATTTCTCTAGTTTCTTTTTATTTCTTTTTTTTTTTACGCAAGTCAATGTCCTAAAAAATGAAAGTTAACACAAATTAAATGTAAAAGTGATGAACAATTAATTCAAAATGTGAATTTATTTTAAATAAAAGTATCAAAAGGAGCCAAAAAACAGTGGGAGCTACCAGTAATTGTCATATTTATTAAACCAGAATAATAACTAAGACTAACTTTCTTACATTTTAAACCTTATCTATAAGATTTTTCATATAAAATCATGTAATATACTTTTTATCATTTTTATTTAAAGTAGAAGAAATGATAAATGCAGTCACGGTTTGTGTGAGTATGTCATTAATTACCGTATTTGACCTGAGCCATGTCTCCCACCACCATGTCAGCCACGGGGATCTGAATGACGTTGCCTTTCCGCACCACAGTGAACTTCTGCTCCTGCTCGATTCGACTCTGCAGACCCCGGAACTGTTTTTCTTTGGACCAGTCGTTGAACGCCGTCACCAGGACGACACACACGACAGATAGCAAGATGGCGGCGCCCTCGATCCAGCCGGCATCGGCCTCCCCTTCATCCTCTGCTCCCGCGCTCACATTCCCGCACGCTGGAGAAATGAAACAGATTCAATCGAAGATTTACATAAGTCGTGTAGCTGAAGTTCAGACTCAAACTGACAGAATTTGTGTTAAGTTACCAAAATGAACTACCGTAGTTCACTTTTCAAAACATTCTTCTCTTTGTGCATTTTGCTCTATTTCTGTCTTCTTATGTGACTTTTAGTTTTTAAACTACCATTCTGCTACTTTTAGCTTTTACGTAGCACATTGCTACTTTAAGCTTCGATCATTTTGCTACTTTTAGCTAGCCTTTTGGAACTTTTAGCTTCTACCCAGCCTTTTGTTTCATTTAAAGTATCTTTTAGCAAGCCTTTCACTTCTTTAAAATCTAACAAGCCTATTGCAAGATTTAGCTTTTACTTACCCTATTACTACTTTAGCTTTTAGCTAGCTTGTTGCTATTTTGAGCATATAGCTAGCCTTTTGCTACATTTACAATTTGTAGCCAGCCATTTGCTATTTTTATCTTCTAGCCAGCTTTTTGCTACTGTTAGCTTCAAGCTTGCCATTTGTTACAGAGTAATATTTAGCAAGCTTTTTGCTCCTTTTAGCTGCTGGTCTACCTTGCACTACATTACAGTAGCTTTAGTTAACGTTTTGCCGCTTTTAATATAGTCTTTGCTACTTTTAGCTGACCTTTAGCTACTTTTACTATTTAGGCAGGCCTTTACTACTTTAAACTTTTTATTGGTATAAATTAGGGTTAATTAGGGTTTATAATTAGGGTTCTTTCTGATAAAACTAATAATCCTGTAGGTTAAAGATGGTGTGTATGCTGTGATTCTGATATTTATTTGTGCAAATATTTATCAGAGGTAAAATTAAAGTGGCTGAAGGGCTTTCTGTAGCTTGTTGTTTCACATCTCCTCCTTAAAGCTCCATGAAGCGATTGGACACTCTGTGGCTGAAACAGACTCTGAATGAAGACAAGAAGGTTTGTCCTAAAAGTCTCTCAGATCCGTTTAAAGCAGAAATTCACTCGTACAAACAATCCGATGGTGATCAGTGCTTGAGAAACCTTTGAAAAATAACCTTGTTCAGTTCAAAGCTCAGAGAAATAAAACATTTGACAGTCACTGATTTTATCGCACTGCTCAATATTTTCTCAGACGACATCCTGTCTATCAGGACACTTCATGGGGAAAAACCTTTGCTCTTTTCCTTTATGCTTTTGTTTTCATTTTTAGTTTTCTTGTTATTTCCATAAAATCATAGTGAAAGTTAAGATCACGTGAACCAAGGGGACAGGAGTTTACCATTTTCCATTTATAAAGCTAATTTGTTGAACCAAAACTCAACAAAGTGTTTTTTGAGACATAAAATCGATACCTGACTCCGATAAATTGTGATTAAAATTTAAATTAGCTGTAATTGGACCATCAGGAGGAGAACTGTTCTCTGTAAACTACAGAAATGGTTTGAAATTGATCTGAAGAATATGTTTATTAACGTGTTGTTTGTGAATTTGCATAGGGCTGCCAAGTCACAATGGGAGACTACAAGTGACACTTTTTACACGTTTTCACACCAAACATCCCGACGTTCACTGAACGCTGCTGGAGCATCATCAGCTCCATTAACAGCTTGTTTCTTCTGTTGGATTTATTTCCTTTACATTGGTTTTGACTTTTCGTTGAACGTTTACAGGTGTTTTTGTTCTTTCCCCTGCCTTGTTTTCCAAGTTTGTTTGTTTTGTCCTGGCTCATTGTTGGATTTTGAATTGTGCAAAAGTTTTCATCAAGCCCGCCCATTTTCTCCTGCTTTTTCAGCAGTCAGGTCTCGAGGGCAGCAGATTGAGCAGGGAGGCCCCTTCCAAGGTGTTTCCAGGACAGCTGAGAGACACAGTCTCTCCAGCGTGTCCTGGGTCTTACCCAAGGTCTCCTCCCAGATGGACATGCCTGGAACACCTCCCTAAGGAGGCATCCAGGGGGCATCTGTACCAGATGTCTGAACCACCTCAGCTGGCTCCTCTGGATGTAGAGGAGCAGCGGCTATATTCAGAGTTTCTCTTTGATAACTAAACTTCACACCCCATCTTTAAGGGACAGCCCAGCTACGCTGCAAAATAAACTCATTTTGACCACCTGGATCTGTGATCTCATTATTTCAGTCACTACCTAAACTTCTTGACCATAGGTGAGTTTAGGACTGTAGACCAATCGGTAAACAGAAAGCTTCTCCTTGCAGTTCAGCTCCATCTTCACCAGAACGGACCGGCACAGAGTCTGCAATACTGCTGAAGCTGCACCGATTTGTCTGTCAACTTCACGATCCATTCTTCCCTCGCTCGTGAAGAAAATTTCAGAATCGTATGTCAATAAATCTGAAAAACTACTTGTGTAAACTCTTTCAAACAGCAACGTTTCATATAGTTCAAGATAACCTTTTTGTATGATTTCATAGTTTGCAATGAGTAGTACCTTTAAAAAGCAACCATGTCCAAACAGAAACCCCAAAGGCCTTCAGAACATTCCTAAAGACCAATTTTACAAAAACTATAACAAGAGAGTCTTTCTGCTTGGAAACAAATAAAGAAAACTGATGCACGGCACTGAGCAAGTGTTTATAAACTCCATGGACAGCCAATGAGAAAGATTTGTTTATAGAATAAAAATCAAAAAGGACATTTTAACTCCCGTCCCCAAAAGCAGCCCTGCTGGTTATATTTTTATGTCCTTTATGACAATTAAAAAAAATACTTCCCTGCATTTTATTTGTGCATGGCTGAAAGCATGCAGTGTGACACTCTGTTCTCAGCCTACATTAAAAATTAAACCAGATGAAACAAAGAAGGAACACTTGTCTTTTGATGTGGCGTCATTAAGCTGCCTTTATAAACTCACGGTCACATGTACTGATAATTGTTTTTCTGAGAAGCATTAATTATTTATTGTGGAAAATACTGCCCTATTCAGTCCTCCCTATCAAAATAAAATGTCTACAAAGTCTCGAGCAGCGATTTCATTCACCAGGTTAAAACTGTTTAACTGTGGTGATGATGCTGAATGAATACAAAGCAAATTGTCTTATTTTTATTTGTCCTTTTTCATTTGCTCTTGTTTTGATCACCAAAATAATCAATAATATCTTTCAAAAATAAAAACATTATTATTTAATAATACATTCTTCTTTGTTCTGTATTATTTAAAGTTGAAAAAATGAAATCACATATAATGAAAAAACAAAAAATACTGCCTGATTTTTACCCTCTCGTTTTGTTTTAATGTCTACCGATATTGGAAAACTACTTTACTTTTTATGTTTGATTTAAAATTGAACGAATATCAATGGCATTTGAGTTTTATTGATTTTTTTTTTACTATGACATGGAAAAAAAATGCTTCAGTTCTCTGAACCAACGAGGTCAATTGTCTGTGAGTGCTGATCTTGGGGTTTCAAAAGTGGCCACACTTTATTTTTCCTTTTAATAAAACACATTTACCAACTGAAGTGTCTCACGTGGAGCCTCTCAAACTGCCACTGTGAATAAATAGGGACACGATGGATCTTTTTGACCACTTTGCACGGCAGCTGGCTGCTCACACTTTCCTTCCAGCTGCGTATAGCTGACTCCCACCACCCAGTCAATAACTATTAACTATTTTCTCAGAAAATTCTTGCTGCAGAAGAATTTAATTTACAATATCAAATGTCATTCTGTGCAGCATTTATGAGTTGTTCTCCCATCTAAAAACTTTAAGCAAACTGTAAAAGCCTTTTATATAAAACAGGCTTTAATATCTCCGCTAAAAATTCCCTCCATTTCCCACCTTTACTGCTCCCAACATCCCATCAAACCAGCTGCACCCAGCACCCTCTGCCTGCATCCTTACCTTCGCTTTCCTTCCCAGGAGGCTGGTAAAAAGAGAGGCCAAGTGAAATGATGGCGGCGACCTCCAGGATGATGAGGGTGACGTCCTGCAAAGCCTCCCACACTAGTTCCAGGAAGGTCTTGGGCTTCTTCGGAGGGATAAAATTGCAGCCAAAAGTTTGGCATCGGCGCTCCAGGTCTGTTGGGTCGCCACTGAGACCTGAAAGATCAGACGATAAGTTGTTTATTTGGAGCAGGGAGGAAATTAAAAAAATTCTAAGTGAAATGCCAAAAGTGAGAAAAACAAAATACACTTGTTAACACACACATTCACAGCAGGAGTCTGTTCTATCGGTTTTAAATAAGTCAGTGAAATTTTCACGATTCACAGATTATCTGAAAGGTTCCAGGTTTACATTATTAAGTAATTATCACGTTAGTGTCACAGTCAGTCTAGTTGTTATTTATTTCGTTTTCTGTGGTTTTGTTTCTCCAGCATCTTTTCCCTCGTGTAGTTCAACGTCTGCTCGTCCCACTCTCACCTCATCCTCATCGTCTCTCCCCACGTGTTGTCCGTTCTCCCTCGTTAGTTTCCTTTTAAAACCAGTCATTTTTCTCCTTTGGATCCGTGCATTTTGCTTTTACACACATTTATGCTTTTTCCCTTGGAGTCCTCAACAGCTTTTAGAGTTTTCTAGTGTTTTTGTTGTTATTGTTTACTAGTATATCTGCTGACATGTCAGCTCTTTGTTGTTGAGTAAATAAATTAGTTAATTTATTTTTTTTACTTTTTGAATTTTGGTTCCATCACTGAGCCAAACATGATGGTTTGTCTCCTTTCTTTGCGTAAGAAATAAACTGTAAACTGACTAAATATGATCTGACTGTTCAAAGATGCAACAAGTGTTTATTTTTAAAGCATGGCTCTGCCAGAACAAACAGGCACCTCTCAAACCTACCAAATGATAAAAAACAGAGGTCTACTTTATTCTAAAGTTTCACTTGGAGATGTTAAAGAACAATGTAAATTTTACTTGACGAATCGTTTTCTTTTCATTGATTTACTTGCAGTTGTTTTATTTTCCCCTTTAAGAACATCGAGGGTGAAATAAACACCATGTTGATATAAACAATAATATTTTTAAAGTTTGTTAAAAGTTTCCGTTCTCCCTTTAAAATCTGTCTCCTGCATCCCTTCAGCCTCACCAGTTTCCATGGTGACCAGGATATCAGGTCCAGAGCTTCCGGTGTCTAACAGGTTTCTGCCCAGCAACAGGTGATGTCAACCCTCCACTGTGGTAGATTTTGAGCAGAGCTTTTCTTAAATTTTTTATTTTTAATTTTTTTTTGATTGGCTGCCAGCATCAGGGGGATGAAATCTGCATGCTGCGGTTGGCTGAAGCCGACGCCTGTCTTTGCGTCCTGGTCCAAACCTGCTTGCTGCAGGGAGTCATGTGTGGCTCGCAGCGATGCAGAGGATCAACAGGGTTCAGGCCAAGGCGAAGCAGACAGAAAACAGGTGACCTTAATGCTGAGTAATCACACAGAGCTGTTTCCTCTTTTCATTAGCCTCCTCCCCTCTTTTCTTTCCTTCCTCCTCGTCCTCTTCCACAGCCCTCCTCCTCTTTTTCTCCCTCTCCCTCAATCTCCCCTTGATGTGTCCTTGACAATGCGGCAAGCCGTTTGAGCTCTCCCTCCTCACCCCTCGGCTTTCTCTCTCCCCCAACACATACAGTCTTTGGCTCTCTCGTTCACATTTCTGTTCCTGCTCTGTTCTGCCTTTAAGACGTGGATATAATGGGTTCACACTGCAGTGCTGGAGCGTCTATGAGCCAGAGAATGTGTAATGGCTAAGACCCCATCCTGCTCGGCGTATCACATCACAGACGATGTTCAGTGCCGACTGCATCATAACATGTTCACGTGTGGTGTTGTGTACATCCATATTTCACCACCTGGTTTGCTATTTCCAGCCTCGTGATCAGTTTCATTGTGCTAACACGAAGAACAGGCTGCAGCTTTTGTTGCCGATCGCCTCAACTCTCAAGCAGAAAACAAGTCCTGATCTCTGACTTATGAGCAGCAACTTTGAGCAGACAGTTTTCGAGCAGTGGGCTCGGAGCGACGTTCTGATCTGCGTTTGCTGCTTTGTCACGTCACATGACACCATGTGTGATTTGTGAATCAGCACAGAGCAAAAGACGACGCTCCGAGTTATCTGAGAGCACCATTCGTGTGCCAACTCTGGTTCAAACGGACATCTGCAGACGCACAAGGCTGTGTGTGTTTGTGTTGGTTTGTTGCGACCTGCTGCACCGACTCCTGACCAGCTCACAGTATCAAATTAGCAACACTCAACACAGACGTACTGCAACTCAACACCAGCACTCACACTTTTCCTCATAGACTTGGCCAATAGTTGAAAACTCTTCCCCTCATTCACCCTCTCTTTTCTCTCCATCTCACAGTTCTCAGTCATCCTTCTTTCGGAGCCAACTTCTCGCTGCTGTTGTGTTGCTAGGTTACAAACAAGTTGAAGGAGTGGGCGTAGCGTGGTACCACACCCCTGTTGGAGGAACATCTCAGTGTGCACAAGTCCAGCACATAATCAGACTAAACATACTAAAGGACTACAAATTCAACCTCGACAAATCATTAAAAAGCTTTGAACGGTGTGATCGTATTAAAATGTGTGATTGATTAGAAACGTTTGTCTGTGTTACTTTCAGCTCTGCTACTAATCATTTATTGATGTGTATATAAACAACTGATAACTGCTCAATAAATTGTCATAAATCTGTGATAGGTGTATTTTTCTCTGATCGATTGCTGAAAACTAGGGATGTAAAAATTAACAGATTTGTATCGATAAGCAGATGTGACTACATCTGAAGAGCAGCCGTGCGCCAATGCAGTTTTGGGATTAAATCTAGATGTATCAGTTTCTTAGGTCTTTATACCAATAAAATCTGATATGTTTAATAATTTAAAGTTAGCAGCAGGTTTGTTCCTACACAGCCATCAGAGAACAAACTCCTTATCTGTGTTTCCTAGAGCGGGCGGTTCTTCGATTGGCCGCACTTCCTGTTTTTCTCTTTAGCCACACCTGCAGTTCAGGAGAACTTCAGCAGCACCGGCGTAAACAGCAACAAACACTAAAAATGTGCTTCAAGCTAAAACAGTTAACTCATAGGTCTGTCACGATAGCAAATTTTGCTGGGCGATTAATATTCTCTTAGACATTATTGAGATAAACGATAATATTGTTTGAAATCTGACAATAATTAAGTAATTATTGTCAAATCTAAAAAGAAATGTTGGTTAATTTGTTTTGCATGTAGTACCTTTTCGACCACCGGAGGCAGTATAAGACTGTTTGAACCGAAGGATGGATAGTGAGGGAGCGAGCAGCACGTCTCTTTAAGAAAAATGGGAGGGAGGCCCCTTGACTTGACAGGGGCTGTCTTCCTTTATTCGGTTCTCAAAATCGTGGACGCTTGATGAGGTTTGAGCTTTTTAGCATAGCATATTTCACACAAAGCTTTTAATAAAAAAAAAACATTAACAAGTTCTCAATTTCTTTTTGCAGAGAAAAACAACTTTTTGCATGAAGGCACGGGTTTCAACTGTGAATTTTGGAGCTTCGATAAGACGGAGGTTTTTCCCGAGGTCGGCCTGCTAGCTTAGCTCGTAGCTTAGCTTCTCAGCTTAGCTGCATTTAACGATCCAAAAACGTGATTTTTGACAGTTAAAACAGATTTTAAAGAGAAAAGAGAAGGGGGGGGGGTGTCAGTGACGAGAACCAGAGTTGAACCTTTTGTCATCCAGTGTCTTCAGTAGAAAGAGAGAGACACGAAGAAACAATAAAGTCGATAAATGAAAATGAGGTCGATAATTTTCATTTATCCGTCCATCCATTATCTTTACCCGTTTGTTCCATTTTGGGTCACGGGGGTCGCCGATGCCCATGTCCAGCAATCACTGTGCGAGGGGCGGGGTACACCCTGGACGGGTCGCAAGTCCATCACAGGGCCACACAGAGACAAACAATCATTCATTCTCTCACTCACACCTAGGGACAATTTAGAGTTACCAATCAGCCTAACATGCATGTTTTTGGTCTGTGGGAGGAAACCGGAGCACCCGGAGAAAACCCACGCATGCACGGAGAGAACATGCAAACTCCACCCAGAAAGGTCCCCGGACCGGGATTTGAACCAGAGACCTGCTTGCTGAGAGGCAGCAGCTCTACCAGTTGCGCCACCGTGCTGCCAATTTTCATTTATCATGCGATTAATTGATTTATTGTTTATTGCGACAGGCCACTCATGTTTTATTATTTTTAACATAAAAGAGACATTTTGCTGCTCACTCACTGCAGAATTACTGTTTTAAACACATCTGCTACTGGCAGGTTTACAGATTTAGCACTAAGGCTCATTTTTGTGTATTAGGCTATTTCTTACAATGTGATTTGGGTTTTTTGATAGTGTTTTGTAATTTAAAAATAAGACACGTTTGTAAGTAGCTATTCTTCATTGGGTAGTAAATAATTAGTGTCAATAACTGATTTGAGACCCATCTCTTGCTTTGTTGTATTATATAACGCACTGAAACTGAATGTGTTAAATCAAACTCGTTTTCAATCACATCCCATAAAGAAATGCTGAGTCACATTGTTTTGTAATTAAATAATTTCACACTATATTAGTTACTGCAGCCCAAGTACCTTTATGAATCATATTGTTGGCTTTGTATCAAGATGCATATCGTATCGGCCACAAACCAGAAATGCACAATCCTAAAAGCCCAAAGAAAATGTATTTAAAGTGGTGTACAAAAACTTTAAACTAGTTATTTTGCTTTTAATTTTAACTTAATTGGCTTCCAATAAGTCAAACTGGTTTGTAAACTTTTATTTTGGTCTTGAACAACAGTTCTGATTAAGCATCTTCTGAAGATCCTTTTTTATTTACTTTAGACATTAACAGCCTTTGCTTATCTGAACAAATGGCACAATATCTGAAAATTGTGTCTTAAAGAAGTACAAAAAAATAAAACCACCAAAGACATGACCCAGGACCTGAGAACTGTATCATCCTTCAATTCATCTTGCAAAGTTTTCAATAGCTCTTTGGAAATCACCTCATTGGCGCTAACACATTATTTTATGTTTGTCAAACTGAGTTTTAGATCCCATTTAAAACTACTCTGGTTCATCCGCTGAGATTGAAAGCCTTTTTATGTCTGAAGGATTTATAGGCCAGAGTTAAGTGGCTTAACAAACGTTCCTCTGAAAACGGTCAATTACTGAAGAGAAAATAAGCGGCAAAACAGCAAATGTCCAAAGAAAAACTCTAAATGACCTTCAGAAATCCCCGAGAACTACTGATCAAGACCGCTTTAAAAGATTATTTAAAAGTCTTGCTCCTTTAGGTGAAATATAAAGAAATACTCACTTTTGAAAACCAAATCCATAGTTCTCGATCTTTTTAACCTTTTGGCCCTTGAATGCACGAACTGACACACAGCAAATATAACCACAAAAAACTCAGTTACTGAAAACAAAAACAGTGGGTTTGATAAACTGGGCACTGTAGTTAGGTTCTTCGATTTAAAATCAAAATGTGGACACAGGAGTGATGTAGCGTCTGGCTTTACAACTAAATCCATGACGTAAACGTCAATATACGCTCACTGAAATGTGGTTGGTCCAACAGAAGGCATAAAGCTTCAAGATAAATAGTTTGTGTCAGTAAATCTCTACACATCTGAACTCCAGATTAAAGCAGAGGTGCACCAAGAGAAGTCATTAAACAGCCATTACGTATGGATGAGTTGGTCAATTTAAAATGTAAAAATTGACTAAAAAGAATTATTTCACAGTCAATTTCACTGTATTTTTACACAAATGAATAGGACAATTAGGTAAATAGGTAATCTGAATAGATTATGATTACATGATCCGTCCATTATCTTCTGCTTTTTCCAAAGTCGGGTCGTGGGGGCAGCAGCTTGAGCAGGAAGGCCCAGAAATCTCTTTGCACAGCCACCTCTTCCAGCTCTTCTGGGAGGACCCCAAGGCATTACCCAGGACAACATAGTCTCTACAGCGTGCCCAGGGTCTTCCACATGCCCAGAGCACCTCCTTAGGGAGGCGTCCAGGAGGCATCCTTACTAGATTTTCAGGTCTCTCTTGTAAATGAGTCCTCTAGGCTCAATGGGATTTACCTGTCTAAATAAAGGTTGAATGAAAAAGATACGTGAACCACCTCAACTAGCTCCTTTTGATGTGGAGGAGAAGTGGCTCTACTCCGAATCTCTTCCAGGTAACTGAGCTTCTCACCCTATCTCTAAAAAAAGACTCCAGCTACCCTGTGGAGAAAACATTTCAACCGCCTGTATTCATAATCTCGGTCTTTCGGTCACTACACAGATTTTGTGGCCCTAGGTGAGGATGGGAATTTTGGAGGCTGAAGTTTGTTGAGTCGTTGCTGTCACCATTATTACAAATTCATCATTCGACCATGTTCCTTGAGGTACAATGTGGGGGCTGCTTGGCAAGTATGGGATTGGGGACCTGTTTCCACGGGCCATTTACAAGCGGTGCAAGAGTTTGGTTCGCGTTGCCGGCAGTAAGTTGGACCCCTTCATGGTAGAAGTTAGACTCCAACAGGGCTGCCCGTTGTCACCCATTCTGTTTGTAACTTTCATGGACAGAACTTCTCGGTGCAGCCAGGGGGTGGAGGGAGTCCAGTTCGATGGCCTCAGGATTCCATCTGTGCTCTTTGCAGATGATGTGGTCCTGTTGGCATCATTGTGCCATGATCTTCAGCTTTCACTGGAGCGGTTCACAGCCGAGTGTGAAACTGCTCAGATGAGGATCAGCACCTCCAAATCCGAGGCCATGGTCCTCAGTCAGAAAAGGGTGAATTGCCCTCGCCAGGTAGGGATTGATGTTCTGCCTGAAGTGGAGGAGTTCAAGTATCTTTGGGTTTTGTTCATGAGTGAGAGAAGAATGGAGCGTGAGATCAACAGTCAAAGTGGTGCAGCGTCTGCAGTATTGCTCACTGTTTACCGGTTGGTCTACGTTCCTACCCTGTTGAATGACCGCCAGTTTAAATGACAGTTTGCCTCTTCATATGCCTGACAATCACATTGATGTATAGCTAGGCCATACTTTGGTATATACTGTAGCTGCAATATGCTGCAAGATGGACTGTAATTGTTTTTGAGTTAATCGAGACTTTAAATTTTCAACAAGAAATAAACTTTAAAGATAAGTTTATTTACCGCAGCAATGTTACATTTTAAGACTAAAGATATCAGTAAGCAATGTTGATTGTACAACTCAGAAAATCCATAAACCCATATTTTATTGGCAGTGAAACATAGCAAGCATATGTTTTTTTGTTGCTTGTTGTTGTTTTGTTTTGTTTTTGTTTTTTGGGGGGGGGGGGGGGGTAGTTTCTAATTATATGGCAGCATGAAGTTGTTCCATATCCATGTTTCCTCTGTGATGCATCTCCTCTTCTTTTAATAACAGTCTGTAAACGTCTAGGACCTGAGGAGACCAGTCGTTGGAGTTTTTGTAGGGAACGATGTTCCATTCTGGCCTGATGGAGGACTCCAGCTGTTCAACAGGCCTGGATCTACCTTGATGGATTTTTTTTTTTTGCCAGTCGGGAGCAGATGTTATAAAACCTGTACACACTTTTTTGCATTGATGGTTCATTTCCAGATGTATAAGCTGTCCATGCCAGAGGCACCTCTACACCATAAGAGAGGCAAGCTTTTAAACTGTGCTGAAAACACCCATGTGACATTTCTCAAGTGAATTTGTCAGTTTTCATACAACAGTTCATTTTGACTCGTCCATTTTTATTAAGCTTTAGCTGGTGAACCTCTGCCCATCTTTATTTCTGAGTTTCAGCTTCCCTAAAATTTTATTTTTATACCCAGGCCAGTCCTGACGTTATTTAATCTAATTTGCTACAAAATGCTCCTCCAGTTATTATTATTTTTCCAACTACTTACTTTCAAAACCTCTTGTTGCCCCATGCCAACCTGTTGGAGGCATGTTTTTACCATGAAATCTAAACTATCTTGTTAAAAAAGGTACACTTAACATTTGATAGGTTTACTATGTTAAATTGTAAATAAGGCATGAGTTACTGACGTTTGTAAATAATTGAAATCTCTTTTTATTTACTTTGCTTCAGACTGCAGGTTTACTTTTGGTTCTTAAGAGTTTCCAAAAGTAGAATGGGAGGAAGATCTTCCAGTTTTCAGGCTCCTCTCTTGTGGAACCAACTTCCAGTTTCTGTCTGTGAGGCTGACACATTTTCTACTTTTAAGATTAGACTTAAGTCTTTCCGTTTTGATAAATCCTACAGTTAGTGTTGGCTTGGGTTTCTTGAGCTATCCCTTAGTTATTCTGCTATAGGCTTAGACTGCTGGAGGACAACCTGACCTCATGTCCTCTCTCTGCTGCTGTCTTTACTTGCTGTACTCTACCTGTTTGTATTTGTAATTATTTCTATCTTAACGTGTTTTTGTCTTTCCTCCTATTGAAACTTCACCTGGACCTGTCATGCCTGTGTCTGTTTCTACTTCCTGTTCCTCTCAAACCCAGCCAGTCAAAGCAGACGGGCCGCTCGTCCTGAGCCTGGTTCTGTTTGAGGTTTCTTCCTGTTAAAAGGGAGTTTTTTCTTTCCACTGTCTCCTTTGTGTTCGCTCAGGATGGGAGACTGTGATGAAGTGAAGATTCAACACAACTGCTGTTTCCTTAGCTAGAGAACTTTTATTAATTAGCTGTTTATTTATGTGAATGTTTTTGTACAGTGTTCTGAGACAACTTTTGTTGTGACTTGGTGCTTTATAAATAAACTATTGAAACCAAATTCATTCAACCTTTATTTATTTATATTTTACACTATCATAACTTTTACCAACTAGGGTTGTAAATCAAAACTACCGGTATAAATCCTCCTCCATCATTAAAACAAATCAGATAAAAGTGTGTTCCTGCAGAAATGAAGTTGTGTGAAGGCTTTGCATATGCCAGAGATGCTGTGGTCTTTCTTCGGCTGGTCTACTGTAGATGTTAACCTGCTGAGCCTGGTCATTTGTACAGCCCTGTCCACCTCGATCCCACCTTCATCTAACTCAGAACACTCTAGAAATTGAAGTAATGCACCCGTTCTTGTTCCACGCACAATGTTTTGTTAGTCCTCCAGTAACGCACTTTTATTTTATTCACCAGTTTACGATTTTTTTTCTATCAGCTTTCCGGTCATTCACCCGCCATAATCTCATCATCCACTCATCAATCAGTCCATCCATCCATGCAACTCAACCAAACACTGCCTTCTAAAATGACATTATTGGCCATTTTCAGTCTGTTTTCAATCTGTGCCATTTATTTGAGCCAAACGATGATACCAGAGATTAGATTACTTGGACACAGTTGTAGCAGTGGTGTACATGTGCGGCTCCAGCTCAAAGTAAAAGCCCCTCCATCCTTCCGTGCTGTCATTCAGCACAAAACCACCCATGCAGCAAGCCATTCATGCATGTGCTCATCCATCTGTTCACTCACTAAATCATCTAACTAGGTTTCTTATTCATTCATTCACCCTCACTTTCTATTTAACCCAGCCATTTGTAAACCCCATGCATGCTCACCATCAGTGGTGCTGGACTGTAGTCTCTGACAGAGGCCTTCTGTGTCTCTGTAGCTGTCTTGGATCTTCTGTAGGGCGTCAGCACCTCGGAGCTCCATCAGCTCCCTGAGCTCCTTCACCGTGACCCCAAAGTCTCCCAATGAAATGCTGCCATCTGCCCTTCCTCCTCCTCCACCCCTGCCCCGAGTCCCTTTGGGATAAAACTCCACAGCGCTGTTTGCCATTTCACCCATCGTCGCGGTCGTTGACATTTCAGGAAGTTTCTTACTCTTCTCTTTTGGTCCTCCTTTCTTTCTGTAGTCTGCTCAGGTCCTCCTTCGTTTGGTAGGTGAAGGGTTGTTCATGTGCTCTTAATTTTTTATCTAAAAATGTGATGGAAATTATGCATCCAGACTCCTTTTTAAGGGCAATGAAGGGGCAACAGTTTTTTTTCTTCTCTTTGCTATTTTGGCCTAACCTCCCACTGCGCCTTTAAATCTCCATAACAGAGGGAGGCAGGGAAGGAGGGTGAGGAGGATGAAGGGCAGCGAACAGGATCACTTCAGAAGCGAGAGGTCTGAATGTATCCAGCTTTCTTCCCCCCCTCCCCGTCTCCTCTGTGACTCCACTCTTTCCTCGCGTCTGTCCCCCTCCCTCCAGGGTCACGGCCAGTCCATGGACGGACAGGCTAACGGACGTGCCGACGGGAATAAGGAGCTCGATGATGGACGGATGGAAAGAGGAGAGAGGGGCAAAGGCGGCTGATAAATCGCAGACAGGAAGCAGATCCAGATCCAGTTCAGAGGTAGCTACTGCGGCACCACCAGGACCTAGGAGAGAGACAGAACCATTACCGCTCTGTTCTATCGATCTCACTCAACTTTATTTATGTAGCAGAGACGCATTTCAAAATGTTTTACCGATCAAAAGCAAAACAAAAAAAAAAAGCCCCAAATAACAAAAATAAAACTATAGTTTTGTAAGAATAACGTAACTTTGAAAACAATGTTTAAAGACAAAATAAGGCATACAGAAATGACGTAAAAAAACATATTTAATAAAATTATATTTAGGAGGAACGTGAAGCAGGGTTCAATAAAGACATTAAAAACAAAAAGGCGACCTAATCTAAATATGTTAGAAATTTCACACAAATATGTTTTTATAGCCCTGAAGCAAAATTACACATGTGATATTTCAACCTGAATTCATTGATTTGTTTTTGCACTACAAATATGTAAACACAATACTGACATATTATATTCTAAATAAAACTATAAATTGATACAGAGAAGCAGAAGTTCAATATTCAGTCCAGGTTCTGGCAAAAATGCTCCACTGTTTTTTTTAAATAACAAGACTATAGTTTCAACTTCTGAAAGAAATAAATAAAAAAAACTTCTGTTAAGAATAAGAGCGGACAAAGGCAGTATAATTTAAAAAGTGACAAATGCAAACTGTTTAAATTTTAAATATTTTTTAAACATTTTTAAACATAAAACCCTGTCCACAACCACTTTAGAGCTACACATTGAAAGGTCATGAAGACCGGGCATCAGTGACCCCCACCACACAAAAACGAAGAAACGTGTAAATGGCTCGATTATAAAGAAACAAAATCCCCACATTTTTTTGTACTCATATTATTAATTTTTTCTTAAATTAGAAAATTTGTAAGCAAAATTTGTGACCTGATGCCACTTAAGCTCCTTTGTTCATCTACAGAAACAGCCAAAATGGCTGAAAAAGGGTCAACAATGGCGACAAGACACCTTAGGGATGGGGAAATCTTATAATTTTCACATTTACTGAGAAAAGTGTGCAAATAAAAGTGTTTTATTTAAACTGAGTGAACGCCTGCATTTCAGAATTTCCCATCAACATATCTGGAAAACAACTGAATGGTTTCAAACGGCTCCATTTGATATATATAGTTCCGGATAAATATTTTCGTTTGATTTCATAATTTGTAATGAGCACATTTAAATCAGAAACGAGATTTATTTGAAGAGCTCCAAAAATCAAACCAAATCTCTTGGAGAGTTCCTCTGAAGCGTGCGGCTCAAATGTAAAAGTTTATTTGTCTGCGTGCACCAACTTTCATGAAACTTTTGTCCAAACCTCCTAAAACAAACTGCAGCGATCTCATTCCTCCTCCGTGGCCCTCGCCTTGAAGGAGGAACAAGAGTATCTGAAATGTAAGAAGTAAACAGTTTTTAAATCTAAAGTTGAGCTTAAAACTCTTCTAAATCATTACAACAGATTTGACTTCTTTAGTCCTTTTTGGGTGAATAAACACCATAAAAACTGAATTCTGGTCGATTTTTTCAGGCTTTCTTTCTCTGTTCATGTTTTCAAAATCCTCATTTTTCTTCCTAACATTATCTTTATACGGACTGTTTTTGTTTTTCTCCACTGAGGATTTTCAGCAGTAAAGCAGTTTGTTATAATTAAAGAATATGTTACATTACGGTACACAACACACTTAAGTTCTAATACAGAGAATACAAAGATGTGTTTTCTTGTTTGTTGATATCAAGAGGAATAAAATCTGCTCTCCGCCTGTTCCTTTAGGCTACACTCGTTTAAATGAGCGTTTATTTGACCCACGTCCGCATGAACTGATTGTGTGATTATTTAATAAAGGAGTCTTCTAAGAATTGAAACTCAAAGTGTTGTTGAAGCTGCTGAAAACCACTTCCCCCTAATCTGAACCTACATATAAATCTAACCCTGAAACTAATGAGTTAAATAAACCTAACACTGATAGTGCTCGGGTTCAGCAGCAGCTTCAGCTGCTCCGATGAAGCTTCATCCCACGTGAGCAATTAGCATCAGCTGTAAATATTCTCAGCATCACACACGGCACAGCGCATTCAGATTTTTCCCTGTCAGGGTATTTTACGTAAGGATGAGCAAGAAAGAGAAAAGAAGCAGAAGCTCATCAGTAATTCCTTTTCTTCTCCCTCCTCTGAACTCTCCCTCAGCTCCCCCTGCCTCTTGCATCTTCTCCCTCCCGTCTCCTCTCGGCCCTGCCATGCTTTCTGAGAGTTGTTTCTGACTGAGTCACCCGGTTCCAGCTTCTTTTGAAGCTCCTGCTTGCTCTCCATCTTCTCTTACTTCTTGCTCTTCCGTCTATGATCCATTAAGATTTAAGGATTGTTCATTTTCACTCCTTTTGACCCTCCTCTTTCAGCACCTTTTGTCTCCCCGTCTGTTTCCTGTTACTGTAATAATTTATTTACTCAGCCAGTCGTGCTTTTTCTTACCAGCCTGATTTCTTACTCACCGATTCTGTCTGATATTATAAGACTCATGCAAAGAAAAGGGCTCTGCTCATCCTCCCAACTACTCCGAGTCCGTCGTTCTGCTTGTCTCAGAACTTTGACGGGAACAGCACGCACAAGCATGCGTGTACATGTGCATTATATATAAGGCAAAAATAACTATTACTCAGTTAGTTACGCATTCCTCACGCTCACAAAGCTAAAGCCACAGGAAGCATCACCAATGAAACACACACAAAGACCCAACCACTCCTGCCCAGAGACATGAATTTTATGATCTCTGCCATGACACACACAACTGTGTCATACACCAAAGCACTTTCAGAATGAGGTAGAAGGAGGAGAGGGGGCTGCTGTCCTGGCTGGGGGAGCGTTTGAACATGAAAAGAGTCAGACAAAAGGTCAGCAGCCTGCCCATTCCTTCTGAATGCTGGCCCTGCTTGTTCGTGTTCTGTCCCTCAGGGTTGGAGTAATTTGGTTATTTTTATTTCCTTTTTAATGGAAAGCGGCCGCTCTTCACCCTCTGGAGGTTTCTGTTTTATCACGGCAACAAGGACGTTGAGAACAGCACAAAGATGGGGAAGACGCAGAGGAGATGCTCCTCGAGGGATCTGATTCTAGGCCAGCAGGCTGGCGACTCCGTGCGCTGGATCAGGCAACAGAGCCAACAAAGATCCACATCTGAGCGCACGTGACTGAACAAGTTGGTGCGCAGAGATGCGTTCACGTAACATGCAGCACACCTGAGCGCATCAACATCAGTATTTAGTGTAGTCTGGTCTGAGGTCCACCTGTGCACCTGCGGTCCTGACTTCTGGCATGTTGGAAGGGTCACCTCTGGCCAGGCCTTCATGTGTGGCTGCGGACGCCACCGCTGGCTTGGCGCCACTCACACGCTTCTGTAAAGCCCAGTGGGAAAAGCACAGGCAGAATTCGACACAGCCAGTGGATAAAGCCATTAAAGGTGGGCTGCTGGCAGGGAGAGGATATCTGCATCACTGTGCAGCCCATTAAAGCAGCACCGTCATGATGCAGAAACAAGTGACACCGCCACACTTCAGTGTCCCGTGTCCTCCTACAACTCCACCCAAAGCACAAACACATCATTCTGATTTATGTGCAGGAATGGCCCAACGGTGTCACACATAAAACGACCTTTCCTGGTCACCTTCAGACGTGCCTGAGCTTCAGCCCTCAGCTCATCTCCAGCAGCAACAAGAGGAAGTCACGATGAAAGCCGACATTCTGAAAATGCCACGAGAGATGAAGAGCCGGTGGAGACACCGTGTCCTGAAGGTTACCGGCCCGGCGCCCGCGGGCCTCCCCCTGACAGACTCACACCCACCCTGCGCTGCCCGGCGACCCGTCAAGGTCCCTCCGGCCACCCCCGCAGCTCAGCCCGGCCCGGCCCGGCTCGGATCAGCGCTGCAGGTGCGCCGACGCAACTGATGCCCGGGAACAACCGGGAGGTAAAACGCACGGGGAGAACAGCGCGTGCTCCTCAGTGAAAATGTTAGCTGGCACTGACAGAGGACACGGAGGGATGGATGCGCGCGCGCATGCACACGCACACACACTCTTCCTCACACTGTCATAACGTGCGCTGGTGTGTGGACAGTTCTGATGGCTGTTTCGGGCCTGAGAGGAGAACATTAGGCCGTGCACGTTCTCTGCAAGTCCCTCAGAACCCCCCCGACCCACACAGCCTCCCTCAGCTAACAGACGGGCCCGGGATAAAAAAGAGTTACGCACGCAGGCACGCGCGGACTCACCATGCAGGCCGAGCTCAAGGACATCAGCATCAGTGCGCGGGCGGGGAGGCAGAATCCCCCGTTAATCTGCGTGTGCGTAGAGCGGAGAACGTCCCGAACCGGATGAGAGGATACAGCGGGGGGGTGGAGGGGAGAGGGCGCGGGGTGAGGGAGGAGGACGCGGCTGCTCCTGTCGCCTGGAGGGATGAAGGACGGCGGCGCTGATGAAGATCCCGCTCCGGCGCGGTCACCTGGCGGCGGAGTTCTGCGGTGGTTTGAGGAGGGAGGGGGAGAGAGGAGGAGGATGGAGGGAGGGAGGGGGAGGATTTAGACACCTCCGCTGCTGGGAGGGGACACGGGCCGGTCCGTGAGTCCGACAGCTGCTGGTTCCGTCAACTGTTAAAGTCGCTGGGAGAAGAACTGAAGCTCCTGCGACATCTTTGGAGGGGGAGGAAGAGGAGGAGGAGCAGCATGGGAGCTCGGTTGCAGCATCCGAGTGAGGAGGGGGGGCGGGGGTTTGAGGACTGCTCCGTGGGCTACGTAACCCCATCCCATCGACTGCGTGATGACGACAGCAGGGTACGTTGTTGGTGAAGGGCCAATTAAAAACGACCAACAATAAATGTTTTCAACACAGAAACGTGTTTTTAATTATTTTAATATTTTATATCCAAGAGTAAAAACTAATTACAGAGCTGTAATTAAGACAATGATAAAAATATATACGTTTTTATTTCCTTCTTTTAGCTGCTCCCTTCTTCAGGTCTCCCATGAAGCCCCTCCTGACACAGACCAGCTGCTCTGTGGAGCTGCCATCTACACTACAGCTCTAATAAAAAGCTCACATTTACTGTTTTTTGTATAGAATGAAATAATGTTTTTCCATTTCTTCCTGTAAGCAGCTTGTAACAAGTTTGTTTTTACCACAGCTAGATTACGGAGACAATCTATAGATTTGCCTCCCTCCTAAACTGGAGCCCATTTGCTGCTCTGACATATATAATAGGTTCACCCTTTAGGACTCACCACTGTACTTTATATATCCTTACTTCACTCAATATTCAAAAGATGACTGGTATATTCTCATATACAAAAGCATTTTAAGAAAATTACCATCATATATCCAAGTTCATTTCACTCTAGAACACCCACAGTCTGGGCCAGGCTGCGGTTTAAGATACCCTTTGTGCGCACAGTCATAAAGATGAGTTTGTCTTACCCATGGTTTTGGAATGATCTAGTTTAAGTTGAGGTTGGAGTCTTTTATTCCTATTCATTCATTCATTCAACCTTTATTTATACAAGTTTATATTTATATATCTGGTTTTAAACAAAAACTATCTTGAGGTTTTAGTCACATCTTGCACCTGTAATGTTTAAGTGTCTTAAATTGTGATATTTTTTAAACTTGCATTGTATTTTACGTCTTATTACTAGATGTTTTGTTGTAAATATTTTAATGCTGTTACTGTTATTAGCTATATGTAATGGGTTGTTTGAACGTTGCACATTGCCCAAGACATCCTTGTAAAAGAGATTCATAATCTCAATGAATTTCTTTCCTGGTAAAATAAAGGTTTAAATAAATAAAAAATCTAGGGCATCCAGGGGAGCAGATGGTGGGGTTGAGGGCCTTGCTCAAGGGTCCAGAGTGGGGCAAGCAAGGTTAGGATGCCTCCTGGACACCTGTAGGATGAATAGTCCTGGAGGGACTATTGCCCCTTTTCTACTGTTATGGTGCGGATCAGATAAGTTCGGGTCAGCTCAGATCAGCTCGTTTCTCGGCTGGCCTGGGAACACCTCGGGATTCCCCCGGAGGAGCTGGCTCAAGTCGCTGGGGAGAGGGAAGTCTGGGCCTAGCTGCTACCCCCGCGACCTGACCCCGGATAAGCAGAAGAAAATAGATGGATGGATTTAATTTTTTTGGGGGGTGGCGCAGAGGTTAGAGAAGGTGAGCCTGTGATCGGAAGGTTGCTGGTCTGACTCAGACTGACAACATCAAAATGTGTGTGGAAAAAGGTGAAGCACACACCTGCCTCTACCCAGATACCCGAGCCACCTCAACTGGCTCCTCTTGACGTGGAGAAGCAGCAGCTCTACTCTGAGTCCCTCCCGGATGACCAAGCTTCTCACCCTGTCTCTAAGGGAGAGCCCAGACACCCTGCGGAGAAAACTCATTTCAGCCGCTTGTATCCGAGATCTCGTTCTTTCGGTCACAATAAAAAATAAAAATAAAAAAAAGAAATATAAGTGATGACAACTAGAACTTTCTGAAGAAGCTCAAACTGAGTTCTTAAAAGGTAAAATGAACAGAACTAAAACTAAAAGCAACAGAAACAGATGCTAAAGTTATTAACTGAAAACAAGCTAAAGTTAAAACTTACAAAACAGTAGCTAAAAGTAGATAACCAATTGCTAAAGCTAAAATTAGCCAAACAGTAGCAGAGCGTTACGGTACAAATGCTAGGTCTGAACTGCTAAAATCTTCTCTCCCCATCTGGTGGTAGTAGTAGTAGTAGTAGTAGTAGTAGTAGTAGTAATAGTAGTAGTAGTAGTAGTAGTAGTAGAAATAGTAGTAATAGTAGTAGTAGTAGTAGTAGTAGTAGTAGTAGTACTAGTAGTTGTAGTAGTATGTGTGTAGGCACATCGTTCTGTTGACAGGGCGCCCTCCTTGGTTAATGGTATGGGAAACACTACAGAAGTTAAAACTTACAAAGCCATAACTAACATAAACTAAAGTTGCTAAAGTAAGAGAATCAGTTACTAAAGCTAAAATTTGCTAACCAGATAAAGTTAAAATACAAAACAATAACTGAAATAGAAAAGCAGTATCTAAAGCTAAAATTAGCTGCTAGCTAGTTAAGTTTTCCAGATCCCGTCTAGTGATTATTTTAAAAAATAGCTACAAGCGAGACAATCTGGCGACTTTGAAAGCTGTGAAACTTTGGCTGCAGTGCAAGCAAGTCTGGTTCTTTCCATCCAGCAGTGGGTGATGCCGTGGTGCTGTCCCAAAGCTCGGACAGACCCGCTCCAGCAGGACATGCTCACCCCACCTCATCCAGAACCTGAATTAATCAGGTCTGTGCAAACTGCTGGTGTCTGATCCATGGCAGGACATAAACGTAAAAAAGATCATGTCTAAAATAAACCACCGCACTAAAACATCTTTGAGGGACTGTTTTGTGTCACTTTTACTGGTCCCAAACCAGGAGAAGGGCCTCAAAAAATAAGAATTGACAGAAAAAACTTATTTGTAGTTTTAAACATATTTAATGTCAATGTCTACTTATTTATATAGTGCATAAAAACAACACAAGCTGATCAAAGTGCTTTACAATTTAGTCAAATTAAAATAAAAGCAAGAAAGAAGAACAAGAAAATGTCTTGTGTGGCTAAGGAAACACAAGAAAGTTAATAATAAAATACAACACACAAGAAAAATCTGCTTTAACTGGTTCTCAAACTCTGCCAGGGAAAAAAGATGGTCTTGAGCAAAGATTAAAAAGTCTCAACCAGGGGCGATTCTAGAATATGATCTTTAGGGGGGCTTAGCCCCCAGTGCTGACAATGGCTCTTGGCTTGAACAACGCGGTGGCCATTAGCATCAGACGTATTTGGGGGGACACATCGGTGGGGAGGGGGTGTCTGGGATTCATCCCCCAGAAAATTTTGAATAAAGTTTATTTTGAATAAAGCAGAATTTTTTTTAATATTGTGCGCCGCAACAATACCATACCATACCGTACCATACCATTTTATTTATAGAGCATTTAAAACAGCGACAAGGCCAACCAAAGTGCTGTACAGACAAAACAACAAGTAACACACAAAGCAAAATACAAAATGAGGTAAATCAGAATATAGACGTAAAAACGATGCAGATAATGACGACAAACCTGTGTGGAGCATACAGGATCAAAACACAGATCATCTGGTGTTGAAAGCTACTGAATAGTAGTGAGTTTTTAAACGGGACTTGAAAACCGAGAGGGAGGGGGGCCTGTCTGACAAGCAGAGGTAACTCGTTCCAAAGTATTGGTCCTGCTACAGAGAAGGCCCTGTCACCTCTGCGCTTAAGACGAGTTCCTGGAACTGTGAGGAGCAACTGGTCCGCTGACCTCAGGGAGCGTGGTGGGACATACGGTTGTAGCAGATCAGAGAGATGGGGGGGGGGGGGGGGGGGGGACTGTTCAGTGATTTGTAGACATACATGAGTATTTTGAAATGGATTCGAAAGTGAACCGTAACCAGTGCAGTGAGGACAAAACTGGTGTAATGTGCTCTCTTTTGCCTGTACTGCTTAAAAATCAGGCTGCTAGCTAAAAATACAGACATGCTAGCTAAGATACCACAGATGTAGCGCTCTGCTTCTCTCATGCATGCCCCCACCCCATCTCCCCAGTTCCTGCAGGTAAGGGGCATTTCACTTTGGAACAAATTGAGGTTGCCAATTGGTCAGTTGCGGACCAGCCTACTGGATTGACTGATAGGTCGCGTCGAGGATCCGACTCGTGCAAAAAAATCATAAATTTTACGGGCCAGTTTAAGAGTCATCATTTATTCCGTATTTATTCTAAATGTATTCAATGTTTTTGTGAATCTAAGGTTTTCCTTACAAATCCTAATGATGGTTTCTTAAATGTTCAGGGGTGCTGAGTTAAAATTTAAGGGTGCTTGAGCACCCCCAAAAAGAGGCTAAAATCGCTACTGGTCTCAACAGTCTTTCAAAGTAAGTTTATTTTGGCTGTTCCCTTCTTCAGGGGTCGCCACAGCGAGAGAACTCAAGTGAAAAACTTGACAATTGTTTTACACCAAATGCTCTTCCTGACGCAACCTGGGCTCAAACCCTCAACCTCAGGATAACAAGACCACGGCACTGACCACCAAGCTACCGCAGCCCCCTCAGTGGTCTTTAAATGATGGTAAACTGTTCCACAGTGGAGCAGCAACCGCAAAAGCCCGATCACCTCTGGACTTCATTTTGGATTTGGGACCATCTGAGAGAAACTGTTTGGTAGACCGGAGTGCTCTTACTGGAGTTAAAGGGAGACAAGACTTCACCTTGATAATGAAGTCTTCTTCTTCTTTCAGCTCTTCCCTCTTCAGGGGTAGCCACAGTGAGTCATCCTCCTCCATCTCACTCTGTCCTCGCTCCAACTATCTCCATGTCCTCTCTAACTGCATATCTCCTCTTTGTCCTTTTTCTGGCAGCTGCATTTCTAACATCCTTCTGCCAATATACCCACTGTCCCTCCTCTGGACATGTCCAAACCATCTCAGTGTGTCCTCTCTAACATCATCTCCCAGTTGTTCACCCTGTGCTGTACCTCTGATGATCTCATTCCTCATCTTCTCCATCCTTGTCACTTAAGGAGAGAACCTCAACATCTTCATTTCAGCTACTTCCAGTTCTGTCTCCTGTCTTTTTGTCCATGTCTCTGTCTCCAGACCATACAACATAGCTGGTCTCACCACTGTCTTGTAAACTTTGACCTTTGCTGACACCCTTTTGTCTGAAATCTCTCCTGAAACTTTTCTCCATCACTCCATCCTGCCTGGACTCTCTTCTTCACCTCTTTACCACACTCCCCATTTTCCTGGACAGTGGACCCCATAAGAAACTGGACTTCACAGATAAATAAATTGTATCTGTTTTTCTAATTTAAAAACACTATAGAAAATAACCCGCAGATTCAACAGCTGCATGAAGCCATTTTGAGATTCATTTGGTCTCAAGCAACTGTCGTTCGCCAAAACATTTCTAATGTTTGTTAGCTTACCTGATTTATTTCAGCTCCATGTTGATATTCACTCTGGAGTCGAGTCTTCTTTATTTAAAATAATTATTAATAAATGCAAATATAAAGAACCTTTGCTTGTTTCAGTTACTTCGTACTCGATTATGTAAAATCGGGGTTTTTTTGTTCCCGCTAATGAGTGTTTAATGTCACAAAGAAAATCGGATAGTCCATTGTTCACATCGAGGTGATGCATGTATATTTTAAAATTTGGGGGTAAAATTAAAAATTACTAATTAAACATTAATGACTGGAAATTTTAAAGATAAATGTAATAAAAAAAGTGATTAAAACAACAAGCAAAAAATAAAAACTCACATATTTTGCCCATTTTAAACACTATAACACTTTTTTTACGAGATCTTTT
>NC_056508.1:46139808-46142730 GCF_014905685.2 Nematolebias whitei | reverse complement strand
ATTAAAGCTTTAGAGTTCAAACAAAATGTTGACTTGACAGTTTTAAATTGGAAGTGATTTCAGACATTCAATTTGTTCTTTAGCACAAAGAATGTATAGTTTTTTTAACAAGTTTTTTTTAACGTTATGCTTTCATTATTTTACCCAAGTAATATTATTTAGTAGTCATTTGAAACAATCTCTTTTTATAAATTAATCTCTGAATATGAATGTGACTACTGTAGGTTCAAAATGTTTTTCTCCTAAAAAAAAGACTTAAAATGTGGGATTTAATTTAAAAAAATTATTTTCCAACTCTAATCTTATTACGGCATATTCTTTTGTTAGGCCTGAACTGAAAGATTTGTGCCTGTTCTCAAAGTTTTTGTAAATTAAACCATTATTATAATTAACTTTTTCATTTTGGTTTTGGTATGTAATAAAGTAATTTATATAACATTTTATTGGTTCTAAAATTAACTTGTTTTGGGAGAAAACATATTGCTTGACTTTTTTCCCATTGATAACAGCCAAAGTCAATTTTTGTTCTACAATTCAGAATTTTACATTCACATGTTCAGATCTGAGATGCTTTATTAATCTTAAAAATTAAACTAAACATTGCATAAAAATTTAAATTTTAAAACATGTAAAAAATATATATTTTTAATACAGTTTCAGTCACCATCAATGCAGTCCAGATGAACAGGTTCTGCTCATTTTTATTTTTAGATTTACTTTTTCCTGAATCTTTTTAGGATGTTTGTTGAGTATTTATGGTACTCAGTAAAGCTTACACTCCACAAGCTTTTCCTTTAAGAAAAATACTTTGATTTTTTAATTAAAATGCATTGTAATTCCCATGTCATGTCACACTGAGCATGGTCATGGATGCTACATACGACAGTGTGTTCCACTTTCTGACAATATCCAGCAACTTCCACATCCCAGACTCAACAAAGTGGTCAACGGAGATGTGGTGCACTGCGTGAGACAAATGGTCACACCAGATACTGACTGGTTTTCCATAATACAGTAAAACTGATCATTTTAGAGCGGCCTTTTATTGTGGGCAGCCTAAGACACATGTGGTGCAATGTTGTCTAATCAGCATCTTGATATGCCACACCCGTGAGGTGGATGGATTATCTCGGAAAAGGAGAAGTGCTCACAAACACAGATTTGCACAAATCTGTGAACAATATTTCAGAGAAAAAGACCTTACGTGTACAAAGAAAAAGTCTTAGATCTTTAAGTTCAGCTCATGGAAAATGGGAGCAAAAACAAAACTATCAAAGTTCATGCTCAATAGGTAGAAAAACCCAACAAAGTTAAGTCAGGTCCTCCGGACGGTTTCTTCTTGTTGAACTGTGTCACCTTTCATCCAAAGGACTTCATCAGTCCGAGAAGCCACAACAAACTCAGTCCCATTAGAAGCACACTCGCATAGTGGGTCAACCAGTGTGATAAGATGTTTTTTGGAGTCCGCCTTCTCCCTGCTGACTCTTTTGAGGCAGCCATAGCCAAAGTGGTTCAAAATATCAAAGTTCATGCTCAAGAAAAACCCAACAAAGTTAAGTCAAGTCCTCTGGACGGTTTCTGTTTGTTGAAAAAGTTTGTTGAATTTCGGTATTTGGAACCATTTTGGCCATGGCTGCCTCGAAAGAGTCGGCGGGGGAGAGAGCGACTCCAAAAACCATCTTATCACCATCAGACTGGTTGACCCACTATAGGTGCTATTTATAAGACTGAGTTTGTTGTGGATCCTCAGACTGACAAAGTCTTTTGGATGAAAGACGAAACTTGCAACAAAAGAAACCGTCCAGAGGACCTGACTGAACATTGCTGGAAAAGCAAAGTGTTGCATTTATTTATTTATTTTTTTTAGGGATGGATGATACTGGATTTTTGGCCGATATCCAATATGCCGATATGTTAAAACTTATTTGGCCGATAAACGATACCAACACCAATACTTTCCCCCAGACCTACTTTTCATCCATCCTTCCATCCATCCATCCATCCATCCATTATCTTTACCTGCTTCTTCCATTTTGGGTCATGGGGGACGCCAGTGCCCATGTCCTGCAATCACTGTGCGAGGGGCGAGGGACACCCTGGATGGGTCGCAAGTCCATCACAGGACCATTTAACCTTTATACAAGAGAGACCTGGACCTAGACCTACTTACAGAGACTACATAGCTTTCTCTGCTGTGGAATTAAAATACAACATTTTTCTTCATGGTCTTTGTCAACTTGGCCTGCTACCAAATGCAGATGCCAAAAGGAGGGCTGAAAATTATGTAACACTATATACTGTAAATATATAATATATATATATATATATATATGAAAACAGCACCTTTTATGTCGGTGAGTTATTTTTGATGGAACGGCCGATGTCTGATGTTTAACTTTATTGCTAATATTGGCCGATACCGATACCATGCCGATAATATCGTGCATCCCTAGTTTTTTTGTTCAGTGTAATAAGTACATTTGTCACCTAGAGTATTTCCAGTTTCTGACTGCCCTTCCATTTGGTGTTCCACTTCTAGGAAAGACCCTCTGGGGTTCAGGTGGTGTGTTTCTGGAAAAAGACGCAGAAGTTTGTCCATCGTGCACCTACAGAGACACTGGTGACGGGTCAAAGAGCCTGTTGACACGTGGACTCTGCAGGCGAGGGGCAGAAACAGTACATTTCCCAGCCTTCTCTCTGAGGGGATCAGGTTCTGGGAAAAATCACAGAAGAAACTTACGTTGATTTTCTCCCGTCAGCTCCTCAAGCTGCGAGACGGAGAAAAGAGAGGAAATGTATTTATAGCTGGATCAGACAAACTTATTATTAGATATCTTTTTACACTGAAGGGAGATGGGATGCAGACTTATCTGTCCACACACACACACACACACACACACACACACACACACACACACACAC
>NC_056508.1:46114184-46139798 GCF_014905685.2 Nematolebias whitei | reverse complement strand
CACACACACACACACACACACACACACACACACACACACACACACACACACACACACACACACACACACACACACTTGATGAAAGCCTTTCTTGCTGATTTAATCTTTGTCTTTTCTTATCTTAAACTCTTCCACATCATCTCCCAAAGGCAAACACAACATTTACTGTACTTTTAGTAACAAACTCAGCACATTTCCTACTTTTTCTTTTCTGATTACACATTACTTTTGCTTAAAATAAAATTTTAAATATATGTCTTTATTTAATATGAGCGCACGCTTAATGATCAGAGATTATGCAGTACCTTGTGAAAGTCTTCAGAGCACTTGAACTTTTCCACACGTTGTGTACTTCAGTCGTATTTTAACAGGATTTTATGTGACAAACCAACATTATACTGAAAAACTGTGACAGGAAAATGATGTTTTCTTTTCTTCTTTTTTAATTTATTTTACAAATAAAAATCTGAAAAGTGTGCTGTTTGTATTCATCTGGTCTGAGTCGGGACTTTGTGGAATCACCGTTCAGTGCAGTTCCACCTGCAGGTTTCTTCAGATTTGTCTCCAGCAGCTTTGAACATTAAAGACTGAACATTTTGCCCGTATGTTTTTTTTTTTGTAAATCAGGCAGAGCTGACCTGATTGATCCGACCCATTCTGTTGTAGATCTGGCTGTATTTTTGTGGTTGTTGTCCTGCTGGAGTTTTTGTTTTTCCAGGATGATCCTTTGTTTAGTTCCTCCATCTTCTCTGTTCCTGCTGAAGAAAAGCTTCCCCATAGCATGATGTTGCCACCTCTGTGTTTCACAGTGCGGATGTTGCGTTCAGGGTCATGTGAAGTCTTCAGTCTGAGCAGAGCAGCTTCTTACAGGTTTGCATCCACGACGTGTCAAACTGCAAACAGGACGTTCCTTCAGCACTGTTTTTTTCCCACTCTCCCTTAAACAGCAGACTTGTGGAGCACGGCTCATAGTTGTCCTGTGGACAGATTGTCCCACCTGAGCTGTGGGTCTCTGCTGTTTCTTCAGAGTTACCATCACGCTTCTTGGCTGCTTCTCAGATAAATGCTCTCCGTGCCTGGTTGGGTTGAACTCTTTCTGATTTTGGATGATGAGCTGAACAGAGGTCCATGAGATATTCAAATCCTGCTTTAAACTTCTCGTGTTCCTTGGTCTTCGTGATGCAGTTTTAACGAAACGCTAAGCCTTTCAAAGAACATCTGGATTAATACTGTGATTAGATTACATGCAGGAGGACTGTATTTACTAATTATTTGACCTCTGAAGGGGATTAGACTTTGAAAGCCATGTATTGTTTCTGAATAAATTTATTTTTATTTTAATTTTCAGTATATAACACAGCGTCTCCCAACCGTGGTCCTTGAGGAACACCATCCTGCATGTTTTAGTTTGAATCAATGGGTGATGAACAGACTTCTGCAGAACTCGATGAAGTGATTAAATCACTGGAGCAGGACCGTGCAGGCTAGTGTTCCTCGAGGACCAGGGTTGGGAACCACTGATATAACATACTACATATCTACATGTATGTACTTGGCAGCCAGTCCGGACTCAGTTTTTGTAACATTGTGTGTAATTTGTGTATTTTTAAAGACTTAATGTTTGAGCAGTACACAGCTCAGCTTTATGTTAAAGGCCCCAACAGACGTTTGAGTGTTTGTTGCAGACGGATGCATCTTTTCAACATCTGATTGTTTACATGGACGAGAAATCAGGCAACACACACACACACAAACACACACACACACACACACACACACACGCACACGCTGTATGAGTGATTAAGAGTGCTTGTGATGTCTCAACAGTTCAAGGGCAGCCTTCTCGTGCACTGCAGGCCTGATGGAACATTAACACCCCAAACTGTCACTCTGATATAAACACGTGCACGTGGTGGCGCACGCAGCTCGTTGTGTGACCTCTGACCTCCTTCGAATGTCTGCGTGAAGGCTGGAGTCATGTGAGAGCTGATCAGAGGAGGAGAGCGGCTCCTCTTCCTCATCAGACACGTTTCCCTCCCGTGCTCCTCCGGCTCCTTCCCACCTGATGGTTAATTCATGGAGTCTGGCTGAACGCTCAGCCTCGTCGTCATTAATAAAACATCAGGGAGACGGAGGGAGGAGGAGGTGGAACCGGGAATAAAGAGCTGATGAGGAAATAAAAAGAGGAGAGGAAATAATGAAGAATGCATATCCCCCGCCTCCTTAAACAGCAGTTTTACAAACCATCTTACGTTGAGAAGTGATGCACAGTCTCCTTACGCTTTCACTACATGTTGTGGATGACTCTCGGCTACTACCAACCAATTTCAGCTCAGTATCTGTTAAACTGTTTTGTACTGGCTGTTAATAAGCTGTGGTTGCCAAGTTCAGACTGACTCCAAACTTTAAAGAGTTGTAGATGTGCATTTATTAATCACACCACGAGACATTCATTAAAGCCTGGCTAGTGAATCATGAGATATTTTGCTAACAGACAGGGCTGATGCCATCAGTTAAGTTTTAAGCTAAAATTTTGCACTTTGCTTTGCGTTTGTGCTGCAGATGATGCTCAGCTACAACGTTTCACTTAACTTCTGCAAAAGTGACTGAGTTGGAGCCTTTCTTTGTTTCTATATCCCAAATGTGTCAAATTCAAGGCCCGGGGGCCAAATGCGGCCCTCGTTGACATCTTATCTGGCCCCCAAGATGTTATTTTAAATGTAAAATACTTTTATCACTTAACTTTTTTCAGTAATCTTTGATTATGATGTCAAAAGTGCAAAAGAGAACGTCAAATGTGACCAAACTCTTGTTGAGGAACCTGTGACCAAGAAAAGATGTTTGGTCTCTGACTGGAGTTAATGTGATTCTGAAACCGGCCCTTAGTTTGAATAAGGTTTTAATTTTGGCCCCTTTTGTAAGTGGGTTTGACCCCCCCCCCCCCCCCCCCCACACACACACACACACACTTTAGACAGAGGAAACAGGGAGGATTTCACCCCAGAAAGAAAAAACTAAACACATCTAGAGGAATGATGTGTTCATGCTCTTTGTTTAAAACAGTTCTCCCTGGTAAATGAGTCCTCGAGGTTCAATGAGACTAACCTGCAGAAATAAAGGTTGAATGGAAAATAAAAACGATTAGAAGGGAGTAAAATGTGTCAGGAATCCTGTGGCGTCATGCGACTCGTGCACGTGACACTTCCTGTCCCCAGAAAAGGCCGGATGCTGCCTGATGATACTGATAATGATGAGAATGCACCACTTCAAGAAGTCACTGAGGAGCTGTGAATGAAAAGGAGTGAGAACTGAGTCACAATAATTTTTTAAAAAATTGTTATTTTCAAATTCTTTTTGTCTAAAAGCTCCAAAAATGCTCCACATGCTGGAAGTTAAGATGCATCATCAGGAAACACGAGCGCCGCTTTGAAAATGGGATTTTATTTGGTCTGGCGTGACGTCATCTGGAACTCCAGCCTTGTACTTTAAACGGAGAATCCCAGAACATTATACGAAGGGATTTCCAGGTGCTACAGAAGCCGGCAGACAAAAACGCGAGTCATTTTTAAAAGAGATTTTAAGGGTTCTACAACAAAAAGTAGTTCTGAACACATACCTGGCTGAAAGATAAAAGATTATATGTTGTTTTATTGTCTCAGTGAAACTCTCACCTGGCAGGGCTGTTAGGAAAGTTTTCTAAAAACAAAAACAATGTACAGATTTCACAACTCTGACACGGTGAGGATGATCTGCTCTAGATTTTTCTCACAATCCTCAACATATTTTGCAAACTGGAATAAAAACTGCAGTTTATACGTGCATCTATTACAGTAGGTCCCAGTCCAAGATGGCTGACTCGAGATGGTCTTGATTTGATCTGGCATGAACGGCGGCGGGCGATATGCATTCCATTAACGCTCCACCTTTAATTCAACAAGAAAGCAGGTGTTTGGGGCTGTTGTCCTGCAGGAAGACCAACTGTGTCCAAGTTCCAACTGTCTAGCAGAACTGATCTGAGGTGAAGCTGAAGGATTTGGACGTTCCATTCCCAGGACCACAGCATGATGCTACCACCGCCGTGCTTGGCAGTTGCCAAAGTGTTTTTAGGTTTGAAAGCCTCACCTTGAATCCTCGAAACATTCCTCCTGTCACTGTGGCAAAACAGCTCAGTCTTTGTCTCGTCAGACTGTAAAACATTTATCCAGACGTTTAAAAGCTTCAAGGCTCCAAACTAAAGAAGAAAAAATAAACTCATGCAGATTACAGATTATCTTTTGTGCTCTGGGTTTTATTTAGCTTTAAAGTTAATCACATTTTGGGGGATTGTCTAGAAATGAAGAAATGCATACATGTTTAACAGAACAATGCAATTTAATATATAATAATCATCCTTTGCATCATTTTCAAATTTATTTTTATTCAAGGTGTTATTGATGAAAACTAAATGCTGGGCTTCAGAGCTCCTCATCAAGATCATACAGAGGTGTTGTAAAAACAACAAACGTCTGATGTTGGGGGGGAGGAGAGGGGGGGGAGAGAGGGAAGCGTCCTCTGAGACCTGACACCAAACAGTGAGTAATGTCTCCCCCTGGTGGCAGACGCTGGTACTGCAGGAGTGATTCTCAGCTCCACGGGGTAACTGGAGCAAAACCAAGCTTTCTGCCTCGCGCACACATCCTGAAGCACACCTGAACCCCAGCGCCTGACTGCAGAGCTGCGCACGTTCGTGCTCGTGCCACACAAACCGAACCTCCACGTGAGTTTCATCCCGCGGCTGCGTCCTTCAGATACACTTGGCCTCCATGTCGTAGAGCCGGAGAAGGTCTGAGATCACAGCGTCGATGTCGGCTTTGGTCACGTCCTCACACAGCACCTACACACACACACACACATGCACACACACACAGTTTTCAGCTCCACACCTGGCCTCGATACCAGGACACATCAAAGGTGCACGCACCATTTCAGACGACCCACATTTTATGGCCTCCAGAGATGAAGCAGGAACTCTAAATATAAGTCTTTTCTTTATTTCAGTCTGCATACGACGGGATTTTACCTCAAAGCTGCAACAAAAGAGGCCTCGTTCATAAAACTGGGCGGCAGCAAACAAGTATAAATGCCACTAAACCTCGAATTAACGCTGAACGGTTACGTAAGGCGTTTCAGCTGCAGCTGGATGCTCCGGGAGTGAAGCCGCTGCTTGAAACGCACTAAAAACCTGCAAGAGTTCAGTGGCTGGAAGCAGCAGAAGCTTCGTAATAAATGTTTTCTTCAAAATAAACTGTTTAAATATAATAATATTCATAAGTGGAGTGGTGGTAAAGAGGTTAGAGAAGGTGGGCCCGTGATCAGAAGGTCGCCGGTTCAAATCCCCGTACCGACAACATCAAAATGTGGGTGGGAAAGGTGAAACACCCACACCTGCCTCCACCCTCATTTGCCCCACTCTCAACCCCCACCATCTGCCCCCCCGGGCGCCCTGGATGCAGCTCTCTGCTCCACACAGAGGGCTGTGGTAGCTCGATGTCTGTGGTTGAGTCAGGAGGAACATCTGGAGTAAAAACAGTCACCAAGTCTTCATGAGAGTTAGTTTGTTGTGGCGACCCCTGAAGAAGGAGCAGCTGAAATCTTTTAAAAATATATATAAATAAACATTAATGCATTTTAAATGCCTCCATGTTGACCAAATAACGACAGCTCTCCTTCTAAAGCTGACTTAAATCTCATAAAGGTTCTTCTCAAATGTTAGATTTTCCTTGAAAGAAGTAAAAAAAAGTTGTTGTTGAAGCTTTGACAAGTTAAATGACTCAGCCAACAAAATGTAATAAATAAATAAGATTTATGAACACGTAAGGGAAAATGATGACGAAGACTTCAGACTGAAGATTATAATGAAAATTATTCTGTAGAGCAGAAGTGAAGTGAGGACATGACAGTCCCAAGTCAAGTCCAGAGTTAAGACACGGAAGTTCTGAGTTAAACCAAAACCTGCAAGACTTGAGTAAACTCAAGGTCTGCAAGTTCTGAATCGAGTCCAAGTCAAGACATAAAATCAAGTCTAGACTCAATAATTAGCGTTTCGAGTCTCCATTTTTCTAACATTTGAAGCCACGGGCAGTTCGGCCCGGCTCCAGGTCGTTGGACGGCAGCTGCAGAGAGCGCTGGACTCCTGGCAGCACTTCCAGTCTTCGTCTGACGGCTAAACTGCCTCTGCACATCAGCTCGCACTTCAGTTAACGTATACTCGGACTGTTTACCGGCTGCTCACACGCCTCCTGAGACTTCAGTAACGTTGACACTTTAGTGTCTTCACGGGACGTTCTGCGGCTTTAAATCCACTTACACTTTATCAGTCAGCTGACGGAGCTGACGGAGCTGACGAAGCGAACGTGGTTTAAACTGCGTGACTGCAGAGTTTTATCAGGTAAAATGGACGGTGGATCAGCTGGGTTTGTAAACAAGTGTTTACTAACAAGTTCTCTTTAGGATGAAAGTATAAATGTCAGCATCGTGTTCCCCCACACGCACCTGCCACCACTTCCTCTCGCCGGCAGGAAGCTCCACGCCGTAGCTGTTCACGGCCAGGTACAGCGTTGCTATGGCGATGTGTTGCGGCGTATGACGGATGCACATGTCTCCGTGGTAACAGTCTCTCAGCAGAGCCCAGGAAGTCTCGGCTACAGGGGTTCGAGACCAAGCGTGTCGGTTTACCAGAGCCTTCACAGAGAGCAGGTAGTGGAGCAAATACTGCAGAGAGAAAAGTCCAGCTGTTAGTTAATGTTACAAATGTTACATATTTACCTTCTTCTTCTTTTTTGACACAACTACCTTATTAAGATCGTCATTTTTATTTTTACAGTAACTGGTTTGTTATTTTTGTTTTCTAGCTTTAGTTAATGTAATTTCCAGACTATCAAGCACACCTGAATATAAGCTGCACCCACTAAATTAAAAAATAAAATATATTTTTTTACATATATAGACCGCACTTGTATGTACAGTAAGTCGCAGGTGTCCACGTTGTAACATGAGATATTTACACAGAAAGATTTTTTTAAACTTGTAATTAAATACATACGGTAACTTACACAAATACGTACAGTAAATGTTGTTTTCTGAACAGTGCCTGCAACACGGCTGGTTAAAAATAAAAAAAATACAGCAGCCGACCAGGAAGTCATTGATTGCCTCCTGCGCACCGCGCCCTGCAGCTTGTGCTGTCCTCTCCGTCACGTAGCTGGAAACCCGTTGGTGATGGAGGATTTTTTACTGCTCCGCTGTCAGGGTCCACCGGCAGACTTGAGCACAAGGTGCTCTGTGCATGCGGCCAGTTTGGGGAATGATTTCTCACCACTAGTCAGGGAGGGGGCGGAAAGAACAGAGAGGGTTTCACTGGTCCCCTCCCCAGTGGTCCACTGTGACATGTTTGGTAATTTCAGGTCAGATTTTTAAAAAATCTTTATTTATACAGGTGGTCTCACTGAGTCACGAGGACCCACCCCCCCAAGAGAGACGTGTAATGAGCAGCTCTGTGAGCACCTGGGTGTGACCAGGCTAAAGGTTTTGGCAGCATGAAGCTTGTTAGCCCGTCAGAAAAAAAATCCATCCATTCAACGCGTGTGAAAAAAGTAGCGGCTTATAGTCTGGAAATTACGGTATATTGCAAATGTTTAAGTCGAAGCCCTCTGTCACCTCATTCAATTACCATGTAATGATGGTTTAGTGATTCAAAAGAAAAAACATCTAAAATAATAATTACATGTTGTGGTAAAAACACCCACTCCTAAATCAATTGTCAAGGTCAAGATCAAGGTTAAGGCTCTTTATTGTCATTCGCATCACATGTGGTAGGTACATGAGGTGGAACGAAATTGTGTACACGGTACCAGTTACATCCAAAAATAGCAAAAATATAAAGTGTAAAAAGAAACAGTAAATAAGGATCTAATATAAACTGATATACGCTAAACAAACACCAAACTGTACGCTAAAAGATCTAAGATATACGTTAGTCACTAAGAGTGCAAAACAACACACCGAACAACAGCAGTACAAACATGAGTCTCTGTGGGAGGACGAGTACGAATGAATGAACACAGCAGCATGAAATAATCAGCAGCATGTATAGTCAGCAGCATGAAATAATCAGCAGCATGTATAGTCAGCAGCATGAAATAATCAGCAGCATGAGATCAGCAGCACACATCAACAATCGAGTGGCATTACAGTAAAAAAATTTTCACAGTGATTATTCTGGTCAGAGATTCATGAGTCTAACAGCCTCAGGGTAGAAGCTGTTCCTCAGTCTAGTGGTTCTACACTTAATGCTCCTCAACCTCCTGCCTGAGGGGAGTGGGGAAAAAAGTGTGTGTGCTGGGTGAGTGTGGTCCTTCATGATGCAGGCGGCCCTCTTCCTGCATCTGCAGGTGTAGATGTCTGTGATGGTGGGGAGACTGACTCCAACTGTCCAAGTTCTATAAGCTGTATTATTTTATCTAACATCTGTGATGGACTTGGACAGTTATGTGCAACCAAGAGCAGCACGGTGGCTCAGTGTGCAGAGCTGTTGCCTCTCGGCGAGCAGGTTATCCCTGTTCAAACCCCGACCTGGGACCTCTCTGGGTGGAGTTTGCATGTTCTCTCTGTGCATGTGTGTGTTTTCTCCAGGTACTCCGGTTTCCTCCCACAGACCAAAAACATACATGTTAGACTGACTGGTAACTCTAAATTGTCTCTAGGTGAGAGAGAGAGAGAATGGTTGTTTGTCTCGTTTGTCTCGATGTGTCCCTGTGATGGACTGGAGACCTGTCCAGGAGGGCCCACTTTTCTCACAGTGACTGTTGGACATGGACACCAGTGACCCAAAATAGGAAGAAGCAGGTAAAGATAATGGATGGATGGATCTCTAAGAGGTAAGAAAAAGTTGAACGATGGACTTAGATGGTCCAAGTCCATCGTCCAAGAACGGTCCAAGAAAGAAGTAACACTTTAATTTCAACCTGACTTACACTTAAAGGAACAATTGTAAAATGTTTCAAACTGTAAACAGGGAAATGTGACCTGGAACACAAACAGAAACAGAAACGGACAAAGAGGTTGAATTCTGAACGAGGAGGACAAAGAATGAACTCGTACCTTGTGAGGGTGTTCGAAGGAGACGAGGAAGTTGAGCTGTCGGAGGATGAGGAGCTCACACTGCACCACGCTGTCCCTCAGGTCCCAGAACTCCTTGTTACATTCGAGAGGCGCGCTGCCTTTGTTGAAGAACCTGCGAGGGACAAAGGTGGACGGGTTGGAGGAGACAGTTAATGAACGTCTTGTTGGACAGAAAGGTCAAAGCTGAACTTCAAACTGTAAATGTGTCGTTTCATAACGAAGCAGCCAGTTCAGCTGGTTTTTGTTGACGGAGTTCTGAAAACGACACAAATCCTTTGATTTCTGAATAAAATCAAGAGTTTTCTATTCTGAACAAACTCGTGCAAAAGGCCTGTTTGAACAGTGTAAACTGCCAGTTACACTTTTCATCACTTTAATACCAGCAAAATGTTAACTTTATATCTGTTACATCCACAAAACTACAATTTATAAAGTCCATTATTAATATATTACATTTAGAAAAAGACAAAAATGCATTGTTTGTTTTAAATTTTAAATAAACTTTACCTGCTGATAAAAACTTGGCTAAGAAAAGGCTTGCAGCCCGTGTGCACCATGAAAACACTCCCAACTTCTAAAATGATTTAACGACGTTCTCCTCGTTAAAGAGGAAAAGATCTTCCAGACTTTCTTTAAGAAATCACTTCTTTGTACTTCTTTGACTAATTTATTTAAAAAATCTTTGCTCCTCAAAAGCTTTTGTGAAAATGTTTTTTGACCCAAATTATAATTAAAATTACCTCATACATCGTTTGCCTGAAACAACAACAATATTGCTACTTTTTAAATTTACTTTGTAACACAAAAAATCCCTCATGTCACGTATTTTTGGGGGTTGACATGCAAAAAAAAGTTTCCAAATTAAAAAAAAAATATGAAAAAATAAAAACATGTAGGTTTTATGCTCTAACTGTTTTAATTTTATTTCAGAACTCAGCTACCACCACACCAAATTCTAGCTCTATATCTGTAAAACTGACAGCTATAGTCACACATATACATATATATATATAAAACTATATATAAAACTATATATATATAGTTTTATATATATATATATATATATATATATATATGTGTGTAGGTGTCTGTGTGGCTGTAGTGCTTTTTGTGTTTAAAGGTCAATTGGTTGTGGCAGCCATCTTGAATCAAAATGACTTGAAAAATTAAAGACTTGTAGACGTCTATGGAACAATTTCTTTCTGACAGTATCGTTAAAATTCATCCAGTGGTTCATGAGATATTTTAAAACAGACAGACACTGGCAAAAACATCATTGCCTTTGCTCTTTTGGAGTTGTAATAAAAAAAAAAGTATTTTAAAATGTATAGAAATAAACATATTGAAATAAAATTAAAAGAAAATTAGTAAAACTCAATCCAAGTTCAGGAAGTTTGAACAAAATCTACTTAGTTTTCATGAAACGTTCAACGTCTAAAAGTCGAGGCAACTTTCTGAATCGAAAGTTTTGAGCTCACAACAAAAATAAACGGACGGCTGAGGTTTCCTCCAGCTGTAACAGGAACAAGCGGCGAGTTATTTATCTTTCGTCGTGCGTTCATTACCTGTGGCTGACGTTGATGATGTCACGGGTCCTGATGTGCTGCTCCTCCACCTTGCCAGCCAGGTACACGCAGCTCATGGCCACCAGGTAGGGCTCATAGACCCGGACGCTGGCCCGCTGGAAGAAACGGTGGTACAACACGCAGGCTGTGGCCACGGGCACCGAGCGCAGACCGAGCTTCACCCCTGAACAAAGACAGGTCATCATCTCCACCTGACTCGCTCACATGCAACTGAGGATTTCTGCAGAAACAACGAGGTCTTGTGTCCTGAACCTGTTTCTGTTGCCCGACGACGTTTGGCATTCACACAGGATTCCTACAGACTCTCTATGAAAAATTTCAAGCCGTTCCAGACTCAACTTTACAAATTTTACAGTGAAAATTTTAACCTTTTTAATGTTTAAGTACACCAATAAACTTTAAATGTAAAGTAAAAACTTGTGCCTAAAACTAAATATAAGGGACAACACTTGTAAAAAAAAAAATGAAGTAATTTTTGTGATGAATTAATGTTTTTAACCACATGGTTTATTTTTTAATACAAAAAGGCTTGTTTAATAAAACTATGTTCCAGCTCAGAGTAAAACAGAATATGATGTGTACAACAGCTGCACCAACTTCAAATTCAATTCAAATATACTTTATTAATCCCAAAGGGAAATTATTTGTTGCTGTAACTCATTATCCTCATTTCATTAAGAGATGTTATAGATGCTGATGGCTGTAGACAGGAAGGATCTCCTGTAAAGGTCCATCCCACAGTGGATCCCAAGAAACTGGCTGCAACTTGTGAAACAATTTGTAAATCTATGTGCAACAAAATGTATGGATACCACAGCTGTATGGCAAATGATATGCATTTATTTAACATGGCATTTAAGAATAGTTCACAATACAAATCAAAAAACTATAACGATACTCATCTTGTACGTATATTAAATATAATAAGCATTCTGAACAGACTGTTTATTTTAGAAATTCAAGTTTATATACGTTTAAAAATGGAATATAGTTTGGAGAATAAAGTCTGGAAACATGAAGGTTGTCAAAGCTCCGATTTAGTTTTTTAGATTTCTTTAGACCTGGAAAATCCCAGTACTTATTATTTAATTTAGTAAATAATGATGTGCTTTGGGCATAAATATTATTTATCTATTGCAACGTTGGAGCAAACAAATCAAATAAAGAATAAAGTTTTTGAAACACCACTTAATGTTAATGACTAAAAGTTAGAATTAGATATTAATAAAAACTCATATGAATTTTATTTTGACACAAACCTTGTCTGGTAAATGTTTCACTTGAACGCCTCCTGACTAAAACACAGCTGATTGTACATTAGTTAGTTTAATACACACAAGTTTTATATATTTAGATGATTCTAAAAACTATAGCTTAGGGGGAATTTGATGATGAAAAAATAAAGTGGAAATTAAATTAAATTGTTAAATCTGCGCTAATGTGAGAATTTACATAAAGTCTCTGCATCGCAGTTTAAGATAAAATGTTGCTTTGGGAAGTTTATTTTATTATTTAGGAAGCAATGGTGTTTAGTCGATCGTGATCCTGAGCAAACGGACCGTACCTGTGTCCATTATGAAGCGACACACGCGAAAGTGAGTTCTGGTGTCCCGGGTGGGATCAGCTCCAGAACCCCCGCCGGACCCCCCCCGGTCCGCTGCCCGGAGCTCTCTGTCCCGCCCCGCGGCTGAACGAGGGGACGGACCCTCCATGTGCCCCGGAGCATAAAAAAAACACAGAAAAGGAAAATAAACTGTAAATTTCCATTAGCCAAAAACTGTTAGCCTAGCTGCCGACGAACATCCGTCTATTACCGGAAGATAAACAACTCAACTTCCGGTTATGATTTCAAAATAAACTTGGTGAGTTAAAAATTTGCGTTTTGTTTAAACGTTATCAAGGTTCAGTCAGGTCATCTGGACAGTTTCTTTCTTGTTTTTTTTGTTGTTGTTTTTTTTTTTAGAGACATTTCGCCCACCTTCTGAAGGGCTTCATCAGTCTGAGGAGTCACAAACAAACTGTTTTCCCCACTAAGCAGTACACTCCAGAGGACCAACCTGTCTGCTGGTGATAAGATGGTTTCTGGGGGCTGTCCTCTCCCCCATCGACTCCTCCCAGGCAGCATAGCCAAAGTGGTTCAAGACATTAAGGTTACCCAGAAACCATCTTATCACCAACAAACTGATTGGTGGGAAAAACAGTTTGTGACTCCTCAGACTGATGAAGCCCTTTGGATGGAGGACGAAATGTCTCTCAACAAAATTAAAAAAGGAAACTGTCCAGATGACCTGATTGAACATTGTTGGATTGTTATGTTTTCTGTAATTCATTTAAAAATAGTATTTACTTTTAATGGTGATTAAGTTTATTTAAAAGTTTAAAAAGCTGCATTATGTCTATAGCCGTGTCATTTTTTAAACATGCAAACCTTTAATTTGTTTTTAAATACTGTACTTTTTATTTTTTTTATTGCCACCATCAAACAGAAAGTCCGTTAATATTATATTAATAAGTCCATTAATATGTTACATATTAAGGCCATTACATCTATCTTGTGTTTGATTGCAGGTACTCTGACTCATTCACCCGTCGTCCCTCGTTTACCATAATTATTGATTGTGAAATTGTTGTTTCAAGGACTAAAAACTCTCAGATAAGATTATCTTTAGATTATTCTGTATCCCACTCTTCCATTTAAAACATCCACTGGTCAAATTTACTCACTGCAATCAATTCTTAAGTTACGCAGCAAATCTCCAATCACTCCAAGAGCCAAATAAAAAGTCCACTTTCAAACCTGAAATGAATTCTCTGCTTCCACTCACTTTATTCAACAACGATTTGGTGTTGAAACCAACAACTGTGTCTTTTGTGATGATGATGAAACAACAGCAGAGATTGTTTCACTTCATGTGTGTTGAAGCTTTGTGGTCTGATTTCTTTGTTTGTTTTCTTAAAATGTTCTCCAAGACATTATTTACAGACTTATTTTGGACACTTACAACAATGATGTTCTCATAAACACTATTATCTGGGAAGGTTTTGAATTTTCATCCACAAAACCAAATACTTGAAAGCTAAGCCAAAGTTCTGTGTTTTTCACAAATACGTTATTTCGTATTATAAAGCTGTTAAACTAATGCATAATAAATTCAGTTCAAGTGTATGATTTAAAAAGCTAAATCCATTTCTTTTGTTTCTTCCCTTGTTTCTTTCTTCTGTATTTTATTTGTTGATTAATTTTCTTTGGTTTCACCCGTCTCTTTTTTTATTTGCAACAATCAGTCTGAATTGCATTTATAGCAGTTTTCTAGAGGAAGTAGTTTGCAACAGGAAGAAATTTTACATAAGAAGTAGATTTCTTCAGGAACAAAGTTGTTGTATAAAATATAATATTTCATCATATCTGTTTTCTTGATGTAGTGCATCATTTTTCTCCATATATAATCAGAGTTGATCTGATGGATTTTTATAGCAGATTTGTCAGAGAGAGGAATAGGCTTAAAAAAAACCATCTAGTTATCGTTTCTGTTTTAATTACAAAGACTCCACCAAAGAAACTAATGTCCCTTAACAACCACAGATTGACGTTCCTCATTAACCTTCCATACATTCTGTTTTTAGACACAAGAATACCAAAATATTTGATGGAATTTTTGATCGGGATGTCATGAACCTTATAAAGAGGACGGACTGACATCAGTTCACATTTGTTTAAATATAATTTAAGACCAGAGGCTTTCAGAAAAAATACAAACATTTTGATAACTGGAGTGTCGTTTACATCTTTCAAGAAAACAGTGTCGTCATCAGCTAACAGGCTGATGATGATGGTCCTCCTAACACAATAAGAGGAGCGAGACGAGAGTTTTTAACAGAAATAGGCAGCATCTCTGCCGTCATTATAAAAAGAAAAGGAGAGATGGGACAGCCTGGTTTAATTCCTCATTCTGTACAGAACTTGAGGGGAAGTTCCTCTTGCCAGTGAGGTCGAGGAGGTCGTGACCTCATAAAAACGTTCAGTGATAAAAGAGTCCCAAAACCAAAAGATTTCAAGCTGTGGAAAGTAAAAGGATGCTCGACGGAGTGGAAAGCCTCGTAGAAATTCAGGAAAAGAATAAAACTGTCATTTTCAATAAGATGGTTTTAATGATTGAGGTCCTAGAAGGCCAATATTACTGCGTGTAGATGTTCCCGTCATTAAACCAGACGGGGTGTCACTGATAATTTGCTGAATCTTCCTTTTTAACCTATTAGCAAATATCAAATTAATAATTTTATAATCAGTATTTATCAATGTGAAAAGTCTTAAATTATCTAAAATAATGTGGTCCTCACCGGAGTTAGAGAAAGAAGTGTTATATCACCCTGATGTGTCTTTAGCACCGTAAAGTCTAACAAAAGTTAAACACAAATTAAATAATTATCGAAAATCTTGAGATGTTAGAATTTCGTTCTAGTATTTGAACATTGTATAACATTATTATTATTGTAAAGGTTGTATTTAATAAAAAACAAGTTTGGGTCCTTCTCGTTTGTGTTTTTGTGGTTTGATTGTGTTGCTAGGCAACCAGTCAACAAAACACAGTCCAGGTCGCTGCAGAGGCAGAAATGGCGTCCAGTTTCTCAGCAAACCAGGTAAACTTTTGTTATCTGGCTGCATTTTTTTTAAATGACAAAACGTTCTTCGCTGACTGAACAGGTTTGTTTCAACGATGAATTTGATGTTTGATCATTTTCTCTCTTCCAAGTATGACGGTGCCTTCAAATCCCAGAGGCTGCAGAACTGGTGTGAAGCTAAGCACTTTAAAGAGGTATCGGACGTCCTGTCAGCAGCAATGTGCAGTCGGATTAGGTTGTAATCGATTCGTGTCAATCTGGTGACGTGGGTTTGTGTTTGTAGAGGCCCTCAGCATGGGTGAGTCCCACCTCCTTCATCGCAGATAACAGAGGACATCTTCTCCCAGGAGTGAAGGTCGGAGCACCAAAACTCATTCTTTCTTTATTTAAAGCAGGTTTTCTGCAAACCACTTCTCTTTCTGGGTTGTTTTGCTAGAAAGGCAATGCCTGGCCGGACTTTAAGGGAACCTGGGATTTACCCGCTCGTGTCCCAGCCCACCACATCAACCCCACGGCCCGCTCTGCAGAAGGCCTCGGCAGGCTCAGGTCCTGGGGGCTCTGTCCACAGCAAAGTGCCAAATCACTGCGAGGCGGCAGGAGCGCACATGTGAGCGAGAAGGTCAGGTCCATCAGGCCCATCCCTGTTTTATATTTACACAAGCTCTTTATACAAAAGCTCAGGTTGTTTCCACAAGGTGGGAGCTGTAAGGAGCCGACTGGGTCGACAAACGAGCCACAGACGAACTCAGGTTTCCAAATCAACAGCAACAACCACTAAACATCTACCCTGCGAGACGCAGTAGAGACAAGACTAACGTTAAAAGTCTCACTTTCATTGAAAACTTTATTGCTCATTCTCAAGGTGACAAAAACAAACTTCTGTTTAGATTTGAAAATTAAACGTCCACAAAAACCAAAAGAACATCCATCAAATAACAAAGAAAACAAACATGTCCGTGTATTATTGCTTTTTTTTTTTAAACACGGCTAAGTCAGAAAGATTGTTGATACCAAAAAGGTTCGATTGGGGGAAGAAACGAAAACAAGAAAATTTTGCATTTTCTGAGAGTTGAGTGAATTCACTTTGAGTTGTTAAAGTTACAAGAAGCAGAACACAAATAAAAAAAGTTTGAGATGTTTTGATTCGCCACAATCCAGATGACAGAATCTGCCAGCATACACGCAGAACTTCAGCCAAAAGCTCAAAGCCAAAAGATGCAAAAGACTAGCTAAAAAGCTAAATTGGAAAATTAAAAGCTTAAAAGCACCACAAAAGCAAGCAAAAGCCAAAAGAGTAATAAAGGAGCTAAAAGCTAGGATAGCAAAAAACAAGCTAAAAGCAACTCTAGCAAAAATGATAGACAAAAGCTATAAAAAGCCCCACAAATGCTAAATAAAGGGCAAAAGAGGCAAAAGGCTAGCTAAAATATAAATTATCAGGATAGTTAAATTAGCTAAAGACTGCAAAAAGCTAGCAACAAGCCAAGCCAGCAAAATGCTATCTAAATCTAAATTAGCAAAAGGCTCGCTAAAAGTAGCAAATGCTTTCTAAATGCAGAAGACTAGCTAGAAACTGTAAGTAGCCAAATGCTGAATAAAAGCTAAAAGTAGCAAAAGGCCAGCAAAGAGTGAGACGCTAGATACAAGTCAACAGTAGCAAAAGGCTAGCTAAAAACTGAAAGTATCGGTAAGACCAAACATCCAGTAGCTGAAGCAGATCATGAAAAGAGAAAAAGTTTTTTAAAGAATAGATGTCTTCCTGCGTTCACATGGGAAAAATATTTGTAAATAAATTTAAATATTTTATAAAGTATAGAAGTTTTAAAAACCAAAAGTCACATCTGAATGAGCCGAACATTTTGACACAAGAAACGCCAAAACATTTTAGAAAACTACAGAGACATTTAAAAAAAAAACCAGGAAGACAACAACTCATCATTCACGGTTGATGTTTAAGATGAAAGGAAAAAAAAACCCCACCGAGCCGAGAATCGTTTTGTTTATTTCTGAGTTACTTGAGCCTCAGCGGAGAGCTCGTGTCCCGATGGAGAGCCGGAGGAAACGAGCTCCGTCGCTCAGGGAATAAATTGAATGAAGGCCGCGGCTGCACGTGCTTCGTCTAATGACGGCGCCTGAAGCGCCGATGGTTTCATTCAAGCCAAACCCGTTCTGCTGCGTCAATCAGTCGTCCAGTGACTTAATAAATCCATTTATGAGTAAGAAGAGCTTTTACTTTGACCAGTACTCTGATACTTTACCAAAATAAAAGCATTCTGGTCTTTGTGACTTTTACAAAACTTACACTAAAAACAACCCTAACATTTAATATAAAACAACAAACATTTAAAATAATAGACATGTTCAAGTGAAATTATATATATATATAAAGAAAAGAGTTGGCTTGTATTTGTTTTCACAAGTGGTCATCAGAGCAAATCAGATGTACTCTAGACATTTTATTGTTTTTAATATTTGGGCTCAAATCCCTCCTGTGCTAAGTGGTTTTCTGTAAACTTCTTCAGACCATTGAGGGCGACCCGGCTGCTCCAGCTAAAGCCCGAACAGCATCCCAGAACCACCAGAACCATCGCTCACAAACAGGTGTGGCCGTTTCCGTTGAACAAAATGTCCAGGCCTCAGAACACCGGCCAAAGAGCCAGACATCTGCAACAGAAGAAAACCCAGTTTCATCGCCTACAGCTGGTAAAACATCCCCAAACGGGCCTGAGACCCAAAAGGGGTGAGCCCAGAGCAACAGAACAACATCCCTGTCCAGGAAGAGCCACAGGGACACACTGGCTCTGGAAGAATAAGAAAACACAGAAAATAAAAGCATTACCGGTGACATATGTTTATTATTCCAAACTAAATCAAACTTTATGCAGATGACATCATTCTGGAGGAAGTACACACCATACTTGTAGTGTACTAGAAAGTATACTGATTTAATACTTGTTTGGACTAAATTGGGACATTTTTATACTATATTTAAGTATATCAAAAAAGTTTATAAAAAGTAAACTTCAAGTACACTTCCTCGTTTTTAGTGTAAAATAATTATACTTGTAGTACACTTAAACTACTTTTTGCTAAGGGAGTTTTATTTAATGTAGCTTTTAGCTCATGTTTAACTTTACCTTTTGCTACTATTCTTTTTAATAAAGTTTTGTTGTTTTGAGCTTTATTATTTTTTAGTTATTTTAGCTGCTGTGTTGCTCCACTTAAACTAATTTAAACTACTTAAAACTACTAGTTTGCTCACCAACTTTAAGCTTCTGTCTGATTAGTTTTGTTCATTTTAGCTTTTAGCTCATGTTTTATGTCTAAGCTCATCACTGTCCTGATCAGTTTAGCTTGGTAACAATGTTTCAGCTCGTTTTACAAACTTCAGCTGTCATTCACTTCTCAGAGCTCTTTCAGTTTATTTTATCACTTCAGACTAAATATTTGCAGTTTCTTAAATGATCTCTGAACAGCAGGATACGTGACATTTTATCTTCTTGATATTTGTCTTGTAAAAAAAAAATCACCTTTAATTTTAACTTTATATTTACTGAATACCATTTAAACTTCCTGTTTGCTGTGTGAATTATTTGTTCTGGTTCGGGTTCCTCGCAGCTGTAGGTCCAGTTCTGCTCATTTCCTTGTTCTGTCGGCTGACAGGTACAACGAGCTGCAGCCTCGCTGAATAATGCAGCTGAAGGAAAGTGAATGTTGGGCACACGAGTTAGAGCTTCATACGGTCTCGGGTTTGGTTTTAAAAAAACGCTCAGAAACACAAAATGCTAAATAATCCAGCAATTTAGATCCAAACATCAGAGCAGCTTCCATGAACTGATGTGTAATTAAAAATGAACTTTAAACACTGAAGACAGGGGATTAGTTCAGAGCAAATCAGGTTGATAAGGATAAAACATCCAGTCAGCAGCTGATGGGCACAGAGCCAAGTACACCACATAGTTGTGCAGCTTCACGGGAACTTCACCGTTTCCTGTTTCTGCCAACGTTTGAGCAGAAACGAGCTCGTTTGTTGCATCTTTGTGCAACCTGATGGTGAAAATTCTTCGAATTTGAGGTTTGCATTTAAATCTAACCTTTTGACTCGAGTTTGCTCAAGAACATTAATCGTATCGTTCTTATGATTGTAAAACTAGTTGTTTTTTTTTTATTCTGGCTAATCTTTGTTTAGCTGTGTAGGGGAACATCACTTCAACTTAAACAGACATCATTCATGTGTTTGTGTTTTAAACTGTTAAAACGAGATGCATTTATTCCCTTGGGAATGAACAGGCTTTATTTTACAGGCGTTAAAATCAGCTTACAAACTCCTTAGTTGACACTAATCTAATGTAATGAAAAACTGTCATTGTGTTAACTTCACTGCCAATATGACCTCATTTCCCACGAAACGGACAGATTGTCTTAATGGGAGCTTGTGCTTCAACGAGCTCGAGGTGGGACACCTGCCGAGGAGTTTACTCCCAGGATTTTCCCATGGAGATAACAGTTTTAAAAGAATCCTTGGTTTTAAAAAGGACATTCCCTTTCAGGAGATGAACAGCGACACATGTTGGGCGAACATTACATGTTTTTTTCACAGTGTCAGAACTGAATGTGTCGTAGAAGTTGTCTTTGTTAAAGTAACCTCTCTAAGATAATCACGTTTATTTTTCTCCTTTTAAAACAAGTGTGGCTTTTTAAAGGCAGACAGAAGAAAATGGACTGTGGTTTTCTTTAAAACATGACAAAGAGTTATGAACCATATCTCGTCAGGAGGGAGAGTCCTAGGTCAATCTGAAACATACAGACACAGTGAATGCACTGCACTCAGTTCTTCTCATCCACTTGTGCTACACACTTCACCGCTCCTTCTACATGAAGGCACTTCAACTTCTTCCCTAGTGAGATGTCCGGGGAAGAAGCTTTTCTGCGAACGTCTCAGGACGAGGGAAACCTGTCATGAGAGTGAGGTCCGAACCAGAGACATCAATCATCGCAGTGATAAAATCACAGCTGACTTCAGAGCCAGTGGCCGGACCTTCGTCCCTCCAACGGTGATCGGTGACTTTTGAGGACACAATCCGCCTTTCAGGCCTTGCTGGTATCATCACAAGCAGTTGTGGACATTCTGACAGTTTATTCTGGTGAGAGAGACCTTTCAATGTACTTTCTGGTGACCATACATTCACAATGACATTAATTTAGATACACCAGTTAATTTAGTCCAAGGTTCTGCCTTTTATAAAAGTTACACTGGATTTTAATAATCAAACAACCTTTAACAAGGTAATTTTGTTATTAATTTGTGTAATAATTTTTATGAATAACCTTCATCAGAGTATTATTTTTGTAATAAAATACATAAAAATCAACTAAATTTGTGATTATTTTGACATATCTGTGTGTATTAACTGATTTTATGTCTCTAAACACGAGCAAGAATTCACGTTTCAGTTTACATTTTGAGGGTAGAGACCGATTATTTCCTCTGAAAAGAGGTGGTGCCCACGCATAACGAGGTTATTTACATAATAAATGCATATCTTATGAGCTTAACTCATAACTAATAAATTATATATACATCCGATCACAAATCCCTCTACAGCTGGATAATCAAGAAAAGGCTTTTTGTGTGGTTGACAAGATTTAGTCATCTTGGAACACTTATTTGATATATTATTATTATCATCATCATTAGACATTTATACAGGCTAGTTCCCATTGAGCTTTGAAGACTTATTTACAAGAGACCCATTGACAAAATAAGATTATTTTTGTCAATATTATAATCACATTTACTAAAAGCAGTCATCGAGTTTGAAAGCATTGCATTTATTGTGCGAATAATAAGAGCAATTTTCTGTAGCGAAATATGGCAAAAATATTTATCAATAATGAAAAAATATATCTTTTTTTTTTTGTTAAACTGTTGTGATCGTTTTAAGCAGCAATTAAAACCAAAGCTACAAGTTGAAAGTGTTACACCGATCTACTTAACTGGCTATCAGCATGAAGGCTAAAAATCAGCTAAATCTCTGATTTTTACATGTTGATAACAAACATTAACATTATGGCTCCAGAAAAATACAAGAAGTTACAATCTTAGTTTTGGACATTTGTTATGATGTGTAACCATGGCAACAAGGCAGTTTACAACAACAACAGCAGCTGATCAACATCTCAAAAGCTCAAATAATATCTCAACTACAGCCCCAAATCTCAAATGAGTTGAAAAGGATGTTCTGTGGATGCATTCTCATCTACCTGCCGGCTGTGCTCGAGTGCCTGACCACTGAGATCCTGGAACTAGCAGGAAACACGGCTCATGACAGCCGAAGGACAGGCTCGTCCCTCGGCGGACTGCTGGGAGGAGTGGCCATCGTGCTGGGAGGAGTTCTGCCCGGCATTCGGGCGCTCCTACAGCCCGGGGGAACCGACCAAATAACCCCTTCTTGAACCGAGAGGCCAGCCGAGTCTGGGTGGACGTATCGGACAACATCTGAAGCCAGTTTCTTGGGATCCACTGTGGGATGGACCTTTACAAGAGATCCTTCCCGTCTACAGCATCAGCATCTGTAACATCTCTTAATGAAATGAGGATAACGAGTTACAACAACAAAATAATTTCCCTTTGGGATTAATAAAGTATTTTTGAAGTGAATTTGAATTGAATCTGCACGTGTTTGTTTACAGCTGAAGAAACAGCCGAAGTGACTGAAAATAGCTCAGACATCCAAACAAAAAAGTTTAAATCATGACACGATTTAACCTTTTTTGTTTTAATCTGCCTGGATGAATTATCTTACAAACGTCAAACATCCAACTTCCCGACTGACATGTTGACCGACAGCCCGACTAACGTAGGTCACCAGCTTTGTGGTTTTTGGCAGATTCAGCAGAGTGCTCCGTTTACATTGAATGTGGACCCACGTTTTAATTTTTATATCAATATATCTTTAAAACTACCAGAGTAATCTCTTTAATTTCATACCTTCCAATGAGTAGCTTTAACTCAGATTTAATAGAGCTTGAAGGAATTGGATATTCTTGTCTGAATTATGTTCCTCTATAGAACCCAATGTTCTATAAACAAACAAACTCACTGCAGTCCTTTGAATACATGAGGCCTGGCCCCTTTCACTTGTAAAAACTGAACAAGTTTAATAAACATTTCTTCACATTTAAAACTGCACATCAAGTCCACCCTGAGGGATTCTGTTTAAAACGTGCAACTAGTTACGACTGGAGTGCAGGACGTTTCTGTTTAAAGAAAATAAAGCTTCACACACAAACCCTTCTCAAACCAGTTCAGACTTAAAGTTTTAAATCCGATGAGGTAGTGATGTGTGTTTAATGAGCCAGCGAAGCCACAGCAGAGCGAGGCGGACCCTGTGGAAGAAAGGTCCAGTAAGGATGCTTCGGGGATTTAAAAAACTCAAGGTTCAGAGGAAACGGAGCTCACTACCAAGAAAGAGACACACTGGGAGTTTAAACACACGCAGAACACAAACATTTGGTTGCTTATTTATGGCTTACTTTTCTCTTCATATCTCCTCACTGCGGTGGAGACAAACACGATCACAGTTTGGTTAAACATCTTCAAACTGAAGCAGCTTCACTGAGGCTGGTTCGTGTTTCTAGAACACGAACGGTTCAAAAGGCACAAAAATCACAGTGTTACGGTTTGCATAAGTACTCCAGCGAGTCTGAGTCAACCATGAGTCAGGGAGGAGCATTAATCCACTCCTACGGTTGGTGTCAGGATGTGCGGGACTTTGTTGTGATCCGGATTTTCTGAACGATCACCCAGTCCTTCTGAGCAGCTGTGACCAGTATCCTCAGACACGAAGAGGCAGAGCTGTGCTGCTTCTCTAGGTTCTGCATTTCAAACCTTCCGTTTTCAAAAGCTCCCACTGACTGGAACTCCTTACAGCTCCTCTCGTCCCCTGAGGTGACCACATGGTGGCCTATCTCCACCTGAGCCGAGTCCAGGAGGTCTTTCCCCCCCGATCCAGTTTCTACTAATATCCCCGTCACCACTGCAGGTCTTTGGAACACCACCGTCAGGTAACTTCCTTTGTCTGGAGACCGCCCCCAGAAGAAGCTCTTCCCGGCCTCCCAGGCCAGTTTGGGGTAATTTTTCTGGTAGGTGGACATGTTGGAGTAAACATCAGCTAAAGGATTAGAGTAGACCCCTTCCTCAAAGTTCTTGTCCTTCAGCTTGTTGAACGTCCCCTGGAATGATGAAAAAGTGCCCATGTGTTGGAACAACGAGGGCTTAAAGAGGATCGTCTCCCGCTGGGTCATCAACTCTCTGAAGTGAGTCATCAACCAATCACAGGGCATTTCCTGGTAGAAGAGGAAGAGGAAGCGGGCCAGAAGAGGAAGGTGGGCCGACTTGTAGAGCTTCCCGATGTAGCCGAGGGCCGAGAACTCCAGCATCGCCCACGTGCCCTTCTTTGAGTTCTGCTCTTCAATTCGTCCCCGAATGGTTGTCAGGAAGTTCTTTGCAGAGGAGACGTCGTCTTCCAGCTGGAGGTAGTACTCCCCAAGAGAGGCACAGTAGTGGACGAGGAAGGAGTAATCCAGGTTCTGCTTGGATCGGAACGTTACCCGATTAGGAGGATCGTTGTAATTCCTCTTTAGGCCTTTAGGAGAACCAGAGAGACGCATAAAGATTAGAACATTAACAAGAATTTGTCCACAACTGAAGGACACCTGCTTCACCTGTAAGAGGCGGGTACCAGTCCTGAGGAACGTGGACGACCACAAGCTGGCCTTGTTCCAGCTCCGGGGCAAACGTCGTTTTTATCTCCGTCGCCGTCTCGATTCTCCAGCTGGTGTCAAAGTCTGCCAGCAGAACCACGACCACCATGGCGGAGCGCTCCTTGGGAGACGACTGAGAGAAGAGAGACCGCAGCGTGGGGACGAGGTAGCTGCCCTTCTTCCGACTCACCGAGGACAACCCGACCGCCAAAAACCCTGAAATGTGTTGGGACAAAAAACGGATCGTTAGGGTTCAGCTTTTGACTCGGGACTAATAAATCCGACGTCCACCACCTGTCTTCTTCAAAACCCAATCTGGGACTTTGTTCTGTAATAATCTAAGCTGACAAAATGGCCGATGTTTTGACGTATGAACTGTGGAAGTAAAAAGAACCAAGATTTTTTTTAAAGTAAACGTTAAAGCTGCTGAAGGGTCACCATGGTAACCACACATCTATCTATGCGTCACGTTCCGATAGCGCTCTCAACACAGACAGTCTGAAATGCAGAATAAAAAGTAAGCCTCAAACTGTTGGTGTGAAAATCAAAAGTTGTATTAAATAAATTCCTGAGCTGTAACTGACAGAAGCGCCTGGACGTCGTACGTGAGAATCAGTGGTGGGCCAAACTAACTTTCCGGTTTGCGGATTAGTGTTTTCGCTAACTTTAAATACCTTTAGTGGAAATAGCTTCTGCTAAATTTAAAGTCTGTAAATTCAAGTCTGCTTAAAAAAAAAAACGGCTCTCCACACTAACAGCGTACAGAAGAATGGAGATTTACACAGAGCTATACTATGATATGAAGAGCTCAGTAAAGCTAATAATAATATTAAGCTAATATTAGCTTGTGACAGCTAATATGTTTATTATTTATTACTGCTGCAGTATGTGGCTGTATCATGTATGATACAGTATCTGTGCATCTATCTTACCATCATAATTCAATCTCAGTGTCACACAACCTGTGCAGTATTCAAATTCATCCTGCTACATCGTTACATTTTACCATGCTGTTGTTTACCATCTCTCTTGAGGACCTTGTAAATATTATAATTACTTTTCCACTTTTCAGTACTTTATGTACCCTTATTTTATGCTTTTAGTATTTCTTGTTTGTTTGTTCTTTGATTTTTTTTTTTAGCAAGTCAAATCAGTTCTTCTCATCCTAAACATTTCATTGTACTGTTGACCTTGTGTTAACCTTGAATATGACAAACACAACTTGAACTTGAAGTGCAAGCGGTGAAGTCACCACCCTCTCAGTGCTTTCCTCCCTCATATCTACAGCAAACAGTCTGTGATGACTGATGGTGTCTTTTTACAGCCAATATCAGAGACTTTAACAGAAATACCAAACCAGAACAGGAAAACAACATGAAAAACACATTTTCACACTCAGAAACATCAGAAACACTCAGAAACAACACTCGGAAACGACTCGGAAACGACACTCGGAAACGACACTCGGAAACGACACTCGGAA
>NC_056508.1:46089173-46114174 GCF_014905685.2 Nematolebias whitei | reverse complement strand
ACTCGGAAACGACACTCGGAAACGACACTCGGAAACGACACTCGGAAACACTCAGAAACGACACTCAGAAACGACACTCAGAAACAACACTCAGAAACACTCAGAAACAACACTCAGAAAACAACACTCAGAAACAACACTCAGAAAACACTCAGAAACAACACTCAGAAACAACACTCAGAAACAACACTCAAAAACAACACTCAGAAACAACACTCAAAAACAACACTCAGAAACACACTCAGAAACACACTCAGAAAACACACTCAGAAACACTCAGAAACACTCAGAAACATCAGAAACATTGCACACATCATTCTTACCCAGCATAAAAAGCACATAAAATGAAAGATAAATAAAAGTAATGATATAAAATGAAATAAAAACAAGCTACATTATAAAACGGGGTAAAACACTAAAAACATGTCTGAATTGATTTTTGCATTGAACTTAACGGTTTAAAATCTCTTGGGTCAAAGTCGAGAGCTTCAGACGTTACAGTCTTACAGAGTCAGCAACAGCAGTGGATGATAAAAGTTGGCGCTTCAGCAACAACTTCTGTTAATTTTTTCAAATCTGCTTATCAGCAGCAAAGCTATTTTATACTAATTAGTGAATTAGCAGTCAGCGAAGCTAATTTTATGGTTAGCTGTGCCCCCCACTGTTGAGAATTTTAATGTTTCTGCAGCGTTTATGTAGAAGATGAAATGCTAAAAACATCCTTCATTTAAAGTTAAAGTGCAAAGTGTTGTCATCATTGCTTGTTCCCAAACAACGAGGAAATTACTCATCTGCATTCAACCCATCACACCTGAGATGCACCCAGGTGGAGCAGTGGGCAGCTATGCAAGCGCCCGGGGTGCCAGTAAGCGTCCTGTTTGAAAGAGAAAGATCTGAGCTCAGGAACAATACCTTACAACAAAACTGATTCTGTGTTGTGTGTTTCCTTGACTGATGAAGCCTTCTGGATCGAAGGCGAAACGTTTCAGCACCGAAAAAAAAAAAAGAAACTGTCCAGATGACCTGACTGAAAAATGTTGGATTTCAGTGCATTCTTCCTCAAAATCTCAATTAAACCATATCTATTAGTACTCAAAATCAATTAAAGTCACATGATCATGAAAACATCTTTCGAATGAAACGTTCCACCACGTTTGCCAAGCGGCCGTCATACCACGCAGTGCAACAGCGACAGGTCCACGTAATGTTTCTACTGTACGTTTTCCTGAACTGAACCCCCAGATGTGCACCCTGGTTCTTCTAAGCTGGTGAAGGGAAATAGACACGATAAGAACTTTACTGACAAGACACAAAGGACAAAGGACTGGAGTGTGACGTGGCTCTGTGTGTACACGGTTGTGTATTTATGCGTCCATCACTGGTGGTTTTTATTAAAAAAGGAAATAAAAAGTTTGACAAAAATGGAGAAACATTATATTTAACGTATTTGTCCTTCATTGTTTAACGTATAAACTGATGCACTACCTTACAAACGCAACATAACACTGATTTTGACAAATATAGAAATAAAATGATGGAATATAAATGTATCCTTAAATTTTAGTAACAGTTTTTAAACGTTATAAATTCAGTATTGTTTATTTTTAAGTGAAGTGGAACGGAGCTTCGGGAGGCTTTACTGGTTCTGATGGTGCAGATAAGAGGTGGGTGTGGGACGTGAGACGTTCGATAACCGTCAGAACTTTCAGACTTTACACATCTGGGTGACGTCTGGTAAGAAGAAAAGGAAAGCCTTAAAATTATTATTATTATTTTTTTACTAAAAACATTTGTTTTATAGATTATCATTTTCTCGATTTGATTGTTTTCCAGTAAATTATAAAAATATAGTTTGTAGTTTTCACACTTATTGGATTTATTTTATAAAAATAACACTAAATGTATAATAAATCTGCCACTCAACATTACAAACATTAATATTTCTTTTAGTTAATAAAAAAAAAAAAAACGACTCGTTGATTTCTACACATTGTTTGCATCATGTTTTCATAACGGGGTTTATTTTTGAGGTAAAAATCAAACTGTTCAAGAAAAAAATATTTTTGAGGGGATTTATTTTAAAAAGTTTGTTTTATTCCATTTTAAAGTTTGTCCACTAACGGCAGAATAAACAGTTTCATTCTTCACTGAACTCACCAACAAGATAAAACAGAAATTAGTTCAATAAAATTTAAATATTTGAAAAGATAAAAAATATTCAAACTTAAAGCTCCAAAAGTTTGATAAAATGAACTCAGTTTGTCGAGGCAGAAACACAAATGTATTTTTAAAAAACCTCTAAAGTTCATGCTCAATAATCCAGGTATAAAATCCAACATGTTCAGTCAGGTCATCTGGATGGTTTCTTTTTTTTGCTGAGACGTTTCGTCCTTCATCCAAAGGACTTCTTCAGTCTGAGGAGCCACCAAACAAACCAATTCCCATAAAACGTCACACTCCATAGTGGGAAAAATAATCCGGTTTGCAAAAACTGTTATTTCATTATGGAGCGTGCTGTTAGTGGGAATCAGTTTGTTTGGTGGCTCCTCAGACTGAAGAAGTCCTTTGGATGAAGGATGAAACATCTCAGCAAAAGCAGAAACAGTCCAGATGACCTGAATGAACATTGTTGTATTTTAAAAAAACAATTTTAAAAAGCATTAATATGTAAATAAAAATACAGATGAACCACAGGAACTGAACTTTCTGTTAAAAAAATCAGCGAGTCGAGCGTTCTGAACGACTCCACTACAAGTTACGGAAAAATTAATTATTAATGTTAAAACGAGCTGAACAGAAGCAAAAATCAGCAAAACAGTAACCAACAGCTAAAATCAACAAAACCTTTTGTAAAAGCCATTTTAGCTAAAACCTTTGCTAAAAGCTAAAATTTGTAAAACCGTAGCAAATAATGAAAAACCACCAAAATCAAAAACTAAACGATAAAATAAGCCAATCAGTTGAATTAGCAATATTAGCTTTAGTGGCCAAGAGAGAAATGTACCGGTAGCTAAACAGTAGCCAACAGCTAATTGTAGCAAATCTGTAGGTTAAAGCTACATTTAGTGAGACAGTCAGTCATATTTGTTTTAAATTAGCTTCATTTTTATTGAGCATGCATCAGGATATTCGTTTTTATTATTTTTAAACTGCTGCTCGTGTTTTTTTATTGTTCTCTTCAGAACTTTGAGGTTCACTTGTGTTTGAACAAGTATGATATGAATTAGGACGGCACGGTGGCGCAGTTGGTAGCGCTGTCGCCTCTCAGCGAGGAGGTCGCCGAATTGAAATCTGGTCGGGAGAGAGAGGACCTTTCTGGGTGGAGTTTGCACGTTCTCTACGTGCATTTTCTCCGGGTGCTCCGGTTTCCTCCCACAGACCAAAAACATGCATGTTAGACCGATTGGTAACTAAACTGTCTCTAGGTGTGAGTGAGACAGTGAATGGTTGTTTGTCTCGTTTGTCTCCATGTGTCCCTGTGATGGCTAGATATAAACACCAGGGACCCTCATGACCCAAAATGGAAGAAGCGGGTCAAGATGATGGATGGATGATGTGAATTAATTTGAGCTAAAAACTTGAGCAAGACGCTGAAAACATCTCATATTTCTGAGTTGTTGCTTTTTAAATTCAGTTACATGATTAAAAATAAACAAATAAGCTTCAACTATTAAAAGTCAAAACACACCTTTTTTTACATGAATGGTTAAAAGATACAAAAATGAATTAAAGTAAACACTTTGTCACACAAAACAAACTATATAATTAATATACGTGTGCTGTAAAGTTGGCTGAAAAGAAAATAAGGAGTTACACTTTTCTAATTTAGCCGTCAAGCGTAGCGCGACGTGTGAGCACGCTCAGACAGACTCACTCTGTTGGGAGGACGGCGCTCCGGCCAGCAGCTGATAAGTCACATTGAGAGGCAGGAAGTCTCCCTGTTCCACCCACGACTCTTTACTGACCAGTCTCTCGACCCGCCAACTTAACTCTTTGGGAATCACCTTCAACGATCTCTGACCCTGAAGACAAAATAAACACAATGCACCAAGATCTGGTTTTAAAGTTTGCACAGATTCTAAGACCGATGCTCCGACTTTCTGCAGCACGTCTGTTAATATGTTTAAACTGGCCGCCTCGTTGTTTTACTTCTCAGCTCGGTTTTCTCTCTTTGTGTTCACGGTTAGTGCACGTGTGTGTGTGTGTGTGTGAGCGTGCACGTGTTCTCACCGTTATGGAAAAGTCTGAATGACTGAAGAGGTACAGTCCAGTGACGAGAAGTAGCACTGCCAGGGCCACATTCTTCTTCCTCTTAAAAAAACGTGGCATTTCCTGCAAACAGAGAAGCACCAAACGGTCGGTGCACTCTGTTAGGTAGGCGTGCAGCTCAGATCAACAGTAAATAATTCAGCAGCTAAACGTTTCAGAGCTCAGATGAACGTAACGCTAGACCGTTTGTTGAGAGTCCAACTGGACTCAGACTCTCTGAGTTACTGGATTTACAGTCAAATGAAGTCTTTTAAAACCAGGGTTGTACGACTACACCACGTGGTTGTGGAAAACTGCGGCCCACTCTTCTTTCCATCGTTTGTTTCTGCTCAGCTCTCTGGAGGTCCCACCACAGTGTTTCAATCAGGATGAAGTTCTGGACTGACTGGACCGCTGCAGCACCTTGATTCTTGTCTTTTTGGACCGCTCTGTTGTCGACCAGCTGCTGCGTTTGGGATCATGGTTCTGTTGGACCCAGTTTGATCCAAACTTTAGCTATTGGACAGATGGACTCATATTTGACTCGAGAACCCTCATGGTCCACTCAGTGACTGACAGGAGCCCAAACTATCAACCCTCCACCACCGTGCTGACAGATGGGAGGAGCTGTTTGCTGCTGTGCATTCTGGGTAAACATTTCCACTTTGGTCTGGTTTTGGTTCAAGTTTCAGATTAAACTTTCCAAGTTGTTTGTAAACAAACTTAGGCTTTCGCCTACAATAAACAAGCCCCGACCTTTAACCTTTGGCCTGTAGAGTCTGAGAGGAGGCTCATTTCTCTGAGCCTTGCACAGTCTGACCTTCAGGGTAAATTTGCTAGGATGTCCATCCTTAAGATTTGTCAGCTGTTTTAAATGGTGTACGCTCATGAAAAAATCCTTCTCTCTGTACAACGATGGACTCCACATAGTTTAGTAATGACCTTTGACCCTTCTCAAACTGGTGGGCAGCAGCAGCTGCTTCTCGGAGGTTGTTGCTGCCACGTCTGAAACGCTTGTCGGCTTCACCGACAGCGTGTGACCATTACATGTTGGACAGGGTTTTAAAACATGAGGAAGCGCTCATTTCATTCATATTTTACCTGTTCTTCCCCTCTCTCTAAATATATTTCACTTTTTAAGCAGCCGACACGTAAACCAACCCGCCGTCTTCAAATTAAACGGTAAATGGACCGTACGTGTACAGAACCGATACCGATCAAAACCCTGAACCTCAGACTGGAAGACGAGCTTGATACTACGGAGTCAAAGTCCCATCAGACATCGCATCCAAACTACGCAACGCTCAAAATGTTTGGTCAAATAATAAACTACGGTGACACTCCGGAGGCAGCAACAGACCGTTCTGCTTTAACACCAAAATATTTACCAAACAACTCCGAGCCAATAACATGTAAACACAAACAACTGAATTTTCTGAGAAACTTCAGAGCGAACCCTGGAAGTTCTTGAAAAATTATTAAAGTTAAAACAAGATGAACAGCAGCGAAAACAAGCAAAACATAAATAAGAGCCAGAATTAGCAAATAGTGGCTAAATGCTAAAATGAGCAAAACCATCTTTGAAAGCCAGCATTGCTAAAAGCTAAAGTTAGTAAAACCTTAGCCAAAATGAAAAAACAGCATAACAGTACCTAAAAGAAAACTATCCAATATAACTAAAAGCTAATTTTAGCCAAACATAGCTAAAATCTAAAACAGTAGCTAAAGTCTACAACTAGCAAAACAGTAGCTAAAGGCTAAAATTAACAAAGCTGTAAAATCTACAAATAGCTAACAGTAGCTAAAAACTAAATGAGCAAAACAATAGCAAACTGCTAAACGTAGCAAAATCTGTTTAGAGGTGAATTTTGCAGAATTGCAGCTTCCCTTCTCTAAACATCTCGTCTCTTTCATCGTTTTTAAAGTAGCGTACTGCGAACAGACCCGTTCGAGTTAAAAGGTAAACGCAGGTGACGACGTAAGCAGTTTCCGTTGGTCCGAGACGACCTGTTCTTGTCTCTGACAAACAGACCTCAGCTCGAGGTCGTCTGGTGGACACCCGAGTGAAACAGATTAAAGTTCTCCATCGCAGCGACGGAGTTCTGTCATCTTTAAAAACGAAAGAGGAAAAAACTTGTTTTGTTGTGGTCTTTTTAAATCCAGCCAATCTAATCATGATACGGGAATCCATCAGTCTCCATGATGACATCCCTCACCTTGTCCACAAAGTCCATGGTGTTCTGTATGTGGTGTTCTGAGCTGCCAACTAAAGGGATGAGTACAGACGCCAGATATTTGGAAACATTGTAAGTGACAGAGTTAATCATGCTAACAATAGGTCTTAAAGGTACACCTTGTTTGTGGATTTTAGGTAAACCATACAGACTAGGTGTGGCCTCCCCTGGGTACAGTCTGTGGTACAGAAAACGGTCAATAACCTCGTCCTGCTCCAAAATACGACTACAGAGGCCAGAGGTCACTCCTTCAGGGATGAAGACGTTCTCATCCTTGATAAGAGAGGAACGATGGTTTGAGAGAGGAGTGGAGGCGGCCATGTTTGTGAAAATAAAGCGCCCATCATTAAAGAGGGGCGGAGCCTCCGTGTCCAACTGTCCCCCTCTTACATGCAGTTATTGCTAGAATCAGTCAGGGTCGTTAAGACTGATGGTCCTTCATCATGTGAACAGCTAGTTCTGGACGTCACCAGCAAACTGCTCGATCCAGCTATGTATAAGGCTGAGTTTAGTGCAGCTCCTCAGACTGAAGAAGTCCTTTGGATAAAAGATGAAATGTTTCAACAGTTGTTTTTTAATCCGTCCAGAGGACCTGACTTGACTTTGTTAGAGTTGGTGAAAGTATTTATTTCTGCTTGAATACTCTGGACTCTCTCAGAAAGTCTGATGAGGAGGAGAAGTTCATCTTCAGCAGCTGAAAGATAAAAACTTTCAACAAAAATAAATAAAAATATTGTTTTGGCAACTTTAACAGAGAAAAAACAGAAAAAAACACTAAATAATAAAAAGAGAAAACGTATATTTTCCTCACACCGCGATTTAAAAACAGTAAAATAAAAAAAAGGGTATTTGTTGTAATTGTGCTCCAATTTAAAAACATTTTATTTTATTACTAAAATTAATAATTAACTGTGAAGTGGTCTTGAATCAACAGGAAATAGACGGAACCCTCCACTTGTATTTAGCCTGATCCTGTCGCTGCGTGTTTTGTCGAGTTTAATCATCGAGACACGAATGTCCCACGGGGGTGTTGGGGACAAACGGGTTGTCTTCTTGAGGACAGCGGTGGGGGACAGACAGAAATCATGAAAAACGTCAAGTCACCGTCAACAAGTAGACGGAGCCCACTCCACTTTAAACACAGCCCGGTCCGCTTCAGGACTATAATTAGCCTCGACCGTTATCCCAAATCAAACTTTACGAAGCTCATTTTAAAAACCTGCTCAACGACACGAGTGTTTAGTAAAGAAAATTAACAATTAGCTGCAAAGACGAGGTGCCCGTTCGTGGAGAAACCGTCAGAGTCTAAACCGACGACGTTCATGTCGTGGAAAAGGTGTCTTCACCGCCACAGCCGCTCAGCTCGTCCCCAGTTTACGAGTTGAAAAGACCAGGAGATGAACCGGCGACAAACCAGTAAGTTTTATTAAACACCTACCGTTAAAGAAGACAGTTGCCCACGCGCCTCTTCAGTTTGATGGCAGAAAGTAACGAACACGGCTCAGACCCAGGACTCGGATCTTTCACGACTGCAACATCTTTCCTCTTGTTCTGTGAACTCAGGTGGAGGCAGCGCGCGACCGTGGCGAGAAGGTGTGTCGCAACCTCCAGCTATGGCAGGCCAAAGAGTCACACATTACCGTTCCTGCCGCGCGTTGTGACGTCATCGGTCAGCCTCTGCGCTTTTTTCATTCTGACCTTGGCACTGAAAAAACTACGTCATGACGATAAAGTAGTCTTAAAAGTTTCCACAAAACGACTGCAAAATTCACAGGAACAGATTTTTGAGTGTGCACATTTCAAACGTGCTTTCCTTTTCACCCCCTTCTTGAACCAAACTCGCACAGAGACTTCCATCCATCCATCCATCCATCCATCCATCCATCCATTTTCTTTACCCGCTTATTCCATTTTGGGTCACGGGGGTCGCTGGTGCCCATGTCCAGCAATCACTGTGCGAGGGGCGGGGTACACCCTGGACAGGTCTCCAGTCCATCACAGGGACACATAGAACAAACGAGACAAACAACCATTCACTCTCTCACTCACACCTAGGGACAATTTAGAGTTACCAATCAGTCTAACATGCATGTTTTTGGTCTGTGGGAGGAAACAGGAGTACCCGGAGAAAACCCACGCATGCACGGAGAGAACATGCAAACTCCACCCAGAAAGGCCCCTGGACCGGGGTTTGAACCAGGGACCTGCTCGCTGAGAGGCAGCAGCTCTACCAGTTGTGCCACCGTGCTGCCCACAGAGACTTGTCAAACGGTTTTACACTGTCGCCACTACAGCACCACCGCCATCCAAGTCACCTGAGGGGGATTAGGGGTCTTGCTCAAGGGCCTAGAGTAGGGGAAATGAGAGTAAAGGCAAGTAGCTGACCCAAATTTATGTGTATGTCAGGGGATTTGAACCGACAGCCTCTCAATCACAGACTTGCTTTCTCCTCTGCGCCACCACATAAATTGTCAGATGTGCATGAATCGGATCAACTTTCCTGTTCCTGTGACTTGAGACTCCAGGTTCACAAAAGTAATGCTGCGTCAAGGCTGCTGAAAAGCTGGCACATCTGGGCGTTACGTTTCATTCAACCTTTATTCAGACAGGTTCATCCCACGAGTCTCGGGGACTCATTTACAAGAGAGACCTGATTTTAACAAAGAGTGATGACGGCGGACAACAAAGGCAACAATAGATGACAATAGTGAAAATGAAATGGCATTAAAAAAAGTAACAAAACAACAGCTAGATTATGAGCCGGTGCAGGAAACTACGAACAGGAACATGTCTGTGATGGTTGTTCCCATGAACTTTGCAGATGTTTGAAGCCACTTAGAGATCAAGGTCGAGAGCTTCAGATCTTTTTGCAGGGTGTTCCAGGAAACAGGAGCAAAAGTGAAACTTGAGTTCTTAATTTCACTTTTATATTTCTGTTTTTTGAAGAAGTTAAATGTGATGTTGTGTGAAAATACCATTTGCAACACTTTATATGTGTTAACTCTTGCTGAAAAAATCTGTTTAAGACTGTAAATGTTTGACTTGTTATGCCTTTTTAGTCTTATTTTACTGCACGAGGCGTAAACACTTAACCTCGTTTAACCTCTGTACTCTGACTCGTACCGCCTTGTGGCACAACTTTGTAGGTTAACTATGTCTTATCTCTTTGATATCCTCCTCTTCATCAGCTGTCCAGACCAGTCTGTAATACTCTTCATCTCATATCCGTTTTCCAGTCTGTCTCGCTTATTAATTTTTTCTTTCATTCGACCTTTATTTCTACAGGTTAGTCTCATTGAGCCTCGAGGACTCATTTAAAAGAGAGACCTGTTTTAGACAACGAGCACAGATAACAACAGTAGACAATCATGCAAAGCACAAATTGAAAATAAATGGAAGAAAATTATGTAAAAAAAACCCCAGAAAACCCCCCAGCTACATTATAAAGTGATATAAAATACTAAAAACAGGAACATGTCTGTGCTGGTTTTTGCCAGGAACTTAGCAGATGTTTGAAGCCACTTAGAGAGGTCAAGGTCGAGAGCTTCAGATCTTTTACAAGATATTCCAGGAAACAGGAGCGGAGTAGGAGAAGGTCCTTTTGTCTAGTTCAGTCCTCACTGAGGGAACACTGCAGGTAATAATGTCCTGAGAGCGCACGCTGTAGCTGCTCTCACACAGTAGGAGGAGATGTATGAAGGCAGCAGAAGATAAAATAAAAGGGAGGACTGCTGGTACAGACGTCCTGTTTGAAAACAACATCTCTTTGGTTTTGTCAGCATTTGAGACGGAACAAACCTGACTGGATGATGTCAAAAGCAGAAAAAGCTGGAAAACCTTAGCAACTGTTTTAGCTCGACAATAAACAACTGTGTCGTCGGCATAGAAATGTAAGGATGCACCAGGAATGATCTGACCTACATTACCTATGTAGATTGTGAAGAGGGTGGTCCTAAGACTGAGCCTTGTGGTACACCATTATTAACAGTTAGATAGCTGGAAGAAGTACCATTATATTGAACACATTGCCTCCGATCTGAGAGATAATTAAAACACCAACCAATGGTGAGATCAAGATGTCATGATCCAAAAAAAATATAAACAAAAGCCACCAAAATCAAATTAAATACAACAATTTTCAGACTAATGATTAAACTACAATTTTAAATCATGCTAATTATCAAATTCACTGTTTTTGTCTTGTTTTTCTGATTTTTAGCTACCATTCAGCTAAATTTAGCTTTTAGCTATATTTTTACTACTTTTAGCCATAAGCCAATCATTTAATTACTTTTAGCTTCCAGCTACCTTTTATGATTATTTTAGATCTGTTTAGTTTTTTTAACAGCCTAATGACAGAATATTTAAAATTTTAACCAGCTTTTGGCTACTTTCATTGTCAGTTTTGTTCATTTTAATTAATATTTTGTTACTTATAGCTACCTTATTGTAAATTTTAACTAGCCTTTTAGTTATTTTTAGTTTTAAGCCAATCATTTTGTTATTTTTAGCTTCCAAATGTTAATATTTCAAATTTTAGCTAGCTTTTTGATACTATAACTTGCAGCTAGATTTCTGATACTTCTGGCAATCATTTAGCTACTATAACTGGCCTTTTGCTACTTCTAGCAATCATTTTGCCACTTTTATATAGTGTTTTGCTATTTTGTAGCTAGCCCTTTGCCACATTTAGCTAGCCTGTTGTAATTTATTTCTTTAGTTACCTTTGGCTTTTAGCTAACATTTTGTTTAAATTTATATTTTAGCTAGTTTTCCTGATTTTAGCTTTAACAACTGTGTTTCGGCTTCTTCAGTAAATTTCAGCACTCATTCAGGTTTCAGCGCTCAGGCTGCGTTTTCACAGAAAATGTATTTTTGAAATGTTGTGTATAATTTAAGTCTTAAGTGCTTGTTCTGTAGCCTCCAGAATCAACTACAGTACAAAAACTCGTTGTACCTCAAAGATCTACCACCAAGCAACAGGCATCATGAAGACCAAGGAACTTTAACAGCTCTGGACTGGGTCGGGGGTGGGTTGTAAAAATATTTGTTAAGCCCTCAAGTTGTAAAAATTAAAAGATAAAACTTCCTGTATATGTAGCTGCATAAACTTTTTATTTCCTCAGTCTCAGAGACAGAAAATATCCAGGTCAAAGATGCTGCCATTGTGTGTGTGTGTGTGTGTGTGTGGGGTGAGGGTGTGGGGGTTGGTATAATGTTACATTGTAGGGACCAATTTTCCAAAACATCCTACAGTCCTTGTGGGGACCAAAGCCCAGTTCACATAAGTATAAGTCTTGTTGATGGGTTGGGTTTAGGGGGAGGTATGTACTGGTAATGGTAAGGTTTAGGGGGAGGTATGTACTGGTAATGGTTAGGTTTAGGGTAAGGGTCAGAGTTAGGCTATAGAATTGAGTGGAATGAAAAGTCCCCACAAAAATAGAAAGACAGACATGAGTGTGTGTGCGTGTGTGTTATCACACACACTGACTATTTTAGGACACACTCTCATATGTGAATCTGTTTACTTTCAATGTTTGTGTTCACCTGCTTCAGCCATCAGCTGTGACATGAATAGCAACGAGCTTCGGGAAGGTTACCACCACCTTCGCCTGTTTGTGGGTAAACAGCACCGTTAGCTCATATCACAAACAAAAATCTGCTGATTTCTGCTGCAGTGAGTCCAAACTCAGTCGGGTCAGAAATAAACTAAAGTAATAATCTGCGTGAATGCTGAGTGCTGAATGACAGCTGATGAATCTGATTGGTTAAGTTAAAAAAAAAAAAAAAAACACAAAAAAAACTTTACCTAAAAACTGAAACTAGCAAAATCCTAGCTAAATGCTAACATTAGCAAAGCTACCGGTATATCTAAAAGCTAATTTAGGTTGAACCTAAGTAAAATTAAAATTAGCAAAACCATAGACTAAAATTAAACTAAAATTAATAAAAAGCAGTAGCTAAAATCTAAAAACCAAAACCACAGCTCATAACTAAATGCCGCAAAACCATACTAGAAGCAAAAATCAGCAAAACAGTAGTCAAAAGCAAAAATGATAAACTAAGTGCAGAAAAATAGCAAAATGGTAAAATCAACTAAATTAAATATTTAAAGTTTATTTAGCTTAAATTTTGGCTAAAAACTACATTTAGCAAACCATTGACTAAAATCTACAATTAGCTAAATTGTAGTTAAAAGCAAAATTTGTAAAACCATAACACAAAGCTATATCTAACAAAACAAGAACCAAATGCTAAAAATTAGCTAAATTGCAGCTAAAACTTAAAATTTGTGAAATCAAAAAGTTAAAATTAACACAACCTTGCTTTAAAACTACAGTTGGTAAACAACAAAGTCCATGCTCAATAATCCAGGTATACAATCCAACATTTTTCAGTCAGGTCATCTGGACAGTTTCTTTTTTGTGCTGAAACGTTTCGCCTTCTATCCAGAAGGCTTCATCAGTCAAGGAAACGCACAACAAAACTGATTCTTCCCCCAAGAGCTTACTCCAAAGTGGAACAAACCAGTTCTGCTTGTGATAAGATGGTCTCATCTTATCACCATCTTATCACAAGCAGAACTGGTTTGTTCCACATTGGAGTAAGCTGTTGGGGGAAGAATCAGTTTTGTTGTGTTTCCTTGACTGATGAAGACTTCCGGACCGAAGGCGAAACGTTTCAGCACAAAAAAGAAACTGTCCAGATGACCTGACTGAAAAATGTTGTACAGTTGGTAAAATTGTAGCTAAACGTTATAAAAGCAAAACTGTACAAAGGAGCTAAAGTAAGCATAATTATATCTAAAAGATAAATGTAGCAAAATTGTAACTAAAAGCTGACATTAGCAAATTCTTGGCCGAAATCTCCATAAATCAAACCAATAGTTAAAAGTTAAAATGAGCAAAACTGCGACTAAAAACTAGATAAATACTGGTAGTAGCTAAAAACAGAAGACGGTAGCTGAAGCAGATTTCAAAGAAAATGATGTTTTTAAGGACCTGAAGAGATCTCCATATATTTCTACAGGACAGTTTTGGTATATAAAGTTAAATAATTAAAAAAGTAAAAAGGTTAGCATACCAGCTTTATTTATAGGGCACTTTAAAAACTCATCCGGCCAAAATGTTGTACACATAATAAAACAATTATACAGTCAGTCAAAAAAATAATTTAAAATATCAAGGAGAAGAGATGGGTTTTAAGAAGAGATTTAAAAACAAGACAGGGAAGAGTTCTGTCTGATGTTCAAGGGAAGGTCGTTCCACAGTTCAGGAGATGCGACAGTTAAAACACGGTCTCCTCTGAACTTACGCTTTGACTTCGGCACACTCAGCAGCAGCTGATCAGCTGACCTGAGGGATCGAGATGGTGTGTATGGATGTCGCAACTCGGACAGATAGGACAGGGCAAGGCCATTAAGAGATTTAAAAACAAATAAAACAACTTTAAAATGAATCCTAAAATGTACGGGCAGCCAGTGCAGGGAGGCTAGAACAGGAGAAATGTGGTCAAACTTCTGTGTGCCAGTTAAAAGCCGTTCAGCAGCATTCTGTACCCTCTGATGCTGAGAGATACATGAATCACTGACAAAGTATGCTACAGTAATCCAGCCTAGTGGTAACAAAAATGTGTGGATTACGGTTTCAAAAATGCTGCTGAGAATGAATAGGCTTTACTTTAGCTGCCTCAGATGGAAAAAACTAAATTTAACAACTGCAGTGACGTAATTTTCTAACATTAGTCCATCATCAACTTTGACACCTAGGTTTGTAAAAGTTGACCTGATGTACTGGGTCAAGGAACCATCATCTACATGGGGGTCTCAGTGGAGCTTCCAAAAAACATCACCTCAGTCTTTTTCTTGTAAAACATTAAAACGTTCACCATCCAGTCTTTTATGTCCTCCAGACATAAAGACAGAGGACTCAGAGAGATGGAGTCCTTTTTTCTGTAGCGGGACATATATTTGGATATCATTTGCATACATTGAAAGAAGATACCATATTTTCTAAAAACTGAGCCAGGAGGGAGCAGGTACAACAAAAAGAAGAGGGGGCCTAAAATTGAGCCCTGTAGGACCCCACAAAAAAAGAGGAGCAGAGGATACCAAGACAGACACTGAAAGTTTGCTTGGCAAAGTAGGATCTTAACCAGTCCAGTGCTGGTCACACCCCCCCACCCCCATTGTTTCAAACGACAAAGCAAGATGTTATGGTCCACTGTGTAAAAAGCAGCTGATAAACCTAAAAGCACGAGGACAGCACAGTCACCAGAGTCATTACTGAAAATATATTGTTAAAACCTTTTTAAAGGGCAGATTCTTTACTGTGTAAAGACTTAAAACCAGACTGTAAAATGTTCTGTTCTTTCAAATATGCTGAAAGTTGATTGTACACCTTCTCAATGATTTTCAGAAGCAATGGCAGTTTAGAGATTGGCCTATAATTAGCTAGAACAGAGGGGTCAGGAGTGGGTTTCTTAATCAGAGGCTGGACAGCTGAATGTTTCAAATTTCCAGGGACCACACCAGAGGACAGACTGCTATTCAGAAGAACAAGGACCGAAGGACCTACAGCGAGGAAAACATCTTTAAATAAACAAAGAGGAATAGCAACATTTGGAGAACTTTAAATGACCAACAGTTTGTTGACAACACCAATATTCAATATTTGAAACAACATCTGTAATTTATCAGTTTTCCATCTGCGCTCGGCTCTGCGACACTCTCTCCGGGCAGCCCAAGTGTCATCATTTAACCAGGGTTCAGACTCGAATTTAGGATGCCTGGTTTTTAACGGAGCCACAGAATCCAGAACCGTTCTGCAGGTGGAGTAAAACCAGAGCTGAGAGCCACAGTCTCTGGGACGATTAAAAACATGCAAACTGACCAGCAGTGGAAGAGTTAAACAGCCGAGCTGCAGCGCGAGGATTACAAATAAAGTTACAAATATCAAGTCATGGCACAAAAAATGCTGAAGTAGTTTAGTATAATAATTGCAACAAACATTTATTGATGGTTTTATTGAGGCTCTGTGCATCGAGGGGAAAAATATCTATAAACTCAGTAGATTTATTGGGCCTGGTGACATTTCTTTCTCCACTGAATGTTAGAATAGAATAAAGTAGAAACAGCCTTTATTGTCCCACGGATGTGAAATTCAAGTGTTCAATTCAATGTTCTGTTTTTGAGTCGAGATAAAACAGGAAGTACGAGTTTTGGTGCACCCGTAATCTAACGCCATCTATGAACGATGCTTGGCTTCCTGTTCTTATCTCTAAACTCTCAGAGTAAAAACAAACTCAAAGTTCAGTGATTTTTCTTCAAACTGCCGTTTGACGCTTGTTCATCTGCGAGCGGTGACTTCAGGCCTCCTCTGAGGACAGCGCGTGCAGCACAGAGGTGAGGACCGACAGAAACGCTCCCAGAGCTTCGGCGTCTCCTGGCTGCTGCCTCAGAGTCACTTTTACCTCCTCTTCCCCGTTTCCTGTCTCCTCCGTCACCTCCGCCTGCCGGTCAGCTGAGCCTTTCTGATTCGCCTCTGCGGCGTACAGCAGCTCCCCCAGTACGAGTGTGCTGCTGCAGCCGCTGCTGGGCGTGCACGGTGTGCGCAGGGTGCGCGTGTACAGGAAGACCCTCCACGGGCGCGCGTGCGGCGGAGTAAAGGCAAGAGTCTGGATGTTGACCAGCTGCATGGCGGCCTGGAGGCTTCGCGGGGAGCAACGAGGTACAACCAAACACCCGATGCTTTCTTCGATCCACACGCAACCCTCGGCCTCGTCATGTAAGGAAACTGGACGAGCACAGGACAAAGGAGAGGAAGTAGTTAGGAGGCACATCTAAAAACAAAACAAAGAAAAAGTCCAAAGTCATGTCCTCAAGAAACAGGACCCACTGCATCAGGCATTCACAAGAGTTTCCAAAATGTTTCATAACATTCCCAAGTGTTCTCAATTTCCTCATTCTTTTGTCGCTGGCATGTTGAACATGTTTTATTTTAACATGTTTTTTCACTGCGAACACAACAAATTCACTCTGAAAATAGTCACATAGCCGTCGTGGGCAACTGGAGCCCGTCTCTGACCCCGTCCTAATCACTGACTGGAGACAAAATAAGAATTGTGATCAAATTAAGACATAAAATGACCACAAAACAGTAAGTTTTCACCCTAAAATATGTATCAATATCATAATAATTGTAAAACAAATATCAAATTAAACAAAACCAATTCTGATAACGTTGGGTTGTTGTGGAAAACACACATAGAAACAACAAAAAAGGTTGAATCATGTCATCTGGACTTCGTTTTTTTATTAAAAAGAAACGTTTCACCCCTCATCCAAGAGGCTTCATCAGTCTGAGGCCTAGCCATCTGGTATTACCCAGAAGCCACCCTGACTCTTGTGTTTCAAGCCTGCCTCAGATACCCCTGAAGTCTGGCCTTTTCACTAATGGTTTCAAAAACACAAAGTTTGTTTTCTCAGTCATCCAGGTATATAACACATAGAAACAATTTTTGGAGTAAATAATCCTTTGGATTTGGTCTAAAATAACTAGATATGATTATTATTTTTATTTATTTTGCTGTGTCATCCAGACCAGAAGCAGAAAACCGAGTCATGCTCTGAACAATGCAGCCTGGATGTTTTCTGTAACCACAGCCGAACAGCCTGTTCTGTGGAGCTGAAATGTAAAATGTAATTAGCTGTAATCTGATCATGCCAACTCACGATGCTAATCCAATGAGGGAAACCCTGTTGTTGTGGTGATGTGCTGCTTCTAAAGTTCAGTTCAATGTCAGACCCCTTTTTCTCTCGAGTCATTTCAGTAAAGGTAAACGATGCTGTTAAATGTCCATTAACTCCTCACATGTTCACTTCAGTTTATTTCTACAGCTGAGTCACAACAGAAGTCGTCACAGAAACGTTCACATACATTTTAAATTCCAATTAGTGAAAGTTATTTATCTAAGGAAGCAGCAGATTGTGTTGAATCTTCACTTCATCTCAGTCTCCCGTCCTGAGCGAGCACAAAGGAGACAGTGGAAAGGAAAAACTCCCTTTTAGCAGGAAGAAACCTCCAGAAGAACCAGGCTCAGGACGAGTGGCCGTCTGCTTCGACCGGCTGGTTTGAGAGGAACAGGAAGGAGGAACAGACACAGAATGACAGGTCCAGGTGTGGTTTCTATAGGAGGAAAGACAAACGTGTGTTAAGATATAAATAATTACAATTACAAACAGGAAGAGTGGAGCAAGTAAAGACAGCAGCAGAGAGAGGACATGTGGTCAGTTTGTCCTCCAGCAGTCTAAGCCTATAGCAGCATAACTAAGGGATAGCTCAGGAAACCTAAGCCCACACTAACTATAGGATTTATAAAAAAGGAAAGACTTAAGTCTAATCTTAATAATAGACAATGCGTCAGCCTCTCGGACAGAAACAGGAAGTTGGAAGAGAGGAGCCTGATAACTGAAAGCTCTGCCTCCCATTCTGCTTTTGGAAACTCTAGGAACCACAAGTAAACCTGCAGTCTGAGAGCAAAGTGCTCTGTTAAAAAAAAAAATGGAACATTAAGATCTGTAATATAAGATGGAGCTAGGTTGTTGAGAGCTTTGTAGGTTAGAAGAAAGATTTTGAATTCTGTTCTGGATTTGACACGGAGCCAGTGGAGAGAAGCTAAAACTGGAGAAACATGATCTCTCCTGCCAACTCGCATTAAAACACTGTGTTCTCACAGAACGGTTTCCAGTTTAGCAACAGTACAAACTGTGCTGTTAATAACTGTGCTGCATGCGATCAGAGCCCCGTTTTAAATACCTGCAGCTGTGTGAAATGAAGGGCAGGCCTGGTGTCCGTAGGGCTACACAGGCCGGGCTGTCAAATCGGCTGCAACTGGGTCAGTTTAAACCGTACGTTGATCTTAAATACTTCTACAGATGTTTGCTCTTGCTCAGGTGGACATTTTAAAGAGAAACTGCAGCAGCATCACACGCAAACGGAAACGATGTATCGAGAGCATGGGTGGCAAAGTGGACGTTTATTTTTAGATGATGATGATGCAGGAGGAAGATCTGGTATTTCTGTTAATCGAGGATAAACGCTAATTTTCTAATTTGTCACAAAAAGGTAATCAACGTTTCCAACAGAAACAAATTTCAATCTGTGTTAAACAGTTTTAACGTGGATTTTTCTATGAATGAACTGAAGTAAGACTTTTCAAAAATTATTTAGCTTATGTCTGGTCCAAAATAATTCATTAATAAGAACTACGAGTTATTGTTTATTAAACGCACAAAAGATGTCTTTTTAGGTTTCTTTATTTTGTCATAAAGACTTACCGGTAACTAGTTTGGTTCTGCTGAAGGGAAATGTAGCTTTTATAAATGAAGGTTGTATGAAGCTCTCATGCATGTGTTCGTTATGATTCTTGGTACGACCAAGTTCAAGTATCTTTGTTATCCCCAAGGGTCATTTTGTTCATAGTCAGTAGGCACAAACATCTGTACCACACAAGACATTAAAATAACAGAAATCATCATGGTTCGTTGATAAGCCTGATCTCTACAGGGATGAATTAATTTTACACCAGCTCCATGTCCAGATGGAAGACACCTGAACTCACCATGGAGTGGATGATCAGGATCTGCCAGAATCAGCCTGGCCTTGTTCACTGACATCACCTTCTGTACGTCGGTGAGGTTCTGTAGGTCGGTGAGGTTCTGTAGGTCGGTGAGGTTCTGTAGGTCGGTGAGGTTCTGTAGGTCAGTGAGGTTCTGTAGGTCAGTGAGGTTCTGTAGGTCAGTGAGGTTCTGTAGGTCAGTGAGGTTCTGTAGGGCTATGCCAGCAGTTCTGCTGCACATCCTGAGAATCCCTGAGATCTGTTCCCACTGTTCTCACCACTCCAAGTTTTAGCTTAATATCAAATTGTGAGTATTTTCTGTTGCTTCGTTTTATCTACAGATATTTTTAAGTTTTCTGCGTTCATCTTTTTAAAAGCAATAACTACATTTGGTTTAATAACTGCGGTGAAGGAAAATATCACATTTTCTTTTGCAAAAAAAAAAAGATTATTTAAACAAACCTGAGCCTTAGATTTGATGTTTGAATAAATGTTCTGCGCCGCTGAGAACAAGTCAAACATTTTAATTGTTGCTTTAGTCGGACAGAACAATCCTGTCCTTTGCTAAGTGAAGCAGACGAGCCGCCATGACATTCATTACCGTGTTCTGGATGCAGAGCGGGTCGCTGCAGCCACAAGCGCTCGAACTCCTCCGGGCTGACGGCCGGGGAGAGAGACAAAGTGATGGCAGCCTCGGCGCCGGGGGCCGTGACGGCAGAGGGGGGGTCTGAATGATGACCCCAACCTGCAGAGGACAAACAGGAAACCAGTGAGGACGCTGGGGAGACGCGGTGTCCGGCTCGATCACCGTCAGCTTTAGCTTTAATGAGCTAAAAAGGTGAAGCTTTGTGCTTTTAGCTCTTTGATAACCTGAAACACGGAGGCACCGTAAAACAAACGCGTATGGAAGGAAATCAGGCTCGACAGATTTTATTATTTAAAAAACATTCAAATTAAAAACACCAAATATTTTATGCAGCTTTTGATGATCTTTTTTTTTTTAACCTTAGAGTTCAACTCCTTCAATTTTTTAAGGCTATTTTTCAGATTTCGTTTTATTTTGTTTGTTTTAGAATCGACGGTTTGTCCCCGAGCTCATCCCTGAAACTGAATTTATAGACAACAAATCTGAGACGCTGAAAAAAAAAAATCCAATTAAAAATGGAGGAATATCAGAAAAAACAAAGCAAAATAAAAGTTCTGATTTTACATGTTACTGAGTTAGAGTGAGAAAACCATTGGTGCGAGGTAATAGTCCAGTCCAGGACCAGAACCTCAGTCTGACTGAAATCTGTGGTGGACCTTCAGGGAGCTGAGCAGAAACCAACGATGTAAAGAAGAGCGGGCCAGAACTCCTCCACAACCATGAGAGACTGAAGAAGCCATGAATTCTGTTTCCCATTCACGAAATGAAAATTACATTTTAGTGTCACCACTCACCTGACTGAACCGTCTCAATGGGGCTACAGTCCAGTGTGTCGGGAAGATCCGAGCTTGGTTTGGGTTTCGGCACCACTCGTTCCGGGCTCGCCCTGCTGGTCGACTCCGCCTCCACAGCATCCTGCTTCAGAGGCTCCATAGTGTTAAAGCTGCTCGCCCACTGGCTCACGGGCTCGGCTTGGCGTCCGATCAAAACGCCCAGAGAGGGGTCCGACCTCCGGCCTTGGAGGACCCTACGTGTCTCTTCAATCCCACAATGCAACAGGCGATAATAGAGAAGAGCCTGGTCACGTACGCACACGTCTCTCTCCTCCTCTGGAAAACACAGGAGGGTGAACAGTCGTGTCTTTATCCATCATTTCTCTCCTGCTCTACACACACCTACGCAGAAGTGCAGCAGCCGTCCCAGCATGTCCTGCGTCTCCGCTGGGCGGGACAGAAACAGTCTCATGGTGGACGTCAGCAGCTCCATCTTCACTCCCAAAGAGGCTTCGCTCCTGACGCCGTCGATGAACGTCTCCAACGTGTAGGGGGCGCTGGAGACTCGCTCCCCGTACACACCCAGCAGCCAGAGCAAGGCCTGCCTGCCCTGGAAGAGGACGAGGAAATCGGTACGTCAACGTCCGCCGCTGCTGATTTGAACAGTGAATGTTTGTAGTTTTGGAGATGAGTGTTTTTCTGGATTGGAACTGGACAGGGAATGAAGTGAACCTAAATGTTTTTTGTGCAAGATATTCAGGGAGGAGTTACACTGTGGGGGAGAACAGAGGGAGGTTTTGTTTTGTCCGAGGCAGCTCAGAGTGACCGATCATGGCAAGTAGAGGGAGCAAATGTATCCACCACAGTGCAGTGGTGGAGCCAGGGGGTGGCCAATGGTGGCCTTGACCACCTTATATTAATCTGAGGCCACCCCAATCATTTGAGGAAACTCTACTTTGAAGCAATCTAAAAACTAGAAAGCAGTTTTCTCAAATGATAGGGATGGCTGGTTTACATATAAATATATGGTGGTGGCCATCTTGGATTTTGATGTGGCAACTCAATTTTTGATTGCGACCTTTCTTACGCCTAGATGTAGCCATGCACCAAAATGGAAGTTGGTACCTCACTTATTTTTTATAAGTTATCATGCTGATGAGCCAGATGGACGGAGGCCATTTCAAAATCCCATTGTTCGCTCTGCAACGAGGGACAAAAACTTCTTAAAGGTACCTTTAAGAACCTTTAAGAACCTTTAAGAAGGTACCTCAGGTACCTCAATGAGCTGCAACTGCTGGGGACTAACAAGAGCCACAAAGATGTCAGAAAATATGCACATTTTCACCTGGAATCACATTAAATGACATGTTTGTACAAACTCCTGGTGAAATTTGAGACAAAATATGTCAACTTTGCATTCACATCATCAAAATAATTAATGAAACCAAATTAAAAATGTTGAGGGCAGTTCCAGGCACCTGTGACCACAGCGTGACTACTTTTGAGCGTAAATTGTTCAGCAAATCGTTCAAACTTGTTTAAAATATCCGGCAGCACGAGGGCCCGACACATTTACCTGGTAAATATCCACAAGCACAATTAGACCCAAAATTCTCTGCTATATTTCTCCTTTCAGGACTTTAATTACACAGAGAAATGCCTGGGCTGTAACTTACAAAACTCTTTTCAGTTTTCTTTGAAACGTTTCAAAGATTTTATTAAATAAATGAAACAAATTGTGTCTCTGGGACAGGTTGCTGGTAACAAAGAGCCTTAAGATATAATTTATAATATATATATTTTTTGCTAAGCTGATGTTTTGTTTCAACACAACTCTTGCTCAGGCCTCGAGTTTAGGAGCTTTAGAAGCCTGATTCAAGATGGCAACCACAGCCAACACACCTTAGCAAACAAATAAACGGCTACAACTCAGTCAGTTATATAGATAGTGAGGTAAAAATTGATGTGGTAGTAGCTGAGAGTCACCCTCAAAACAAAGTCTGAGCGTTAGCAGGTTGTGGTAGAAGTCACGTGAAAATGTGTGAAATCAGATACACTACTCTTTAGTTTTCTGAGCGAATGGCTCAGATTTATGAAGTTGAGCCAGATCGTTCAAGTGAAACTGGTCAGTTAGCTGGATGCTAGCAGCTCACGCTCTTAGCATTCTTCAGCGGATTAACCTTTAATCTGCGTTCTGTCAAAAAGAAATACAGCAGTCCCTCATTATCGCGGGGGATCCGTATGAAGACCCACGATAAGTGAAAAACCACCAAGTAGGAATAGTAGAACAAGTAGTAAGTAGTAGTTTATTATATATATATATATATATATATATATATATATATATATATATATATAAACATTTAAAACCCTTTCCACAGTCTTGCAATATTCTAAACAATGTTTCTAAACTCTAAACGCTCTAAAAGAGCAGAGAATGTCATGATTTCACTCCCTGCCTCCTCTGCTCTTGGCCACGCCCACTTCTCTGCTCTGCACACTGATCAGCTGCAGCAGGAAGTTTCTCCTGCAGTGTGGGCTGCACAAAGGTGCAGGAGGTGCTAAATAATTTAAAATAATTTATTTTAAATAAAAATTCCATGCCGATCGTGCGGCTCATCAACCTATCAGCCAGTTGTGGGTCGTGCCCAATCTTATTTTGAAAAATCGCAATAGAGCGAGTCTGCGACCTTCAGAGCTCCAACACATTATCTGTCCGGACGTGCTGATAACCGATCTGAACGTCGTAAACACACACAGCCTCTTTGTTTCCGCACAAACTGCACGTTGCAAACAGACGCGGCTCCTCTCGCCCTGCTTTTACTTGCAAATGAGCGTTTTCATCTCCCGTCAACGCTGCCAGAGACCGAGGGCCAGGAATGATGCCAGAGGCTGACCAAGAAAGTTCAAACAGCCAAATGTGCCGACACCACGTTGGTGAACTGCTCGGCAGGAAGGACGTGGAGAAAGCTGGGTGTGGCATTTATTTAGAAATGTTGCCGTTTGTGAGTCATCACTTATAAAACTGCGTTGTCCCACCTCGTAAACAAAAGTGAACTGGTGTTTAAATGCAAACAAGGAGGTGGGAGTAGAAGAGCTTTCTCCTTCTTTTTGATCTCGTTTGTTTGTACTGTTAGCAAAATAGCAGCAAATCAACAGAAACGAGTTGAGTCGTACAAATGATTAATTTTTAGGATTAAACCCAATTTTAAAGCGTTTGAGATGTTGCTCAGCTACTACCATATCAAACTAGCCAGATATCTGTAACATAAGCTGAGCTTTGAACGTTTTTTGTGTTTTCCAAGGTCATTTGGCTGTGGCGGCCATTTTGAATAGAGCTGGCTGTGGTTTTATTTTTTTTTTTTTTATGAGTTTCATTGAAATCCATCTGGTGGTTCATGAGATATTTTGCTAACTGACAACACACAGGCAAAAACGCATTCATACCGTGATCCTGGGGAACACCGTTTCATTTCAACATAGCTGAAATGACAATAAAAATAAAACCTCTCTGACTCTGACATGCAAAAGTTAGCAACAGAAAATATATTATTGAAATGAGTAAATGAAAATCATTCATAAAAGTTTATTCAACAATAGTACCGGTATTTGACTTTAGTAGTTTTTACTTTTTAGTACCCTTTTTTCTTTTGAATGTTTGTTACTTTAAAGATTTTAATCTAATCCGAACTGTGTTTTCAGTCAGGAGTTGTTGTTTTTTGTTGGGCACAGCCGTTCAGTCAAACCTGCTTGCTTTAAATAAGCATTTATAAACAAACCTGATGTGATTGTGGGTTTAACGTCATGCATTAGAACCTCGCCCTGGCTGTGCAGGTCTAACCTGACTGTCCTGCAGCGTTTCCTCGCAGCCCTCCAGAGCAGAACACACCGTGCCGCTGCACTGAGGACACACCCAGACCAGATCACGCATCGTCTGCACCACCGCTGAGGCCAGACGGGAGGGAGAAACAGGAAAGAGAGAGGGAGGATGAACGGATCTGAGTGAAACGAGGATGCAGGCACGTTTGTGTTTTTACTTCCGGGCGTGTTGGGGCTGAGTCTTACCGGAGGTTATGTGTTCCTGTTTAAGCCCGAGAAGCCCCGTGAGGATCTCCAGACACCTGTCGCTGTAGCTCCGCCCGATGCGACCTGACGGGAGAAAACAGGAATCACTTTACACACCCACACCACTGTATCACGACCTTTGAAACGTGCACTGTACTGAACTCGAATCATTTCCCAACGACACTCAAGATTACAAAACTGCTGATCTGTAAAAACGGTTAAAATCCAAAGCTTGAGAAATAAAACCAAACTTCCTCTGAGCACAGACGCGATAAACATTTGTTTTTTATTGTCTTTACTGGGCATAAGAGCGCCTTAATGTGCTTTAATGCAGCTGGGAGCTACTTTAAGACATGATGTGTCAAAGGGCGTGTGTGTGTGTGTGTGTGTGTGTGTGTGTGTGTGTGTGTGTGTGTG
>NC_056508.1:46077481-46089163 GCF_014905685.2 Nematolebias whitei | reverse complement strand
GTGTGTGTGTGTGTGTGTGTGTGTGTGTGTGTGTGTGTGTGTGTGTGCGCACCGATGGCAGAGATCGCAGCCTGAGCCGTGTCAGTGTTGACGTCAGTGCAGTATCCCTTCAGCTCATCCAGCAGCATCACAACGTTCTCATCGTTAACCAGCTCGACCATCACCTGCAAACAGATTTATGTGCAAAAGTCTTCATCCACACGGAATTGATCTTAAAGTGGTCTCGATCAACAGCCCTCCAAGCTTTCTGAAAATCTTAAGTTTTGCTTTTAAACTTTGATTTTCTCTCATTTCTCAGTCGTCGTATCAGACTATCGTCAGAGGAATTTTTTTTTGTCAAATGATTTAATTCTGACCTCTGAATCCCTCGAACATAAAAAGGTTTTCTAAACTTAGTAAAGAACCAACTTTACGCTGGGTCTTTAGGTCAGAATCTCACCGGACTGGGACTGGTGAAAACTAGAAAGAAAGCAAGAAAATAAATTATCCTTCGCAGTTTCTCTAAATTCTCAGTCCAGTCCTGACGCTTTTTCTTACCTCCAATTGTCTTAACTTATTGAAAGACACTGAGATATAGCAAACATCTGGCTAACAGCTGTTTGGGAAGCTCTCCAAAATAATATTTCTTGTCCGTCAAACGGTTACCTTTGGTATTTTTTCATTGATTTAGCAAAAAAACTGGTAACAAATTGTCTTTGTAACAGGTTGCGGTAAACAAAGAGCCTAAAAATATAATTTAATTTTGTTTTTCCTATGAAATTGGAGTTGCGTGGCTCATCCCTTGAGTTCAGGAACCTTTTTATGCCCAAGTGACTCAAAGGTCGGAGTTCAGTGGCCAAATAAACAAACATTCGTCTAAAAATGTTCTGGGCAGGAAACGAGTGATGAAGCAGCCAAAAGCTCAAAGAAAAACTGTCCAAGTCTTTCAGAAAGTCTGAAAAAGTTTTGTCTATTTGGAAGAAGAAGATAAAGACACGAGGAGCGCATTAAGACTTTTAAACAAAAGTTGAAATGAAACAGACAGAATGGCGAACATCCTCCACCTGCATCTTCCTCTGCTTGATGAAGGCCGGCTCAGCGTAGCCACAGAAGAAACGTTTGTAGTGCTCCCCCAACAGGCCAGGGGCCGACCGCAGCAGCAACTGCAACCACAAAAACCTTTTCATCAAACTGTGGTTATGAGCTCAGCAGAAGAGTAAAAAAGCATCAGAACACCCCTCAAATCGTTCCAGATCTTTGGAAAGCTGCTACTGATTGAGTGTCGCTGCTCGCGAGTAAAATTTAAAGTAACGAGGACTGAATAAGGTTTTGTGTACCTGAATGTGGCAGAGGGCCGTAAACCTCATCTCCCTGGAGCTGCTCCCGCAGGCGGCCAGCAGGGGGCCACGTGCTCGGTCCAGAGCTGCCAGACTGACAGCAGGAAGGTCAGAGCTGAGGCTCAGGAAGAGGCTGAGGGTAGCAGCCATGACCGGGGGGTGGGGGCTGACCAGGGAGGTGTCCAGCAGGGACAGGATGTCGAAGAGCTCATCCTCTGACTGCGGCCGGTAGCGCTGAAGAACCCTCAGAACCTCACACTGACCCCAAACATCGCACTCCTTCAACCTGACGGCGAACACAGATTCAGGGTTCAAAACACGGGAAGTTATAAAGAACCCTAAAGACGAACTGAAACACTTGAAGCTCAAAGCGTCAGCGTGGTTCAGAGTCGAGCTACATTTGGTTCAGACTGATGTTCTCAGACTGTCAGGGTCTGGTGTCCATTTACTTTATATCTTAGATCCTTATTTACTGTTTATTCTTATGCTTTATATTTTTGATATTTTTCGGAGTAACTGAGACCTTGAGTACACAATTTCATTCCACCTCATGTACCACATATGATGCGAATGACAATCAACTTAACTTGAACTTGGTAACCCTAAAAGGTCCAGTCAAAGGCGACTAGACTTCTGTTACTGAAGAGTCTTAGCTTCTCATTTCTCAGTTCAAACTGAAAAAAGAAAAGTTTAAAGCTCTTAAAATGTCACTGAGTTGCTCTGCATTTAGCTACTTTCAACTAATGGTTAGCCTTATGCTACTTTAAGCTATTAGCTAGACTTTAGTTACTTTAAGTTTTAAGCTAGCATTTTGCTACTTTGAGCTATTAGTTAGCCTTTTGCTACTTTGAAGTGATTAGCTACTGTAGTCCTTTGCTACATAGAGTTTTAGCTCATCTTTTGCTACTTCAAGCTTTTAGCTAGCCCGTGGCAACTTTTAGTTATTAAACTTTTTCTACATTAAGCTTTTAGCATGTGCTTTAATACTTTTAACTTGTATTTTAATAATTTTAACAAGACTTTTGCTACTTTGAGCTATTAGTTAGCCTTTATCTATTTTAAGCTTTCAGCATGTATTTTAATACTTTGTTTGTCTTTTGATGCTTTTAGCTAGCATTATGCTAATATGAACTATTAGCCTTTTCCTATTTTTAATTATTAGCCAACCTTTTGCCACATTGAGGTTGAGCTTATCTTTGCTACTTTTAGCTATTAGTTAGCCTTATACAGTGGTTCCTTAATTATCGCGTGTGTTTGGGACCACTCCCACCCGTGATAAATGAAAAACCGCGAAGTAGAAAAACAGTAGTCCAAGTTCAGTAAACTTTGTCATGACACGTGCCAGGCTATAATCACATTCATCACCTGTTACTCCCAATCTCCCTCCTTAAATAAACAATTTAAATGTAAATACTGTAACATTTTAAATAAACAATCCCTGCAGCATGGATTGTTTATTTAAAATGTTACAGTATTTTAGTGTGTATGTATGTATAGTGTGTATATATATATATTTTTTTTTATAGAGGCGTTTTAAACCCTGCCCACAGACTTGCAATATTCTAAAGAATATTTCTAAACTCTAAACGATCTAAAAGAGCACAGAATGTCATGATTTTAGCCCTCTGCCTCCTCTCGGCCACACTACGCTCAGCCACCTGTAAGCGTTCTTGGCCACGCCCACTTCCCCGCTCTGCATGGTGAACAGCTGATCAGCTGCAGCAGGAAGCTTATAATAATAATAATAATGTCATCACAATGTCAGCACTGTATGTTTCCATACAATGGCGAAATTAGTCTCTACATTTAACCCATCCACCACCAGGTGGTGCAGTGGGCAGCTATTGAAAGCTCCCGGGGGGCATTTTGGGGATGAGGTGTACTGCCCAGAGACGCCACGTGATGTGCAGTGACTGGGGATCGAACCTGGGACTTTTGGGTTCCAAGCCGGCTGCCCTGCCTCTACACCATCTCGGCCCCCTTATCTTGCTTTTTCTGCAGCTCTGGGCTGCACATAGATGCAGCAGGTGCTAAATAATGAAAAATAATTTATTTTAAATAAAAATTCTATGCCGATCGTGCGGCTCATCCATCAGCCAACTGTGTGCCATGTCCAATCTTATTTTGAAAAACCGCGATAGAGGGAGTCCGCGATAAACAAACAGCGAAGTAGCGAGGGACTACTACTACTTTGAGCTTTTTAGCTTGTTTTTGACTTTTAGCTTTTAGAAAGCATTTTGTCTTTTCACATGTCACACTAACTTTGGTGTTTAAACTTTTGAGGATTTTTTTGTAAACAAACTCTTCTTACTGCCACTAATTTTACTTAAACAGTTTAAAAATCAAACTTTTCAAAGTTTTTGGTCAGTGTTTTTGTTTTCTTTCACTCAGCATGAGACTTTTTGTTTTACAGGACGTTAAGCTGTTTTGAGTTATTTCCAAGCGTTTTATCTAAATATAAATACACTGAATGAAAATCCTTCAGTAGTTTTAACCGTATTTGTTTGGTCGGGTGTTGGAGCTCAGCAACAACCTGTTGAGGAGGTGATGGGTGATGGGTTTGTTAATAACGACTCCTCCTTCCTCCTTCAGGATTTCCTCCAGAGCTCTAAGGCAGTTCACCATCACCACGGGGTCCGGATCCCTGAGCAGGTTGTACAGCTCGTTCACCACCGCCGCATCTGGAAAAGTCACAGAGACGAAACTTTAAGAGCCCGTTCAACTTTGAGACAAATAAATAAACAAAGTCTACATAAAACCTGGTAAACATCTGAACAAAAATAAAATTGTTTGCAGGTTTAATTTGCCAAGTTAAGTTTAGTGTTTGTGCTGCAAAGTAAACAAAGATGCGTGCATCAAAAATAAAATAAATGAAATATTTGGAGTTTAATTTCTTAAAGATTTAATTTCAGCACGTGTCAGTTCAGAGACAGGATGTCTGAGACGCCAAAATAATTCTTCTGCATCCAAGGAGCCAATCAGTACCTCACTTCTGGAATGTTCTGGTTTGTTTTCTTAAGTAAATTCCTGCATTGTTCTCTGGTCTACTCATGCACCTTACATGCACATGAAGTTAAAAACTGAACAAGAGAGGAATAAAAGATAAAGGGAAATAAAACTCCACCTATGTCGGAGCCGGGTTGGAGATTGTGCAGCTTGGCCCAGCCGAGGACAGCCACCCGTCTCACGCAGGCTGCTCTGTCCCTCAGTCCTGCTGTCAGAGGTTGTTCCACGTACTCCACCAGACTGGGCAACCTGTCACGCACAAACACAGCCATCACAAATCCATACCAGGTCCAGCACAAGTCCAGGTCCAGGTGCATCTCTGCTCACCTGAGGTTGGTCATGCTCCTCAGAGCAAGGCTGCGGACCATGGGGTTCGGATCCTGGCAGTCCTTCCTCAGAGTGTTGATGACCAGCAGGGACAGCTCTGGGTTTAAGGTGGCGTAGGAACACAGGAAGATGTACACCAGTTTTTTCTGGACAACATCCACCGTGGCGCACGCCTTCACCATCTCACTGAAGAGGCTGGACACATCCACACCCTGTGACATCGCCCTGAGGTGGAGAGATATTTAGAGACATGTGATAAATGTAGATGTAAAACATGAAATCAAGTCTGCTGCTCTTATTGTATCGTATGGTGGAAATGTGCTAAAATCAGCATAAAGTTAAAACAAGACTAAAAATACGGGCCTGCCTGTGTTTTTGTTCATGTAGACACCAAATAAATGTAATTTTCTTCACGATGAGTCAATCTCCTGAGCAAACTGTGGCCAAATGGATGACATATTTTCAGACAGCGCTGTACTGACGAACTGCTAGTGGAGTAAGTAGAAACACGTATTTTTTCAGAAGCAGCATGCTATGCACATATTCTGCTGTCATACACACGAAGGGTTAAATAAAGCATGTGATGTGGATGACCCTCAACTACTACCACACCAAAAATGCAGCTCAATATCTGTAAATTTCACAGTGCAATTATCATTTTTATGTTTTCTCAGCTTGACTTTCATGAGGGCGGGTGATAAACAGTTGAATTTATTCTGCATTTCATTTGTCTCAATCAGGGAATGACGTCAGAATGCCACAAAAAACAAACAAACAAAAAAAAAACTGTAGGATTTGTTTAGTTTTGCTCAGTGTTGGAATCAGCCTCCCCACCATCACAGACATCTACACCTCCAGATGCAGGAAGAGGGCCACCTGCATCATGAAGGACCCCACCCACCCAGCACACACACTTTTTGCCCCACTCCCCTCAGGAAGGAGGTTGAGGAGCATTAAATGTAGAACCACTAGACTGAGGAACAGCTTCTACCCTGAGGCTGTTAGACTCATGAATCTCTAACTAGAATAATCACTGTGAAAAACCATATCATGTTGCTGCTGATCTGTTTCATGTTGCTGCTGATCTGTTTCATGTTGCTGCTGATCTGTTTCAATGTTGATGTGTTCATGCGTGCACATCTGCTCACAGACTCATGTTCATGTTTGTGCTGATGTTCAATGTTTTATGTTATGAGTGCTTAGTGTATATTTAGTTGATGTTTTTCTTAGTTCATATCTTAGATGTTATTACTGTTTTTCTTATACATTTTATTGTTGGATGTAACTGGGACCCTGTGTACATAATTTCGCTCCACCACATGTACCACATGAGGTGCGAATGACAATAAAGAAACTCTGACTCTGACCAGGCTAACGCTAACCACTATTAGCAGTAACAGCTGATAATGGATTTCTCTGCATCCTGTGCTTTTAAACAAACGGCTGCTGATGCTACTAATAGTGGTTCAGTTGCAAACTGATTAAAGTTAAAATAAAGAGTTTATTACTGAAGCTAGTGAGAGTTTTCATAGGCAAGGCAGCCATTTTGTATTTTGAGGTTGGGGCTGGTTAGGATTCTCCAACTTTCTGAGTTGGAGTCACGACTTGAAGTGACTTTTTCTGACTTTGAACTTCTGGGAACAAAGGGAAACTGCCTGATGAACCCCTCCACCAGTCGATAACATACATAAAACAAAAGATTAGCCGGGAGAAGAAACTGTCAGCTTTGTGATCAGTGGTTACACACATAGCACATCCCACAGGAGGAAACTTGTGCTCGGGGTGCCTTCTGTTTTTAATTATCTTAACTAAAAATAACAAATGCTTTTACATTGCTGATGTGTTTTGCCACTGATCCTGGTTTTAGGTTTGTGTTGTAGCAACTAGAAACAAGACATGTGTGTCTAATCGTGTATGGGGGAGTCAGTGGGGGGGCTAAAGGTGAACGTGAGGCTTCGGTCCTCTGAATATGTATTTACGGCCCTGCAGATCCAGCAGGTGAGCCAAAAAGGGGGAGTTTGAATATGTAACCCACCTGATAACCTTCAGGATGATGTTGCGGTGCCGCAACGGGTCGGACTGGATGTGTGGATTGGACAGAGCTCTCCTCAGCTCTTTCGCTGTCTCCTTGCCGCCCAGGTACGGCATGACGACCGCTGGAAAATAAACTAAATCAAAACTTCAACATCCCAACGTGACCCTTCACACCCTAAAACACTATAAAGACTAAAGCTTAAGAAATATTACAGAAAGAGACCACAAACTGGCGATTTTAATACTGCCAAGATTACAAGGAATGACTGGTTTGTTTACTTTCTAATCACTTCCGTCTTTTTCTTCTTCGTTTGTTTCGATGCTCGATTTAACCCCGCCCCCTGCTGGATGGAAGGGAACAAACTCTGTTGTGATACACCAGCTAGAAAAATACTGAATTACTCTATTAAAAGTTTTATTTTTACATTTTTGTATATTGTTTAAAAACAGGTACAAAACCATTTATTTACCTGGTAAATACGCTGGTATTGTACAACTCCTGTGCAAAAGTTTTAATCAAACAGCACTGTTACATACATACACTGTATACAGTATATGTCAAGTCAATTTTATTGAAATTCTCATCACATGTGGTACATGAGGTGGAACGAAATGATTATACAGTACTATATTCAACCCCCCTCCTATTTTCCTCCCAACCAAACTTGCTGGTCTTTAACAATTTTTCTCAATTACTGAAGCTCATTGACCAGCTGGAATTTTCCTGTTTTCTGGACACAAATTAGTAAGTGCAAAGTATAGTTTAGAAATTTGTCAGAAATTAAAGCGATCCAAACCAGTTAAATTCATGTTTATGTTATTATTTATAGGTTTTCTGTACATTCTGTTTATGGTATGAATTTAAGTTGACCGTTTTTATTTTTTAAGCAAACCTTGAGGCTATTTTAAGTTCCAGCACAAATGTTTACTGTAAATTTGCAAAAATGTCACTTTTTCCTCAGAGGACAGATTTTACTCAGAACATCAGTAAACAAAAATAAATCGCAGACAAGTTTACTTATGAGTTTATGGTCCTCTTATTTTAACATGCTGTTCATTAAGAAAAATGTATTGGTGAAAAGTGAAACAGAAAAAAGGATGTTTTAGTTGGACTAAGGTGAGTTAATAACCTCTTCAACAGATAAATGCTTAAATTTATAAAGCAAAGTTCGCATCACAAAGGGTCTGAAATTATTTATTCCTAATTCATACAGCTTTCATGCAAACTGCTGCCGCTGAATAAAATTAATGCACCAGAAGGTGACACAGATCATCGTTAATTTATAAGTTTTGTAAATTATTCTGGCTCTTAATATTTGAAGTCAAATGTGTTCTTTTTGTTAAAACAAGTAGTTTGAAAATACAAAACTTTTCTACATATTTTCAGACCTGGAATAGAAAACAAAATGTCTTTTTAAAGATTGCAAACGGGAACCTTGTATTTTGGTGGACACTGTGGTGCATATTCAAAGAATATAAAAATTATTTTTGTCTTGATTTTTATAGAAGTTAATTTGCTTAAAGGTCAAAGTTCACACAACGTTTTAACTCCAACAATTAGTCCTGAGCACGTCAGTAGCGGAGTTGTTCTTTGTTTGTTCTCGTTTGAAATAATTCAGCAGAAAATTTATTTGTTAGTAGTTCTTACACTAAAAGCTTGTTTAGGTCTGAACAGATCAGATTTGTAGTTTTCAACATAAAATAAAACACTTGCGCTGCGATCAGTCCGAGTCGATGGTTTTATTGATTGTGAAAAGCAAAAAAAAATCTACAAAAACATGCTTTAAACCTCCAGCACGGTCAGCCCAACCACTGCTCCAGACAAACATCAGCTCCACCTGGCCCCGGTCGGGGTTTAGTACGCAGAGCTTCATTATGAAGGAAAAGTGGGAGGGGCTTAGTGCTGGACAGCCAATCCGCTGCCCCGCTGATCAAAGGAAGCTGCTCAAGCCTTCCAATGAGACGAGGGCAGAGCCAGGCGCTCCACAATGTCAACAAAACATTAAAAAAATTAAATAAGTAAAAAAAAAAAAGATAAAACAGGGCGTGGCCACCCTGGATTCTTGATAACGAAGCTGAAAGGTTTGTTTGTCGACGGTACTTTTGGTCGTCTGAACGGTGCCAGACTACGACAGGCTGCTGCTCAGGTCCAGGTTGGGGGTGCTGTTCTCCTGGTTCGATGCCTGGCTGCCTCGCGGCGGCACCTCGATGATGCGAGGCTTGTCGATGATGCGAGCGCAGCGGTCGCCTTTCTCTACGATTCCAATGATCCATGCGCCGTTGGAGGAGCCTCCTGCCGCCGAGTTGTGACTCTTCATCTCCGAGCAAAACTTAGCCGCCTGCTCCCTCGGAAGACACACCAGCAGTCCACCTGGAGGGACGGAGACGAGCGGGGACAGACGGGTCAACATGTACTAATCACTTACAGTGAAGCAAAAAAAAAAAAAGGCTGTTGAGGTGGAAGAAATGGTCATTTTGTTTATTTTAACAGAAAATATGAATTTTCAAGATTCAAATCCCTCGTTGGAATGAATTTATAATTACAGGTTCTTTAATTGTAGGAAGTGAATTTATTAGTTATCTATTAATACAACGGGGGTTACGTTCCAGACATCCCCGTGATGGGTGACAATCCACAAAATAGGGATGTTATATTTATTTTAGCATTTATACATATTTTAAAGGATTTATAAACCCTTCCGACACTGTTGCAATGTTCTTAAAACTGTTCTAAACTCTCCAACGCTCTAAAAGAGCGCAGTGAAAGAGAGCAGTTACTGAGCCCCGGGGGCGGACTGGCCATCAGGAGCACTGGGATTGGGTCCATGCAAACGATACATTTGAATTTTTTAATTAGAAAACATTTCAAACCGATCAAAGAATTTGGTGCATGCAAACATAGCTGATGCTAGCTGAAGGTTTCTGCACGGCCTCACGAATACTAATCTCCTACCGGAGGTCTCGGACGATCTGCCCTGGAGCAGGCTGAACAGGTTTCCTCCGGCTTTACTGATGGCGCTCATCTTGGCGATGATCGGCAGGTTGTGGATAACGAAGGCCACCTCGTTCTTCTGCTGCGCCGCCAGGTTGTTGGCGTGTCCCAGCAAACCGAAGCCCGTCACGTCTGTCGCGGCGTGAGCCTGGTACTTGTGCATTAGGCGTGCCGCTGCAGAGAACACAGAACCCCGAGCGAGTCGGATCAGACCAACTTTATAACAACTAAGAAAACAGCTTTGATGAATGAAACACAGGGTGGGAAGGTACTCGGCACCTGTTTGGTTTAGCGTGGCCATGGAGAACATGGCCTCGTGGTACGCCTCTTTAACTTCCTCTTTGGTGACGACGAGCTTGATCTTGTTCCACCTTTCAGGCTGACGAGGCAGAAAAATAAAACAAACACGTTAAATCTCAGTTTGACTGAAAAACTAGTCTCTAAATCTAAATCAGTGACTTTAACCAAACTCAGACTGAGCTGAACACAGCACCTCAGACTGAAGAAGTCTTTCGGATGAAAGACGAAATGTTTCTACAATTTTCTTTTTTTTGAATGTCCAGAGGACCAGATTGAACGTTTTTGGATTTTTCTACCTGGATTATCAAAGCCTTCGGTGATTTAAATTACAGGCCTTTAGTCGTTCATAATAATTAAAGAGATAACCTTAATCATAACATTTTGCTAATCTCATGCAATGTTCTGAGATTTCTCAGCCAGTGGGTGTGTTGGGGATGACTCTCAGCTACTACCACACCAAATGTGAGCTCCATGTGTAAAGCTGGCTAATGTGGATTAGCTGTGGCGGCCACCTTGACTTGGACTGACCTCAATAGTTAATCAATTGTACACAAACATCCACCTGTGAGTTTCATTAAAGGTTGTCCAGTGGTTCATGGGATATTTTGCTAACAGAGTCACCCAAAACAAACAAATTCACACAATGACAGACTTCATACGTCTACCCCTGGATTAGATGGAACGTGTTTTGTTAAATTTTCTTGAGCGGATCAGAAGTTCTGAAAAGTTTACAGACTGAGACTTTACCGTAACACGACAATTAGAAAGTAAAAACAGAACAGTGAAAAGGTGAATCATTTAAAAAACAGAGTGGTTTACGTGCGAACAAACAAAAAGAAGCCGGACGACAACACAGCGGGCAGACGGCAGCGCTCCGAGTTACGTTGGAGCTGCGTCACGGACCTGTTCGAGCCACTGGTGAGCGTTCACCGCCACCTGAGTCCCCAGAGGTTTGGTCAGAACCAGGACGTCCCCCGGCACGGCGCCGTCAGGCCTGAAACACCAAAACATAAAACCACGAGTGGAAATGACTCACTGTGACGACAGAAACGAGCAGGAAGCTACGAGAAGAGAAGAAATCAGTCTTTTAAAAACTACTTTGACTTGAGAGGGGACATTTATCCCACAGTGAACATGTTAACTAGCATGTTAGTTTTAACATGCTAGTTAACATGTTAGTTTTAACATGCTAGTTAACATGTTAGTTTTAACATGCTAACTAGCATGTTAGTTAACTAAAGTGTTAACCAATATGTTAGTTAACATGTTAACCAATATGTTAGTTAACATGTTAACTAGCATGTTAGTTAACATGTTAACTAGCATGTTAGTTAACTAAAGTGTTAAACAATATGTTAGTTAACATGTTAACTAGCATGTTAGTTAACTAAAGTGTTAACCAATATGTTAGTTAACTAAAGTGTTAACTAACATGCTAGTTAACATGTTAACTAGCATGTTAGTTAACTAAAGTTTTAACCAATATGTTAGTTAACATGTTAACCAATATGTTAGTTAACATGTTAACTAGCCTGTTAGTTAACTAAAGTGTTAACCAATATGTTAGTTAAGTAAAGTGTTAACCATTATGTTAGTTAAGTAAAGTGTTAACCAATATGTTAGTTAACATGTTAACTAGCATGTTAGTTAACTAAAGTGTTAACCAATATGTTAGTTAAGTAAAGTGTTAACCAATATGTTAGTTAA
>NC_056508.1:46064720-46077471 GCF_014905685.2 Nematolebias whitei | reverse complement strand
TAACCAATATGTTAGTTAAGTAAAGTGTTAACCAATATGTTAGTTAACATGCTAACTAGCATGTTAGTTAACTAAAGTGTTAACCAACACTAGTTAGTTAGGACTTAGTGTTTCCCCTACTATTATACAAGCGGGGCGCCCCACCCTGGCAACAGAACCAAGCGCCCCCCCCAGATCTGCTGCACCACCGGATCAATGCAGGAAGAAAATCTGAATTTGCTCCAAATCATTTAAAGACAGCAGGAAGAAGAAATAGTGTAAAAGTTAAAAACTTGTCCAGATGGAATAAAATGTGATTAAAGTCAGTTTTTTTATTTTATGTGTCTGTTTTAAATATTCCCCTTTCCAAAAAATAAATACATTCCATGATTTTTCCATTTGTTTTAGGGAAATGAGCAAAGCTACCGAGCTCGATGAATTAAAAAGTAACATCCCTGACTGCACACTTGATGAACACCAACAATACATTCAACCAGAGGTTCTTCACGGCACTCACATGATGAACTCGTTGGTCTGGCAGACGACGGACGCGACGCCTCCGATGATGATCCAGGGGTTGACGACCGTCTGACCGCCGGTCACCGACGTCCCGCCTTCCTCTGCGGCGTCTCGAAACCCGCGAATCATCAGCGGCATCACTCGCTCTCGGTCCTGTTTCCACAGAAAAAATTAAAAAACGTCTCTGAATTTTCCTACAAACGCCTCAGCTTTGATCTGACGAGAAAAAAAGACAAAAACATAAAAAGACTGAGTAAAGAACGAAGTCCTGTTTTATCAACAAGAGCTGCAAATGTTACAAAATCAGCTAATTTTATGTTTCAAACTTGTAACAAAAACGTTTGTGTAAAAACTTACATTACTTTAAAAATGGATCAAATTTATAAAACGTCTGTTTCTTTTACTTTTTTTTTTCTGAAGAGATGACTCAGACGTCTGTGAAACAATTATTTCCAAACTTAATAAAAAATAAAACCACGAAGTGTCCAAAAAAAGTGACTTCACATCAACAGGAACATGAAGTCTACAAAGATAATTATTAAAACTCACTTTTTAAGAGGACTAAACATCAAAACGCTGAACTAAACTGCAGTGAAGTAGATTCAGTGCCGGTGGACTCCAGGCAGGAAGAAAAGAAGCGGTACCTTCTCGTTCATCTTCTGGCTGACGCTCAGCAGCATCAACATGTTGTCGCACTCCGTGATGCCCATGGCGTAAAGATCACTGAGGACGTTGCAGCACGCTATCCTCCCCTGACGAACAGGAAGCAGCACATGAGCAGGGTGTCTTTAAATCTAAAGATTCAAACCACGGTAGTTTTTACTGCATCCTGACCTGAACTCTGACGATCAGTCATCTAATCGGAGTTTCTTGTAATAAAATTCGCTTTAATGGAAAAGCGCAGGTACGATTTTTAATCTACAAGTCAGTCCGGTCTTTTGTTTCATTCCAAAAACAAATGGCAGAAAGATTTGTTATAATTCTGCAACATGTTGGCAATGACCAAGCCCCAGTCCATCTGGGTCAGACTTAGAAATGTGACCATGATCACGTTACTCCGGTCTAAACTCCTGCAGTCACATGACTGGGGCCACACGTCCGTCACCATCCTCCAATGCCGATGGCTTATTTTTCCTTAAAGCATTTACGGTTTTCTCTTTTACTCCCGAAGCTCTTCAAGAGACTAAAACAGCCTGTTTTGATAACGACACCAAACACGTGTGTGTGAGAGTGAACACGAGAATGTAGGACTGAATACAACTCCAGTAATGTGCAGAACTTTTGAGGCACTCCTCTTAATGTAAAAAAATAGAGAACTGTAACCCTGACCTGTGAATCATTAATGCAGAAAAAAATTCCTGAGCTTGAATGATTTAAAAGTTTGTCGGCTTAAAGACAACTTGTTCCCATTTCAGTTCGTTCTATGAAAACCTGCACATTAATAGTTTAACAAGCATAAAACAGAATTTCTGCACCACCAAGGTGACCTTAAAAGAATTTCAGAAATCCTAGAAGACTATTGCTCAACCGCTGCAAGAAATAAATAAATAGAAATGAGCCGATAACATGCGGTTAGCCCTTCATGTCAATTTAGAGGATTTTTAATCCAGGGAAACCTCAGTTTACAGTAGACGTTTGTTCATATAAACCGCTCACTTCACGTCATTCCACAGCATTTTTCTTGGATTTGGGTCAGAAGTTACACTTTAATATCGCAGCAGTGAGGAGGAGGAGGAGGAGGCGGCGCGCAGATCTGCTGTTTCTCATAAAGTGTGCATGTGTCAGAACAGCAAACTGCAAAATTTAAACAGTAAAAAACTCTTTCTTATAAACAAATAATTAACACTTTGGATTAGCAGCTCTTGCCTACTACATCCCATCTCAACTCTCATGAAAACAGTAAGGATCAATTTAGCGTTTTCCTTTAGCTTTGGCGAAAAATATATATTGATGACGTGGATGCGATGCATGGTGGTTGATCTAAAGTTCTGATTTCTGGATCTGAAAGGGACCGAACTGGTTTCACGTTGCGAGACAACACAAAATGACTGAAACCTTTGGTTTGTTTTGCCACTGATTGTGTGTGAGGGGGTGCACACTCATTCATTCAACCTTTATTTATATGTTGAGCCACAGGGACTCATTTGAAAGAGGGACCTGTTCCAGACAGAACATATAAAGTACAGACAAAAACAGTAGACAGTGATTCAATGACTCACCATCATGTACGGATCTTCAACGAGAGGGTAAAAGAAATCAGTGGTTTGGACCAGGGACAGGCCTCCATGTCTTATGGGGATCACACAACTGTCCAACCCAATACCTAAAATTAAAAACAAACACGTTATCTGATATTACAGTGCAATTCTTGCAGGATAGATCAAAGTATTTTGGCAGAACTTGTTACTTTATGTTAAACGATAGTAAAAATGTACAGTAAGTGATGAACTTTGTACCCACAGAGAATTAGAAATATTCTGCTAAATCATTACAGTTGTGTAATTTAACAGCTCACACACATCTGTCCTTTTGTTTATCTGTCCTCGTGTCTTTATGATGGGGGAACCAGATAATAGGACCGAGAGCAGATTATATGTTAACAAATTAACAGTTAAACCAGTTTTCTCTGGATGCTAGCTGTCATCCTGCCAACAAGCTAACGTTAGCTCGTTAGCTAACACTGACGTTAGCTCCGAGAACAAATGTTCCGAGTTAAAAAACGAAATCATTTCGTTCCTCACCAAGCCGCGGGCCGGGCAACTGTTCAACGAACTGCGAGGCTTGGTCTTCGGCTTTCCCCGAGCCGTCGGTCCGGTCCGGTTCGAGTCCCGACAGGAGTTTGAGCAGAGCCTCCTGCGGGACCTTGCATCCTCATCCCTTTAGGTCCGAGAAGGCGGTGAGACGGAACCCGCGATCCAGGCCGTGCTCTTCGGGGTTAAAAGGCTTGTATCCGGGGGGGAAACACCCCGCAGATACCACAGCATCCTCCGAGGGGGGTGGAGGACTGGAGCCTGACATGCCTGCACGAAGGTCGGTTCAAAAACCACGCAGGACAGAGGTCCAAGTCCCGTAAGTAGGAACAGACAAGCTGAGCGGCGTTCGTGAGCGGAAACGACACGACGTACCAAAATAAAATAAAACCAACTTTTCATTGGACGTTTTCAAGTCCGTATAAAATATGAGCCAATATCTCACATTGTATTTGCACCAAAAATTTAAGTATAAAGTTAAAATATCTTGTTACATCACAAGAATAATTAGATAAAAGGAACGTGTGCCTTAATTTGAAGTTCCTAACAAGTTTCCGGCTCTACTTCAAAGCGCGAGCTTCCTTAAACGACCAGGACGGTTGGACTGTACCATTCTGGACTGTACCACTCTGGACTGTACCATTTACCATGTTGCGTTTAAATGTGCTTTTTGAGTTTAGCCTTATCCCTTCAATTATAGTTTAATAGAACAAAACAAACAAACAAATAAAGCGTTTTCTTAGCTTTTTGTGTTTGCATTTGACTACTTATGAATTCAGTTTAAGGAGGGTGGAATGTGACAAAATTAAATACACAATTTATTCAATACATCATTAAATATAAAATTAAATTGTTTAATACACAAGGAAATGTCCCATGAAATAAATAAATGTACCTTTTAAATACTGACACTAAACAATGAAATGGCATTTAAGATTTTTTTTTCATTTAAAAATACATTTAATTATTTCACTGTGTATTTATTTATTTCATAGCTCCCAATTAAATGTAATGTAAATGCTCCCATCATTAAATAATTTAATAATGTATTAAATAATTAACTGATACATTTAATTATTTAATTATTATTTAAGGACATTTACAGTTCTTTATTTCATGATGTATTTATTTATTTATTTTTGTCACATTCCACCCTCCATACCACACAAGCTATAGCCTTTTCTTTATTTCTTAAAAGCATTTTGCTTCTTCTGGCTCTTAGCTAGCAGTTTGTTTTTTTATTTATTTATTTGCTTTGTACTAGCTTTTTTCTGCTTGTGCCTTTATTCACACCATTTATTTTTCAAATTACACTTTTCTACACATTTTAGCTTTTGAACCCAATTTCAACCTTACAGCATTTTTGTTATTTTTGTGTTTCTTGCGTCACCTTTCAGATTTTTAGCTATTGACATATTTTAAATAAACTCTAGGTTTTTAAGCATCTTTCAGCAAAATTATTCAGCAATCAGCATTCACACTACATTTTTGCAGGAAATACAATTTTTTCTAGTATAATTAAAGATATTGTGAAATTGTTTAAAGAAAAGGTTAACAAAAAGCTGCTTAAAGTCACAACATATTTCATTAGATTAACTGCATTTCTGCTATAACTCAAATGCTACGTGTTGAATAACTTCTGAAGAAGCTGAAACATTTTGGTCAAGTTAAACGTAGCAAAAGGCTATTTAAAAACAAAATGCAACACAAGGGTTAGCCAAAAGTGTAATATGGCAAAAGTTAGAAAACTTAATGTAGAAAGGTCAGCTACAATCTTTAGGTATTAAAAGGAGCACAAATTAGCTAAACGGAAATTGTGATAAAAGTAGCAAATTCCTGAAGAAATATATAGGAAAAATTCTAGCTAAATGTAGCAAAACATTAGCTAAAAGCTAAATGTAACAAAGACCAACTGAAAGCTAAATTAAGCAAAAATTTAGATGAAAAATAAATTTAGCAGAAGTAAATGTAAAAGCTAGTTAGGCGAGTACACTAAAAGCTAAAAAAGCACAAAAGATTAGTTGAAATTGTAGCCACAAATAGCAAATGACTGTAAAAGCAGCAAAACAATAGCCAAAAGCTAAATGTAGCAAAAGACTGGCAGTGTAGCAAAAGGTTAGAAAAAGGTTAAATTTATCAAAATGTTAGGTAAAAATTAAAAGCAAAAATTAAGCAGTAGCAAAACACTGAAAGCTAAAATGAGCTAAACACAAACTAAAACAGTAAAATTGTAGCTAAAAAGAAGCAAAAGACTAGCTAAAAGCAGAAAAAGTATCAGCCAAAAGCTAAATGTAGCAAACAACTACTGTAACTGAAAGCTAAAGGTAGCATAAGTAAAAAAAAAAAGCTAAATTTAGTAAAAGTTTAAATAAAAAGTAAAAGGAGCTAGAGCTGAACTCTAAAAGCTAAAAGTAGAAAATACTAGCTGAAAGTTAAACTTCGCAAAAGATTAGGTAAATGGCAAAAGTAGCAAAGGCTAGCTGAAAGCTAAAGTTAGCGGTTAATGTTAAAACTAGTTGAACACCAGCTAAAGTAGCAATGATTCTGGTTATTTTACTTCTTTCTGGGCCCTCACAGCTAAATAATATCTATTCATTCAGCGTTTATTTATACAAGTTAATCCCTTTGAGCCTCGAGGACTCATTCACAAGAGAGACCTGATTTTAACAAACAAAAGAAGCGACCCTGCTCACTCTTCGCAGCTCCGTCCAGTGGTTTGCAACACATTCCAATTTCTAAAACACCAATTCAAGACACAAATACAATTTAATAACTAATTTATTGTGCAAATCCCAAACAGCTGAACATTTGCAACAAAATGATTCTTAATTACAAACAACATTATCACAAGTGGCGACAGAACCTCAGTGTTTACATTCATATCGATAAATAGCAGGCATTACAGGTAAAGAGAAGACACGATAAAGGGCACAACAAGCTCCGAGGTGGGTTACGGGTCAGGTTAAGCATCAGAGGTCGAGCAGCGGCACAATCAAAACACGGGCACCGAACACAGAGAATGGCTACTTTTTTCAACAAGAGTAAATCCATCTCTAATAGACAACACGTTTTGAGGTAATGCAAAAATGCTACATTTGCAACCAAAACATATTTAGTCATTTTATTTAAAGCTCGCTAAAAATCACATGCATCTTTATTTTATTGGAAAGGAAAAAAAAAAAGAAGTCATTCCTGATTGATCACATTTTTTATTAGGTCCGATAAATACTGATATGTTGGATTAAGGATGCAGTCAGAAAATACACGTTTACTCCATGGCGTGTGGTTCACTCCTCGTTTGCACGAGAAAGGAAAAGGCTGATGAAACTGGAATCATGTCCAAAATAAAAAACGGTGAGCTTCATCAGAAGCAATGCATGGGGGTGGAGGTGTCAGTGGACAAAAGGCCAGGTGTTGGGATGAAAAATAAAACCACTCGAAAAGGATGAACGACGGAGAAATCTACAGCTCAAGACAAATTGACGAAGCAGTAGAGGGAAAACGTGACGTCTCTTTCACTTTATTATAAGGCCTTCCGACTGCCCCGACCTGCCTTCTTTTGATTTGAACACATTTAATTTTTAACATTGAGATCCAAACCGGGGTTGTGTGTTTGCATGGCAGAGAGTAAGGTGCAACCAAACGGGGTCTGTTGTCAGAGCTGGATGCAAATATCGACAAATCTGTTTCCTGCTCATTACTGTATACAGTCCATGACGTGTATCTGCAGCGTGTCCATGTCTGGGGCCAAGTAATTACACTTCGGACAACATAAATCGGGCAGCTCCTCGGTTCCTGGTGCTCCTCGATCGTTGACGGGTACCTGATTCCGAAAAGACGGGGCCGGAGGGACGGTGTTGAAGGCTCCTCCATAAAACATGTCTAAAAGCAGAAAGCATCATAACACACCAACGAAACTGGAAATGAAACGTTGATACAATCATTTCCACGTGCAAGGCCCAGGGTATGTGGGATTTGACGAAATACTTGGAAAATAAAAGACGATCCTAAATGTTTTATTTTCTAAACAAAACAAAATGAATTCTGGGTAAGAGGCAACAGTATCTTGTGGTGAAAGGTGAATCTACAGACTAAAGCACGAAGCTCGTTGAATGTTTTTTATTCTTGGCAGAAAAAATGATCTTTTTGAACTCATTTTAAGTCGTTTCTGTGTGGTCGTTATAATGTGACCAGTCCACGGTTCTAAAGCGACCCACAGAAGACGTGACGCCACACGCTGCGTGTTGTGTTCACAGGAGATATCGACGCTACACGTTAGCACGCGTGGATCGATTCTGAAGGTTTCAAGGATTCAGAATTGTATTTTTGGATCGGGAGTGACGTACTGGATGTGAAATCCCACCATGCTAGTTTCGATACACGTTGGCATGTTGGTGTAGATTCTCAGTCAAATAAATAAATACAATAAAAATCAGATGTGCCACGTTCAGACTGACATAAAAAATATGATAAGGAAAAAAAAGATTGAAGTTACGTTTGCCAGCAGTGGAATGTAGCCTAAATAACTGCACATTTGTCGCGTTTTACACTTTTTAAAGCAAATCGTAGTGCATGTTTGCGTGCACGTAAGGTACCTTGCGGTGGAGGAATGTGGTTGGGCCGCTGGGGAAAGTCTTTCACGTGTCTCATCTTCATTTGCTCCATTCGTTCACTGAAACAGACGAGCACGTTTGAGGTTGATCCAACGTTTAAAAACGTCTACAGATTTACAGAACTGAACCGAACCATTTTCACTCAGTGTTCGTTCAGATTGTTTTCTAAGCTGTAAACACAAGTTTTACACTGCAAATAAGAACAACGCACGTCCGAAACGATTAGCTTCCTTTGAATATATCAAATAAAATACCAGAAGTATTTTTATACTTTCAATGCACCCAAGTTGAATTTCTTGGTTTAGTTTTTCTTAATTTATTTATACAACTTACAACTTTGGCACACATTAGTTGATTGGATTGACTGTAATATTTGATGATTTTCAAAGATTCAACTAAGAAATGCAAACATCTTTGTGACAAATGGTTGGTAACAGCAGCCTCAAGATCAGATTTTAAATATATATTTATTTACTGTGTCGACTCAACCCCGACTCGTCTCTGGAGTTGAGGAGCATTTTTATTCCTGACTGAGGTCAGAGTTTAATGGTTTAACCAAAAACATTCCTCTGAAAGTGGTCAGGCACAAGGACAGAAACAGGAAACCTCAGAAGAACGAGAGAATCCCTGAACGAGACTTCTTTAAAAGGTTACAAGAAATTCAGGATGGTTTTTTTACACAGTACAATAAGTACTGCATCTCCAAAGTTGCTACTCTTAAAGTTTATTTTTTATGCTTCTAACACATTTTGTACATCATTAAATGTTTGGGGTAATGTCACTTGGCCCTGTTTAAACGTGAGCCATCTATGGAACCGCTAGCGTTTTCTAATGCTTACTGAGCCCAATTGACAACAGTAAAACTTGATTACACAGTAATACTGCGCTCGTTGAATCTGAAACTAAGATATTTTATAACAACAGTATTATTAACCTTTATTTAACCTGGCAAATCCCATCAAGATCACAGATCTCTTTGCAAGGGAGGTCTGGGCCTGAAGCGGTCTAACATGCATGTTTTTGGTCAGTGGGAGGAAACTGGAGCACCCAGAGAAAACCCACGCATGCATGAGAAGAACATGCAAACTCCACACAGAAAGACTCCAGGTCCAACCAGGGATTGAACCCAGGACCTTCTTGCTGCGAGGCAACAGTGCTAACCGCTAACCAGAACAGCAAATGGCACATTATACGTCCACTGACAAACTATTGTACAACAATCTATAGCAATGTTTCAGAGAAGACCTTGCTTTAACTTTGACCTTGATTTTTGACCTGGACTTTGGAGCTGGGGTGATGAAAAGTGTACGTTATAGTCTGTCTAACGATGTGGAAGTGTATGACGTTTCATTAAATTATCTTGAGTGAGTCAGAAGTTATGGGCAGGACGAGACGTTTATGTACGCATGTACAGACAGATCATGACAGGTGTATAATTAAAAAAACTATAATTATCATATCTGGCAACACCAATGCCAGACTCTCAACGAGAAACGCATGCAGTCTGGAGTATGAAAATATATCCAAAATAGTGAATACAGGACCGTTCGTTTGGACCAAGGATGTGGTTGGTTTGTTCCTACATGTTGAAAAGTGTGAGCAGCACAAACAGCACTCTGCTACCTGTCGTCGTTATCGTCGATGATTTACTTGTGCAGAGAAACTGACTGCAGACGTCCGTAGAGCGCACGCCCAATTTCACGTCTCTGTGGGAGGCGGGGGTGTGTGTGTGTCCCCAAGACCTTCATTCTGAGACGTGGACTCAAAAAGCTTTGGTTTGAGAGAAAACGGTGCTCGTGAACAGGGAAACCGCAGTGGAAAAGCTAGTTCTGCTGAAAAACAGCCTCGTGTAAACTCGTCGGGGTTTTTGTAAAAATAACGTTAGAAAACAACAACTACCCGTCGTTTACAACTAAACAGGTTGACGATAAGTTCGATAAATTCTCCTGTTTGAGTTCAGACGTCTCAGCTCATCCCTGTAAGATCTTTGCTCCAACCTTTGCTTTAATTCTCGATGTCGCCCCCACAACGACCCTCGTCCTCGCAGCTTTTAGTCGCCGTCTCTTCTCAGAAGACGAGAGAAGAACTTCACCTTTTCTCATTGGACCTGGTGTCTCCGATTCAATCGTTCTCCCTCCGACTCTGTTTTTATCCAGGAACTATATTAACGACTCAGTATACACAAAGACTGTCCGAAGTGAACTCGTCAGCGTTCAAATGTAAACAAACAAGTTTGTAAACTCTTAGAATGCAATAAACGTTTACAGTTTCTGTTGCCTGATTTGTACCGACACCGGTGCTTAGATCTAACCGACCTCGTCTTGGTTCAGGTTCTGCTGCAGATCCTGCACCTTAAGGCCGAGCATCATTTGATTTTTAACTTAAGATCTGCCTCTGGTTTGTATCAGCGATGTCATGAAAGGACAAATGCAGATCCAGCTGACTGCTTTTGATGACATCGGCAGTAAAGCTGAAGAAGCTGATTCAGCATCAGATTAGCAATGGAGATTAAGAACAAACACGTCTCCTTGAATCCAAAGTGACCCAAACGAAGCTTTGAGCTCCAAGCACATTCACCGAGCGCCATCGACACATGAGACTACAGTTCAGGTTTGTTTTACCGTGACAGGATCTCCTTCTTGAGCTTGTCGACCTCGGCCACAGCCCGATTAAGCTGTTCCTGCAGCTCCTCTTTCTTCTGGTTCAGCTTCTCTCTCGCTTCTCGCTCCGCAAGGAAATCTGCCTTGTAGATCTCAGCCTGAGGAACACACAACGTACCGTCCAGTTTATTCTGAACACAGATGAACAAAACTGATCTAAAGCAAACAGAAGGCGCGTCAAAATGAACACGGTCCGTTTAAAAAATGTTCACTGACGCCAACAATCAGGCAAAATCTAACCGTTTACTTTTGTACAAGAAGGTTTAAAGAAATAGGAAATATTATTATTATTACTGCCAGCTGCACTGAAAGGCAGGCGATAATGTAATTGCCTGCGTCTGTGCTTGTTTATATTTCTGTTAGCAAAATATCCATTTTACAGACTGAGCTGTAAATTATACTCCAAGACCCGAATCGATCGCACAAGAGCTGCGTTTCAAACTTTACCTTCATCCGTTAGAGCCAACTCTGCCCGTTTGTTAGCAAAATATCTCATGAACCACTGGACGGATTTTAAAGATCGCCGCTGCGGGTACTCAACAAACACACAAACGGCCACAGCTCTGTCAATTTTACACATACTGAGATAAAAATAGGTGTGGTAGTAGCTGTGAGTCATCCCCAACACATGCTCTTAGCACCAACAGGCCTGAGATGGTGGTTTAACACAGAGCTATTCAGCTGAACTGCTCAGGGGCCGGACAGCCAGCAATTAAAGTCTTTATGTAAATAAACCAACTATTACAATGATCTGTACCTTTTAAATTTGATTATTTTGTTGCATTTAATCATAAATCCAATAAACAGAACCCAAAACACAAACTTAGAGCCCCAATAAATAAATAAATAAATAAAAATTCCTGAACTCATTTGTGGGCCGGACTGAAGTCACCAAAGGCCAGAAGTGGGCCGCGGGCCGCCAGTTGAATAGCCCAGGTTTAAAACTTTGACACGCAAGGTGACGTGCATCTCTTCAAGTGGGAGTGTTGGTTTCATTATTCTGCATAAAAATGTTCACCCTGTTCTCAGATTCCTGTTGTTATTTGGCTTTAATGATTCTGATTTTTTTTTTTGCTGGATTACAGTTTTTACTTAATTTTGATCAAAAAAGGTCTGAGCAAGCAACAAAACTCCTGCTTCTATTATACAGCCCCCCACCCAGAACTTCACCCACTGTCAAATTTCAAAGTGTCAAAGCTCGAGAAAAAACAACAACATTTTTTAGCCTAGTCACGTCCTCTTTTAGGCGTTTGCCTGAAGTAAAACACTACTGGGTCATGTTCTGGTCAGAAAGTGTGATTCTTTTAGAGAGAAATTGAGTTTAAGTAGCGACTGTTCACACAGAACTTTAAACTCTTTAAATAACATTTTATATACGTATCCATCTTAATAAGGGGCTACTGTTGATTTCACTACAGGGAAGTTAAAGTGTGTCTCAAAGCTGCAGTTCAAGTTAAATCCAGTAAATAGTACAACTCTGCCACCTTCTGACAAATATCAACGTGTATAAAATCTGGAAATGAAAGCAGTTAAAGTGACTTCAGGTTCTGAGTAAAGGAGGTTACAGACTTCTGCTTTCAAAGCTCATTAGTGATCCTAATAGATCGTAAAATAATAAACTATGGTTGGAAACTTAAAAGCCAACAGATCAAAAGGGAGAAAGTTGTAAACAGAGGAGCAGATTTTTTTCACAGATTTCCAGCAATTTAAAATAAATTGACCCGTTTTCTTAACGTTCATTGAATCTGCAACAGAACTGCCGTGTAAAGAAGCTTCAGGTGTGCGGGTGTACCTGCGCTGTCAGGACAGGGACGGTCTCCAGCGAACCTTTCTGCTGCTCCACCTCCTCCTTCAGTTTATCGATCAGGTCCTGCTTCAAGGCGAGCGCTCGCTCTGCGTCCTCCAGGCGGCTGCTAAGATCTCCTTCCTGGAGCAACACAAGGAGAGGAACGTCAACACAAGAACAACACAAAGACACGAATATAAAAAGTGACTAAATCCGTCTTGACCTCGTTCTTCAGTTTGGAATCGTAGTCTCTGAACAGACACGTGTAGGCATGCTGCAGCTGCGTCAGTTTTTTCCTTTGAAAAAGACGACAGAAAAGCAGAATTTGGGGATACATTTCTGTAAATATTAATAGGAGTCATTAAAGTTTACATTTCTGTAAATATTCACAGGAGTTGTTTACATTTCTGTAAATATTCACAGGAGTCACTATTGTTTACATTT
>NC_056508.1:46059765-46064320 GCF_014905685.2 Nematolebias whitei | reverse complement strand
ATATTCACAGGAGTCGTTATTGTTAACATTTCTGTAAATATTCACAGGAGTCGTTTACATTTCTGTCAAAAGTCACAGGAGTCACTATTATTTTGGTGTAGACTCACTTCTCCTCTGTGACGGTGTGCCTCTCGGTCTTCAGGGCCTGCTCCAGGCCCTGGACCTGCAGCATCAGCTTGTCCATGGCCACGTTATGCTGCGTCTTCTGCTGCTCCAGCTCCCTCTCTGCAGCCTGCAGCGCCTTCATCTTGCCGACCAGCCTGCAAGTCAAACACAAACGCAGCTTAGGAGGGCAGCGGGGACTCCACACGCACAGTTACGCTGACGCCGCCCACGGCTTACTTCTCCTCCAGTATTTTGCGCTCGTACTCGCTTTTCTCCAGGCAGCTCTGCCTCTCGTTCAGCTCTCCTAACAGGGAGGTGGCCTGAGCTTTGAGGGCCTCACAGTCTTTGGCAAGCTGCAAAAACACACGCAGAGCAGCCATTCAAAAGCTTTGTGGCGACAGCAGACGGTGCATTTGACGGCTTGTCGCAGCAGGTTGCCACACCTGAGCGCAGTCCTTGTCCTTCTGTTTGAGCAGAGCTTCTGTCCTGTCGCGCTGAGCTGAGCTCTTCTGCAGGTAATCCAGCTTCTCCTCCAACTCCCGATACCTACAGACAAAACTCACCTGTCAACCGAAGCAACGACACTAGAAATCCTCTTTAAAGGAATTTAAATACCTTCTTGCACGTTACAATACAGTGTTTCTGGTTCTCTCTCAACTTTTTGTTTTGCGTTCATAAACCCAGAATCTAATGTGACGTTCTGCACAAACGAGGTTTTATTAAAAAGGTTAGCCTGTGCCTAAATCAACGAGAGGCTGATGCATCTCTCAGGTCTTCTTTCAGGTTTTTGGATATTTTTCTGTTTCTTACTCCATTTTAGACCTTTTTCTGTCCATTTCTCTTAACGATTTTAGGCACAAAGTCCACATCGTTGCAAGATGTGTGAAGTTCTATCCTTTAGGTTGTAAACAAGTAAAATTTGTGATTGTATATTATATCTAATTCAAAGAAAATTACTCAGAATAAATATAAACCTGGGTATATTTCTGCATTATTTGCCGTAAGTCTGGCTTCTGTAATATTAACCAACAAAAAAAAACCCAAGGGTAAAAAAATTAATCAAGATCAATGTGATTTTGGCGAAAGACAAAACCCCAGCCCTCTTTGGAGTCGTCTATCTCAGACGAAGTTAACGGCAGAAACAAGTTTTTAAAGATAAGTCATGTCAGAAAGTTCGTCTTGACATGACTTAATGGGCATTTTGATATCTCTTATGGTTTTTACACAATCACAGTTCAAGTTGTGATTTTTACAGGTTTATCCACTGAACGTCTCACTGCTCACGGTTCAAGAGCTTTTAAGATCTGACTCCTAGTTTTTGCACGGCAACTGTTTTTCAGTCGGTGTCTTCCTGCCTCCTGTTTACTCGATGTCAGGGAGTGACAGACATGTGTGTGGTTTCCGTGGCAACCCTGATGAGCCACTGGCAACAGCTTTAAGGTTTCTGATGATCTTGGTTCTCTTTACACTTCCTTTACAGCTTATACAACAAAAATGTTGACATCTTTTTTTTTAGGTGACATTAAAGTTATGTTGGAGCGTCGACGCTTCTTTTCTAGTTGCAAATAGAAACTTTCCAAAACTAATCGAACCATGTTAATATGTTGAAATCATGACCTGCCCATTTCTACCAAAGCTACACTGAAATAAAAGCTAACGAGTTTGTTTTAATGCTAAAAGTCCTGCTTTAAGGAGGTTTCAGTGTCAAATAAAGAACCTAAATAAATAAATCTCTGTGAGTAAAAACACCCAGGAGAGGAAACGAGTGCAGAGTTTAGAGAGTGGCGTGCAGAGGAACAGAAAACCTCACAGAGCTCACCTGCCCTGTGTGGCCTGAAGCTGCTCTGTGAGTTTAGCCAGGCCAAAACTGGAAAAGGGAACAAAAAGAGGGCGAGGAGGAAGAGGACGGAGAGGAAAAAAGGGACATTTCAAAGGTTTTTGTTAAGCAGAAGAAATAAAAGAGAAATACGCACACAGGTGTTATTTAAGAGAATTTAGTCAAAGTTTAGCAAAAAGTCAGTTCAGCGCTGTTAGTTTCACGACTGGTCTGGAGTAGGCCTGTCACGATAACAAATCCTGCTGGGCGATTAACTGTCTCAGAAATTATTGCGATAAACGATAATATTGTTTGAAATTTGACAATAATTAGTAATAATTGTCAAATCAAAGAAGATGTTTGTTAATTCGTTTTGCATGTTGTACCTTTTTTGACCACCGGATGGCAGTGTAAGACTGTTTGAACTGAAGGATGGATAGTGAGGGAGCGAGCAGCGTGTCCCTTTAAGAAAAATTGGGCTGTCTCTCTTCGGTTCTCAAAATGGCGGACGCCCGGTGTGGTTTGAGCTCTTTAGCATTTTTCACACAGTGCTTTTAATAAAAAATCAGTAAACAAGTTCTCAGCTTCTTTTTGCAGAGAAAAACAACTTTTTAGACGAAGGCACGGGTTTCAGCTGTGAACTTTGGAGCTTCGACAAGACGGAGCCCCCCACCCCCGAGGTCGGCCTGTTAGCTTAGCTTCTCAGCTTAGCTGCTTTTAACGATCCAAAAAACACAATTTTGGATTATTAAAACAGATTTAAAGAGAAGAGAAAGGGAGGGGTCAGTGAAGAACACCGGAGTTGAACTTTTTGTCGTCCAGTGTCTTCAGTAGAAAGAGAGAAACACAAAGAAACAATAAAGCCGATAAATGAAAATTAGGTCAATAATTTTCATTTATCATGTGATTAATTGATTTATTGTTAATCGGGGCAGGCCTAGTCTGGAGTTAGTTTTAGTTTGGAAATGTGTCGTACCAGTCGGAGGAATGCTGCACCTCAGAGCGAAGCTGAACCGTTTCTTCAGAACCGCCACTCGCCTGGAAGACATTTACACACGTCCTTCAGGTCTCAAACAAGAACAGGTGGATTGTTGTGTCTGTGTGTGACTCAAATCTCTGGAAACAGGCATTCATTTAACAAAAGCTTAATTTTACGACATCTCCTCGAGGTTTATCGAGTAATGGCTCCCTTCACTCAGGTTCATCTTTCTGTACAGGACCGTGCAGGATGTTGGCGACGTCTGAGCGCACTCAGACAGACACGTGTACCTGCACCTGCAGCAGCTTGGCTCGAAGTTGGTCGATGCAACGGCGCATGTGATCTTTCTCTTCCTCTCCCTCCTCCATCTTCCTCTCAAGCTCTTCATTTTTCCTCTCCAGTTCTTCATTTTTCCTCCTGAGTTCCCTTGTTCCTTCCTTCATTTCCTCTTTGTGGCTCTTCAGCAGCTGCAGGAACTCGTTTGCGCCCTCCACCGGCTGCAGAGAAGAAAGGAGGACAGCAGAAGGTGAGAATGGGCGAACGAGAAAAGACGAAACAGGTTGTGGATCATCGCGATCTGGAGAAATTAACCAAACGTAACTCTTTGCGTAAAGGTCAACACAAACCAATTCTTGCATCCAATCCTTCATCGAGGTCCAAAAAAACCAACAAGTGACTTCGAGATTAACAACGTGAAACTAGACAGAGTCCCCAAAACCTCAGCCGGGGTTAGGTTTAATCTGGAAACAACTCCTTTGACTGGATTTTAGTACGCTGAAGTCCCAATCCCATTTCACATCCATTTAGCTCCAATTAACCTTAAACAGAAGAGAACCAGCAACCTTTCATTGGCCAGTTTGACCATCAGAAGTTTTAAAACCATCTGTCAATCTCCAGGTCCAGTTTGTAAAATTCAAGAGGGATGTGTGTGTGCATTTTAAACCAGTGACTTGGGATGGAGAGACGTGATGTTATTGTGTAAAATGTACAAAACTACATTAACCAGCATGCATCGGGATATATTAACTAGCCTACAAATAGGGAGGCTAGATATTTTGCTTTACTCTGCGTTACTTAGAGCCACCACTGGGGTGTCCAGATTCTTCCTGGGATGTATGGGAGAGAGGGAAATGCTACAAACATAAATCAGGGCACCAGAGTTGCTGGCAAGAGTCAAGATCAAATGTAGACAGTGAAACAATCACGGCAGATCTGACTGCACAACTTCACAACCAATCCACACGTGCCAACATGTGTAGCATCCTGCGTGCGACCTCACGTCTTCTACTGCGGGTCGCTTCAGAACCGTGAATTAAACAAACTGTCAGGGAATTTTTGGTCAAAGCTTATGGATGTTTTTAACTACTATGGCTGAACACGTCAACTGCCCATGAACCATATGTTTGAGTTAGCAGCGAGAGCTGGATGAGGAGCTGATTTGAGGCTGCAGCGTGCAGCTGTCGCTTCATGGTCGCCTCCGAGTCTGTGAGCTCAGCAGAACTGATGAGGTATAAAAACAAGCTTCACACACGGCCCGCGGCAGATTCTTGTGACTGGACTTCATGCACATACTTCCTGTATATCTGCGTGTACTTCCTGTATAACTGAGTGTACTTCCTGTATATCTGTGTGTACTTCCTGTATAACTGAGTGTA
>NC_056508.1:46047919-46059755 GCF_014905685.2 Nematolebias whitei | reverse complement strand
ATCTGTGTGTACTTCCTGTATATCTGTGTGTACTTCCTGTATAACTGTGTGTACTTCCTGTATCCTTCACGTGTAAACTGGACCTAACGGGACATGTGCTGGAAAAACGAGTCCGAATGAGGGCAGGCAAACAAACAAACAAACAAACAAACAAACAAACACGTGAAAATATTCTGATGCATGCTCAATAATCCAGGTAGAAAAATCCAAAAAAGTTCAATCTGGTCCTCTGGACATTCAAAAAAACAAAAAACAAAACAAAGCAAAAAATTCAGATTTAACCGTTTTTATTGTGTGAATGTTTCTAAATCGTTCTCACTTCAGATCCGTTTTTCTTCCGTACATTTTTCAGCTCGTAACACGTTCCTCAGTTCTTGTTCTATTTCACCAACTCATGTCTCAAAAAGTTCGGCTCGTTCAGGACATTCCTGCTCTGACTTTTAGTATTTGTGCAGTTTTAAAATTTTTTTTTTTTTAAATATGTAGCTTTGTCGGCCATGTTTTTATTATATAAAATGAGCGGAGCTCTCTCCACATCCTTCAAACCCGTTGAGCTGTTCACGACCTTTTACTGCCCATTTCAGTTTTTGTTCTGCTTCAGCTGTTTTCAGCTTCTTTGTGAATTTCAGCTTCTTTCTGCTCAATTCAGCTTTAGCCTTTTTCTGCTATTTGTTTTGTTTGCCAATTTGAGCCTTTAGAGCTTCTTTCTAATTGACTTTCTAGATTCCTTTCAGCCTCTTTTTACCATTTTCAGATTTTTTTTCTGCTAATTTTATTTATTTATTTATTTTAAATTTATTCATTTCATATAAAAAACAATGACAATTTTTAGAAAGAAAAAAATTAAACAAAAAAACATAAAATGAAAGGAAGCAGAAGAAGAAAACATTTCTTATTATATCTGCTCCCTATTAAACAATCAAATTCAAACAATCAATTCAAACATTAATTTGCTTATTGTAATACAAAAGAATAGTCTCATCAAAATACCTTTATAATTTGTTAAATTAGAAACAACTAAATATAATTCTTTAACAAAATAGTTTTAACCATTTTCCTAAATGTTAGTATCGACTTCGCTTTTTTTACATTGTCCTCCAAACCATTCCAAAGATCAATTCCTCTTATTGTAGTAGATCTACCCTTTCAACTTGTTCTGTACTTAGGTTTAACAAACATTTCTATTCCCTTTAAATTATAACTACTGGTCCTTTTCACAAAATAGTTCTGAATGTTTGATGGTAGTGAGTAATTCTGAGCTCTAAACATAAGTAAAAGAATATTATAATCAACCAAATCATAAAACTTAAGTAATTTCAATTGACAAAATAGAGTACCAGAAGGATGACAATAATTTTTCCTCATTATAATTCTTACAGCTTTTTTTTTGCAAAATAAAAATAGGCTTAGTTGTTGTCTTACATGCTGTACCCCAAACATTTACACAATAAATTAAATGCGGAACTATAATTGTATTATAGAGCAAGTACAAAGCCTTATTATTTAACAAGTCCCTTACACGATACAATACTGCAATTGACTTAGATATTTTAATTTTAACAAAATTTACCTGCTGTTTCCAAGACAGTTTGTCATCAATAATTACACCCAGAAACTTGATCTCATTCACTCTACATATCTTTATACCATCAATTTCAAAAGAAAAATACAAAGTTTTTTTTTTTTTTAACTAAATATCATAAAATTGGTTTTATCAATATTCAATGACAACTTATTTAATTTAAACCAAATTTGTATTTTTTCAAACTCTGTCTTTATCAATACAAACATCCGTTCCAAGTCTTCACCCAAACAAAAAAAAGTGGTATCATCAGCAAATAAAATACATTTAAGGATATCAGACACCTCAACTAAATCATTAACATATAAAATAAATAACTTGGGTCCAATTACAGAACCTTGTGGTACTCCACATGAAGTTCTGCTTAAATTAGAACGTACATCATCCATCTGTACAAACTGTTTTCTATCACTCAGATAACTACTTATCCACTGCAATGCAGGACCTCTGATACCATACTGAATTTCATTTTTAAAACTATTTTCAGATTTTTTCCTGCTCATTTAATTGTTTTGCTGCTATTTTCAGATTTTTTGTAATTTATTTAGCCTTTGCTCATTTTTTATTACTATTTTCAGCCTTTTTTCCTTCTCATTTGATTTTTTGTTGCTATTTTCAGATGTTTTTTGTAATTTTTTGCTCATTTCTTTTTTTTTTTTGTTTGTTTGCTATTTTCATTTTTTTTTTCTGCTCATTTCATTTTTTTGTTGTTGCCATTTTTAGACTTTTTGTAATTTATTCAGCCTCTCTGCTCATTTCAGCAGCATTTCTACTCTTATCAGCTTCTTCTACACATTTCTGCCATTGTTTTTACGTTTTATTTTCCATCTTTCAGCAAAGGCCAGCTGCTCAAATCCAACTCTCAGCAACAGTTCAGCGATGAAACCTTCTCAGCTGGTTTTAACTTCTTCATCTTCTTTTTACAAAAACATTCAGCAATAAGCATCCATGCTGCAGGTTCGTAGGAACTGCAATTTATCTGGTTTCCTTTTAAATTAAACGTTTTTTTCTGTCAACTCCCACAGTGCAGGGAAATCCTTTCGTATAATGTTTGGCATCACTGTCAGCCTTGAAGATTTTCCTTTTTAAATATAAGGCTGGACAATGACATCACAGATTGACTTTTCAAACCAATAGAAATAAAAAAAACTTGCTGCCTAGATGCGTGACGAATCATCAAATTTCAACAAACTGCACATAATTTTGAAGCTTTTGAGATGAACGATTAAAAAAATAATAAATCAATATTAAAAAAATGAATCATCGCGACTCATTTTGCCTGCATGGGTCACAAACTTGTTCACGCCTAATATAAACTGGTCCGTCAGCATTCCCAGGAGTTGAAGACATCGTTACTGTCTCACATTTCTTTATTTTGCTGCCATCAATTGGAAACAGACGCCAACAGACCTCGTGACAGAAGTCCCAGACCTGAGGCCGATGTGCCAAAACACGAGCACAACTCTGTCGTGTTTTGTTTATGAAAAAAAAAATGGTGACGGCCGTGTAAATATTTCAACCATCATCTCTTCTGACTTAAAATGATAAGATTATGGGTCACAAAATCTTTTTTTTTTATGTTCTGGTGCCACAAAGTAAATTAGTTTTATTTGTTTTAGAGACCCAACGGGACACGACTTCAAACTAAAGGAAAAGTCGTTGAAAAATACATAAATAAAGGTTTCCAGACCATAATGTTATTAATATACTTCAAACAGAGAGTATCTACTGTTAAATCTGACATTATTATTTTAATTTTTACGAGTTTGGGAACAATAATGAACAGTTTTACTATATTTCATAATGAGATGTGTTATTTGACGTCAGGGGTTTAATTGATGCTGCATTTCAGCATTTGTTTATTTCTGAATAATGTTGTTCTTGTTATTTTATGGACGATTTGTTCATATTTTACAGAAAAGCAGGTCAGGACTTCTTACCAGGCTGCGAAGTGGTGTGGTCTGGGTTTGTTGTTCTGTGTCTTCAACTCGTTTCCTCTCCCACTGATCCAGAGTCTTAAGGACAAAACATGAACAAGACGTGTTATTGTGAGTCCACATTCATTGTAAAACGTTACAGATATAATCAAATATTCATTTTTAAAGTGTGTTGTTTTACGACACAATCATTCAATAGGCGGTATTATAAAAAGCGGTGTTTTCTGCAGACGGTTTCTTGTAAGCAGGCTTCAGCAAGCAGAAGGTCAAAACTCGAGCGCTGCAGTACTTCAGCTCCGAGGAGAAAAATACAAGTTGCTAAGATAAAACTAAATAAGCAGACGGGTTCTATGGGTGTTCTTCTCTTTCTCCCATTAAATCCTCTGTTATTTTTCACAGCAGGATCGTTGCTGGTTCTGATAACAGAACAGAACACCTCAAGGCCGAGCCCACAGCTGTGAGCGTACGTGCAGAACCACAGGACCCAGAGAGTCCAGCCCATCAGATCTACCAATGTCTTAACACTATTTACAGTGGGATCAGGGCGGACGTGGGTCAGTTCAGACTTCCTGAACCGCCATCAACTTTGTTGGCGTTAGGGAGAGGTTTCTGAACCCAGAGACTCTCTGTCATGGCGTTCATTTCTGAAACTGCTCTCGATCCGCGTCATAAAAACAGTTAATTTGAACCTCACACCTTCTCCTTCTACCAACAGCGCTGAATGAATTAAGTATAAATACTGGAGTCAGATTAAAAGTGTGTTTTAATAATCCATTTTTAACACTACCCATCTGCTACGTTTAGCTTTCAAACAGCTACTTTTAGATAGCATTCTGCTTTTAGCTTCTAGCTAACATTTCAACAACTGTAGTCAGCCTTTTGCAACATTTAGCTTTTAGCCACACTATTGATACTTTCAAAAGATTTTTACCACATTTAGCTACATTTACCTTCTACCTATGGCTTTTGCTATTTTTACCTTTTAGCTAGTTTTTGGCTTCTTTCAGCTCCAAGTATTCCAGTAAATAACCAGTTCATCGAACATCGCGTACATCTTGACATGCCTATTTTTAAAAACTGCACAGTATTGTAGTCTAGTATAGTATATTATTATTTATTTCTTTATAGATAGTTTTTTTTTTACATTTTAGGAACTTTTTGTGTGAACCTTTATATCTGCTGCTGTTACACTTGAACTTCACCTCTGTGGGACAATAAAGGCTGTTTCTATTCTATTCAGTTTCAGCTTTTTTTCAGCGCTCAGAATTTAAACAAATGTTTGCTGCAGAAACATTTATTTTCTTTGGTTGAGTTTTTATGGCCCTCATTCAGACATTGAGCCTTTTTGCCCAGGTTTTCTTCAGGCTTTAGCCACAGCTTTCGGCTGTATTTGTTAGCATCCTGACAGGTAGGCAGACATACAACACAAGAGCAACACGAGCCTTGGGCGCGCTGACCTGTGGCCCGTCCAGCGGCCCGTTTTTGGCCGGGCGTCCCTGCAAGTCTTCGGTCTGGCTGGAGTTGCAGCAGTGGTTGGAGGAGGCGGCAGGAAAGTTGACCATGCTCTGCAAGGAGTGGTTCTCCTGGGCCAGCCGCTCCACCAGCGCCCTGGCTTCTTGGAAACGACAGCTGAGAAACTCGCGCTCCTCCCTGGTCTTACGCTGCCAACCCTCCATCTCCTCGCAGCGCTGACGCAGAGCGAGGTTGCTCTGCCGCAGAGCCTCTGAGCAACACACGGACGAAGGTGGACAAACTGTTTGTTATTCCTTCCTTATTTCAAATAAAGGCGGCTGTATTTAGTGAATTACGCATTGAAATAAACATGCAACGCCGCCTTTTGATTCGTTAAGACGCCCCATAAAATTCAAACTTCTTCGTGTTCTTACCTCGGAGCTGCTGATTGTCACACAGCAGTCTGGTCACCACTTCATTGCCAGCGAGCTCTGGTGGGACCCTGAGGGCCCCTCCGCTGTCCTCCCCGGACATGTCCCACTGCATTGGACCGTCGGGCTGCGGCTGCACCATCCCTGCAAACAACAATCAGAATTACATACCTGCAGCTTTGAAAACTGGTTTTGTTTTCATGGTTATGATTTTATGGAAAGTTTGTTTTTCTCAAATGAACTCGAGGTAGATAAAAAAAATGCATTCATCTAAATACGGAGAGTGGAATAAATATCAGGTTTCTACAGGAACAGTCCAGCTGAAAGGTTTAGAGTGGTTCCTCATTTCTTTATCACGTGCTTCAAAGCAAACTTTCTTTAAATCTTTTAAAATCACTTTGACATTCGCTGCTTTTTTGGTCGTAGTTTTCCACTTCCTGAGGAGTGATTGCTTTCTTGCTAAACTACAGCCTAATGTTGAACATGTAAATATTCCCTCTCAGTGTAGTGATGACTGATTTAGTTTGAAAAAAATAAAAACAAAAATAGTCACGGACGCACCATGGACCAATTGTTTATTTATCCGTCTAAGTAACAAAACAACAAAAAAACACACTCGCTTCCTCTCTAAAAACTAAAAAAACGACACCACCTCCGTGCATGCTGGTCCTTTACCTGCTTCCCTTCTTGTAGATTCATTCTCATAATTTTAACTTGCCCCACATTAACCAAACAAAAGAACAAGAAAATACAAACAGGATTAAAATAAGCCACATAATTTCACATCCAGGTGGCTCAGTTGGTGGAGCTGCCGCCTCTCAGTGAGGTCGCCGTATCAAATCTCAGATGGAGACCTTTCAGAGTCAGAGTTTCTTTATTGTCATTCGCATCTCATGTGGTACATGTGGTGGAGCGAAATTATGTACACAGGGTCCCAGTTACATCCAACAATAAAATGTCTAAGAAAAACAGTAATAACATCTAAGATATGAACTAAGAAAAACATCAACTAAATATACACTAAGCACTCATAACATAAAACATTGAACATCAGCACAAACATGAACATGAGTCTGTGAGCAGATGTGCACGCATGAACACATCAACATTGAAACAGATCAGCAGCAACATGAAACAGATCAGCAGCAACATGATATGGTTTTTCACAGTGATTATTCTAGTTAGAGATTCATGAGTCTAACAGCCTCAGGGTAGAAGCTGTTCCTCAGTCTAGTGGTTCTACACTTAATGCTCCTTAACCTCCTTCCTGAGGGGAGTGGGGCAAAAAGTGTGTGTGCTGGGTGGGTGGGGTCCTTCATGATGCAGGTGGCCCTCTTCCTGCATCTGGAGGTGTAGATGTCTGTGATGGTGGGGAGGCTGATTCCGACAGATTTCTGTGCAGCCTTTCTGGGGGGAGTTTCCATGTTCTCTCTGTGCACGACTTTTCTCCGGGGTTTACTCTCACAGACCAAAAACGTGCACGTTAGGTTGATTGGTAACTCTAAATTGTCCCTACAGGTGAGCGAGAAGTTTGTCTCTGTGTCCCTGTGGTGGACTGGAGACATGTCCAGGTGTCCCCTCGCACAGTGACTGCTGGACATGGACACATGTGACCCCCATGACCCCCAAAATGGAATAAGCGGGTAAAGATAATGGATGGATGTTCAGGGTAAAAAGTTCATGATAGAAAACATAAACACTATTAAAAAAACATTAAATTACAAAAGCATCATGTGCAGCTGGCTGAGAGAGCATGTTATAACAAAAACACATAATATTAAATAAATATGAAATAATCCCAGTCGACCATCACTGACAAATATAAAGCTTTCACTTTCTCTTTGACTTCCTAAAGACCATTTCAGACACGTTTATGAGCAGTAAACCTGATCAGAGGAAAACTAGTCCTGGTCAACAGTTTACTGCTTTAACTTTGCTGCTCAGCTGAGCCAGACTTTTATTTTATTTACTCAACTCATTTTATGTAATCATTCAACATGGAGGACTTCTGAGAAAAACACAGAGTCTAGTCTGTTAAGGTGCTTTATCTTATTAGAAACAAAACTAGGATCATCTCCGTTCTTGTAGAAACAATACGCTTTTTTTAATTTATAATCTCATCCAACTCAGAATATAAAAACAACTCGATGGCCTCAGTAAATGTTACAAAGTTCAGATAGAGATGTAAAAAATTAATCATCTTACCTCCTTCTTTTTCAAAGTTACAGTCCGGAAGAAGAACTAGTCAAGCTGTAACTCACAAACAAACAATTTAACTCCGTTTTGTTGTTTTTTTAAATCAGAAATTAGACGATGCGGAGCAGCTAGCTAATTAGCTTAGCATGCTAATATGGCATATCGTCGGCTGGACAAAGCGAGGAGCTTTTTGACTCAAACAAACAATAATAACTATTAATGAACTACGTGTCTCCCGAACGGCATCGTGTCCAGATGTGTAGCCTCCCCTGGGCGCGTTTCAGGCGCTAAAGCTGAGGAGCTTACCCCTCAAATCCGATCCGAGCGCTGCTAGCTCGAACTACACCGAGGCTTAACCCTGAGTACAGCCTCGCAGGCACAACTCCCCTGGACATCACAATACCTTTTCACCTTAGTCTACCTCCTTCGTTTTAACGAGTGGGAGGAACACAAATAAACAAAATATTAATAATTAAAAAAACAGTCATGTCAACTATAAAAACAGGGCAAAAAATGAACGAGTACTGAAAAAGTTATGCAGTTTGAAGCAAAACTTGATACATCACAAACTGAGCCATCATTATTAATAAGTCACTGTCACAACATTTAAAACATTTGGGGAGAAAATTAAGCAGCAAAAACTAAGCCGAGACAATATCTGTAAACAAACACAATTTGAGTTTACGTAAGTGGTTTCTTTCTTTTTGAGAGTTGCACCTTTAGCTTTGCTTTAAAATGTGATAAAAATTAATGAGTCCCAGCTCCTCACAGGGCAACTTTATAGACTGATCGATCAGTTGATCAAATTTCGATCAGTCGATCAGGCTCAATTTTTGCACTTGCAACCTCATTGTTAATTTATGCAATCCAAGGGGCTAAACATGAATTTCACTTTTTGGAAGAAAATTGTCCATTTATTTTAAACATGCAAAAAGTCTACAGGAACATGTACGTGCTCCAAGTTAACATTACTAGTGATAAACATCCATGAACCTTGACCAAAACCCGCCTGACAATATTCATGGTAAATCATTATTAGTGATAAATGAATAAACAAAAATAGCAAAATGTGGATAAATAAGCTAAACTACATTACAATAAAGCTCTGTTTAGAAACCCACCACTTTTCCACAACATATCAGAATTTATCCAGCTTTTCTATTAAAATTAACCATAATTACATCAATATTCCTACTCCTACAGAATATTTCCATCATGTAAAACAAAACATTATCCTGTCTGCAAAACTGAAATTCACAGAAATCAAGGCCAAGCACTCCCAGTTTTGACTGCAATCCATTAAGCGACAAACAAAAAAGACATTTATTGATATTTAGTCATATTCTATTTTATATTTCAAGATTACCATACACCGTTCCATTCATTTGTATTATTTTCAACTTCAACTTGTTCCGGAACGTTCCACCTGTCAGTCCGCACTCCGGGACCACAGCTCGTTGTTTATTTACAGGAAATCCCCCTTCCGCTTTCCGTAGTGGAAGATGACGTCACCGATCTGCAGCAGTTTTTGATGTCCGCTAAAGTAAAGGAGGTGACAGGATGCTGTCCGCGTCAGCCGCTGCGGTTACTCTCCTGGTGGCCTGGGTTTACCCGAGCCACGCGTTATATTTCCACATAGGAGAGACGGAGAAAAAATGTTTCATTGAAGAAATTCCCGACGAGACGATGGTGATCGGTGAGCAGCTAGTCCGTTAGCTTAGCGGCTAACTAGCCGTTGGCGCTAACGGCTTTTTGTTTCAGAGACGCAGCAGGAGACGGAATGGTTCAAACCGAGTAAAGCGATTCACATCAATTAGTGTAAAGTTGCACTTGGTTTGCCCTTTTCTGATCAGAGTTTTCATTGTCCCAAATATTCATCAGATTAATGTAAATTGAAGTAAGTCTCAGTCTGGTTCATGATAACATTAAATAAAAATGTAGGCTGTTCAGTTAGAATAAAATGTTCACTCCGTTACCTTAAATGTTTATTATAAGCTTAGAAAACAATTCATTTGCACTTTCACATAATGCAGCAAATTTTATATTTTCAAACATCACCACAAAACTATTTAGTCTTTTAAAAACGGCCTCTTCTGTTGCAATACAGCGTTAATGCTGTTTTAGGTTTACACAGTGAACAGTTAAAGTTTGTTGCTGTTATTCCCTCTTGTCACTAGATGGCGCTGCTGGGACAGCGCAGGACAGACCATTAAAGAGGAAGATACAGACGTGGTGTTCTGTAAACGTCTGGCGTAACGACGCCGGCACCGTAAGAAAGTTGAACCGTCGTCTCCCGTTTCACTACAACCAACACGACGGATAAGCGCTGAATGACAGCTGAAATCTGCTGAAAAAGCTGAAACAGAGTTGTTAAACCTGAGAAAACCCAGAACAGCAGCGAAAAGCTCAAAAGAGCAAAACACGAGCTAAAGGGAACAAGCACTAGCTAAATGTGGGAACCTTTCGTTAAAAGTAGCAAAAGGCTAGATTGATGCTAAAAGTATTAAAAGCCAAACTAAAAGTAGCAAAGGGAATCTTGGAAGATAAAAGTTACAAAACAACTAAAAGCTAAAAATGTCAAAAAGTTAACTAAAAGTAATTGAAAGCTAAAATGGCCAAAGAGTAGGTAAAAGCACCAAAATGTTAATAAAACGTATTAAAAACCTAGCTAGAAGCTACACATAGCAAAAACCTAGCTAAAAGCTAAAAGTACCAGGCGTGAAAAGCCAGCTTCAGTTAGCAAAAAGCTATAGAGAGGGTAAAAACATCAAAATGCTAACTAAAAACTTAAAGTAATGAAATGCCAGCTAAAAGCTAAATAAGCAAACGAGTAACTAAAAGCACCAAAACGTTAGTAAAACGTAATAAAAGTTTAGCTAGAAACTTAACATAGTAAAAGCCTAGCTAAATGCTAAAACTACCAAAAAGCTAACTGAACGCTAAAGGTAGTGAAAAGCCAGCTGCAAGTAGCAAAAAGCTATCGAGCAGATAAAAATATAAAAAGGCTAACTAAAAATTATAAGTAACAAAATGCTATCTAAAAGCTGAAGTAGCAATAGAGTAGCTAAAAGTAGCCAAAGGCCAGCTTTAATCTAAAAGCTACCTCAAAGCAAGTTTCTTTCAGCTGCTTCCTTCTTCGGGGGGTCACAACAACGTGCAAAATCGTATGAAAGATTTGGCAATTCGTTTTACAACCCTTTCACAACCTGGGCTCAAACCCACAACCTCAGGATTGCAAGACCGTGGCACTGACCACCGAGCTACCGTAGCCAGCTAAAAGCAAGAAAAGGCCATCAGAAAGCTTTAAATAGCAGCTGAAAACTCCTGCATGTGTTTCCTGCAGGAAAGTACCGCACTCAGATGTGGGACAAACAGACCGGCTCCTTCCTCCCGTCCACCCCCGGCCTCGGGATGCACGTTGAGATCAAGGATCCGGACACGAAGGTAAACACGGAGAGAGGGTGTCGTTTAAAAAACACATTTAGGTACCGGACAAAGTTCAGTCCAAAGATCCGTCTGTTCCAACCGTTCCAGATCATCCTGTCCCGTCAGTACGGCTCTGAAGGACGCTTCACGTTCACCTCTCACACTCCTGGAGAACATCAGATCTGTTTGCATTCCAACTCCACCAAGATGGCTCTGTTCGCAGGAGGCAAGCTGGTACGAACGCCCCGTCTCCACTTTTACTGGACCACATCGCCGCTTTTCATTGAAAAAGTTCACTCATGCGCCCCTCATTTTGATGAATGTATAATATACAGATACAATAATAAATGACAGATGCTCCCTAATAACATCTGCACCAATTTTTCTGCAATGAAAATGTGCACGTACGAGATGACGGGTCTGTACACGTGCACAAGAATAGGTTGTGATTTTTCAAAACATGGCCACATATGCAAAAACTGAATTCAGTAAAACTGCTTCTTCTTTTGGCTCTTCAGGGTTCGCCACAGCAAGTCATCCTCTTCCATCTCACTCTGTCCTCTGCATCCTCTGTCCTCACTCTGTCCTCTGTCCTCACTCTGTCCTCTGCATCCTCTGTCCTCACTCCCAACTACTTCCATGTCCTCTCTAACTGCATCCATATGTTGTCTCTTTGTCTTTTTCCTGGCAGCTGCATTTCTAACATCCTTCTACCAATAAACCCACAGTCCCTTCTCTCTGGACATGTCCAAACCACTGTCCCTTCTCTCTGGACATGTCCAAACCACTGTCCCTCCTCTCTGGACATGTCC
>NC_056508.1:46029856-46047909 GCF_014905685.2 Nematolebias whitei | reverse complement strand
TGGACATGTCCAAACCACTGTCCCTCCTCTCTGGACATGTCCAAACCTGACTCTGAATTCAGTAAAACTGCAACAGAAAATTTTCAGGATTTTTCCTCTCCATCTTGAGGCACCAGCTGGTCTCTGACCTGTCGGGCACCACCTTTAGACCAAAACACAAAGAAATGAAGGACGAGTCGAGACTTCCTCCCTGTCTCTAAATGATTTGTTAGAACTTGTCTTGCTTCTCGGCCGAGTTTGACCATTTTAATTGATAAAAGTAGACTGTTGGAGTTTAGAGCCTTGTTTTGGCACTTTAGAGACAAACAGTCTCTTCTTGATGTGATCGGTTCTGAGTGTGCTCCCATGAAAACAAATAAAAACCACTTCACGGTGTTTGCAGAGAGTGCACCTGGAGATCCAGGTTGGAGAACACACCAACAACTACCCTGAGATCGCAGCGAAGGACAAACTGACGGAGCTGCAGCTGCGCGTGCGACAGCTGCTGGACCAAGTGGAGCAGATCCAGAAGGAGCAGAACTACCAGAGGGTGAGATCACTGACACCTGACGGGTCGGTCTTCGGCTCATCGTAACAACTCGTTCTGTTTTCTAGTACCGTGAGGAGCGCTTTCGTATGACGAGCGAGAGCACCAACCAGCGCGTTCTCTGGTGGTCCATCGCTCAGACCTTCATCCTCATCATCACCGGCATCTGGCAGATGAGGCACCTGAAGAGCTTCTTCGAGGCCAAGAAGCTGGTGTAACGTGAGCCAGGAGACGAGCTGGACTCTGCAGAACTGGGACACGTCCACCTCTAGCACAGAACCACCAGGAGGAGGACTGGGTATCAGCCACCGACAGTTCGAGTTCTCTCCCACAAACCAACTTTTTTCCCTCTGTAGCAGAACACTCCAGTCACCACCGTGTTTGTGACGTTTTCTGGACAACAGTGGACTTTTTCTCTGAAAAAGTTAAAAACGTTTCTCAGTAGTGTAGAAGAACCAGAATGTTAAAAGTGTTACCAGAAACGACCCTAACATCAGCTCTACGTTTTGGTCTTGTTGTTTCTGCGCGTTCTTCCAGCTGCGTTCCAACAACCGGTCAAAGTTCATACAACATTTTTCACCGAAGCAGCTGGAATTCTGCGCTCGCATTTATTATTTCGAAGCAGCAGTTTCACCTCAGAAATGCTTTATGAAAAATTTAAGCACTGAAGCCTTTTCATCTGCATGAAACGCCTGAAAAATCTGTTGGACCTTTAAGGAACAGTGCTTGATGTCTCATCATTTTTACTAATTTCTTGTTTACCGTATACTTTGCTTCCAGAAATTTACATTTCTGTTGGTCTTTCCTAGTTATTTTTTTTTTTTTTGGACTTTTACTTTTCAGGGGTTCCCAATCCTGGTCCTTGAGGAACACCTTCCTGCATGGTTTAGATGTTTCCCTGCTCCAGCACACCTGATTCAGTGATTTAATTCCTTCCTCTCGTTCTGCAGAAGCCTGCTAATCACCCATTTGTTAAAATCAGGTGTGTCTAAGCAGAGAAACAACTAAAACATGCAGGGTGGCGTTCCTCAAGGACCAGTGTTGGGAACCCCCTGGTTTAATCCATTTAACTCTGACTTGTGAATAATTCAGGCAACAAAAAAAAAATCACTTAAACTCCAGAATGAACCAGAGTTATGTTGACATGTGACAATTTTGCAAATCAATTTTTAAATGGGATCGTCAGGCTCAGTTACATGATCGCCTGGTGTTCCTGGCTGTGGGTGATATCAACTTGTCTGATCAGATTATTTTAGATCAAGACATTTTTATGATTTCAGCTGCATTTCAGTGTGAATTTCTTTAATTGATTAGAATAAATGTGTATTTTGTTCTTTGTTAGATTTTAGCTCCATCAGTCTGTAAATAGTTTGAGGGTTTTTTTTGTAAATAAGTTTTTCTACTGACTTTTACCCAAACTTTAAGTCGAAGCTGAAGTATTCTGTCCTCATTTTTAATGTAAAGAAGTTTCATCAGATCTTATTTATTGAGCGGCTGCAGCACTTGTTTTCTTGCCAAGTTTATTATTATAGAGCAGGTTTTGGTTGTAATCGTCTGTTACACTACATGCTGCTGAACTAAACTCTTGTGAACGCGTTTTTTGTTATTCTGTAAACTTTACTCTGGTCTGGATGTCGCCTCGAAGTGCTTAATAAAGATTTTAGCCAAAACGCCCGCAGCTTTAGGTTCATTTAGTATCGAAATGTGAATAAAGAGGCATTAATTGTTGGATAATGTCAACAATAAGATTTATTGTTTGGTTTGAGCCTCAGACTGAACCAAACAAGACAGAAATCACAGCTAACCACAAGTTGATCACTTTTTTTGATTTTTACCGACACTTTATATGGAAACGGACAAAAACAGCTCCTGACATCTTCTGAAGAAACCGCTGCGGGTTAAAAATCTAACATTGCATAGATTCACGTTCTCGTGTCTGGAAACTACACAGCACGGACTCGAACACTAAACACAAAAACCAAACCTGGATTATCAAGAATAAAGATTTGACACGTTAGGCACGTCATATCAAACATCACCATATCAAACGCACAATACTAAATGTTATAAAGGGATCCGTTTTAAATCAAGTCTTTGCTTCAAGTATGTACAATAAAAAGGTACATCGTAGTCCGTGGGACTCCCGACCGTGGATAGAAAACACTTCGGCACAACGAATCCTCGTCTTTCCCTCCCGTTACGATGTTTCAGTAGGTTCTCTGCAGTAATCTTAAGGTTAATAACATCTGACAAACACTATCCTTAAATATCTTAAAGGAAAAGGTAAATTTCTGTTGATGCGAGGTTGTGGAGTGCTTGTGAGCAATCAGTATCTTACCTGCAACAGAATGATCTTTCAAGTTAAGAGCTACTCAGAGCGGGGATCATTCATGGACAAATTTCCACAATCTAAATCAAGTTCAGTGTTAAACATTTTCTAGTGGTTATATACGCCTAAAAGCGAGGCGGATCCTGCCGCCGATCAGCCGGGACCGTTTGGGAGGGAGGGTCTTCGAGTTGCAGGACCTCGCTCTTGCATCGCAGGAACTTTAACCTGTACGAGAAAATCCGCACCACAGATTTTCTCCTGAAACAGTCTGGGTTGACAAACTTTTCTCAATTAAGTTTACGTCATTCTAGGGCGCAGTCTTCTGTGGCCATGTGCACGGGAACGTCAGGTGAAGTTTTGCCCAAACGTTGCCACATGTGGAAGGTCAAATCTATTTAGATGCTGCAGAGATAACATTTTGTTAGTCTGCGCTGCCATTTTAAGGGAGTCGGCAGAAAAGTGTCTCATTGGTACAGATTGTCCCAGTAGAGTTCCCGTAGATTTTAGTTTTTTCACCGAAGCCTGAACATCTGCGTGTTAATAACAGCTGAAGTTACAACATCAGTGTCTTTAGTGATAACTCAAACGTTTATTTTGTGTAAAAATTTCCACTGAAAGACACAATGCTAACTAGCCTTTCTATGGCATTTTCAATATTAAGTTAGCATCTACGCTAATTGTTGGGTCAGCAGCCTCTAACTAATGGGGTTCTTTGACAAATGTATAAAATAAGTCAGTTATTTGCGACCTGTGTTGGCAAAATGAGCGAATAAGCTCAGGCTGTAATGAAAGACACGTAAAAATGTTGATTCTTGCCAGAATCCAGACGGTGGCACAAAGGTGGGACCAAGTAAATGGTTAAATAGCATATAATATTTCTAATTTATCTTTAAATCTAAGCTTTCAAATAGATATTTTCAAAAAATTATCCTTTGTCTAACTTTTTTACGTTCCTTTTAAATGTTAACATTCTTCTCTGCAAAGCCGGGGAAACCCTTGGTGTAATGTTTTAGCGTCATTGTGACGCCCAGGGAGTCGCCTTTTTAAAAGTAATGAAGGAATTCCTGATGACATCATCCTAGACCCCCCCCCCCCCGCTGCAAAGTGATCGTCAAATTTCAGCAAACTAGGTTTTATTTTGAAGCTTTTGAGAACGATAATTTGAACTCAATATTGAAAAAACTACTTATTTTGTCAACACTGGTCACATATATATATAAATCTGTTAATTATATAAACATTCAAGCAAACTGAAAGGCATTATTATTGTTTTCTAATCGTACCACAGCCTCTGATTCACAACCGTAAAGGCTCAAAGATTCTCACCCTTGAATTTTGCCTGAGTTTGTTCAGTTTGCTTCTCAGTGGCTTTAGGGTCGTCTGCACACAGTCTGGTTTCACACTCCAGTCCAGCAGGTGGCGATAAAGCTCTGATTTGTCTTTAAAGGTCCAAATGTAAATGCCGATGAGTCTCCAGCATTTACGTTTTTTTATTTTTCTAACCAGTTTGATCAGAGCCAGGTTGACTGGCGCAATCACAAAATTCAGGCTTCCAAAGAAAAACCAGGACCTTCACGAACTGGTGCTGATGATGCTACGATCTGTCCTCAATCCTCCAAAGTAACGACTGACTACTGAAGGTAAGATGATGACTGCTAATAACCACTCCACATAACCCCACTTCTATTCTTTTAGGTCGTATTATCAGAAGTTTCTCTCTAGTAAGTTTCACTAAAAAGCTTTGTGTTGGAAGTCAAAGCACTAAAATACTGTTTAAAAACAGCAGAACTACAGTAGTTTCTAACTCAAAGTCAATTTAATGTTCAAAAGAGCTAAAAGGGCACATCAAAAGTCATTAGTACGAGAATTTCCATAAAGATTTCCAAGACGTTTGCCATCCTAGCTCCGGGTGTACGTTAGTTTTCCATATGAAGAGGTTTTTATCCTTTCGTCATGAATGTACTTGAATAATCTCTTAGTGTTCAGAGACGGTGAGATGTTTCATCTTCTTGGCAGCTTCTTCTGACACCGTCTTGGAGGTTTTCTCTGGACTGGGGGCCGGACTGGGGAGCGGACTGGGATTCGGAGTGTTCGCAGCGCTGTTGGGATACTCCCTGTTGCCGAAGATGATGCTGCCGACTCTGACGTTGGTGGAGCCGACTTCGATCTTCAACCCAAGGCGGCGCACCCAATCGAAGCAGAGAAAAAGATAGAAGTTGTGAATTCGCCGCATTATCGACTAAAGCTGTGAAACGGTGAAACTTATCGACGAAAACGAGTTTATACGTCTAATCAAGTTGAGGACGCTTATTTTCAAATTGTTATGAAAAACATTGTTACATTTATCTGATAAATTCCAGTTTGTTCACATCTATGAATCTTCGACCTACACCAGAGTTTGTCAAGGAGTCCCTCAGGGTTCAGTGCTTGTACTCTTTACCTCATATGTGCATTCGTTAGGTAAATTTTCATTGTTATGCTGATAATACTCAGTTACATTTATCTATGAAACTCGAATTCAATCAGGTGCTTGGACAACAAGCTTATCTTGAAGACATAAAATCCTGGATGACTTAATTTTCTACTTTTAAGCTCGGGCAAGAAAAAGATCGTGGTTTTTGGACCTAAGGAACAAACTTTGCAGCCTTTCACCTCTGGATTGGCATTAATTTGCACACAGTTCATTTGATAGCAAATTAATTTTCCAAGTTAATTTACAAATGTTTACAATTTTGCATAAAGTTACTTTTTCTTTGAGTCTCCAAACCTTTTGGAGACACTGCTCATCTTACCTTCAGTATACCTTCTCTTCATTGGCTGCCTGTTGAATTTAGAATTAATTTTAAAATCTTAGTTTTGACTTTTAGAGCTTTAAATGGACAGGCCCCCCAATACATTACTGAAATGTTGTTTCCTTATTCTCCAGCCCGCACCCTTCGGTCTTCAGCGCTGAACCTTCTTAAGGTTCCTAAGACCCGGTTTAAAACTCGGGGTGACCTGTCCTTTCAGGCCATAGCCCCCCGCCTGTGGAATGCCCTGCCCCTGTCTCTCCGTGTGAACGACTCTGTTGATTCTTTTAAAACGCAGCTTAAGACATTTTTATTTCGTCAAGCTTTTAGTTAAATGTTTTACTGTTTTTTTTCAGCTGTTTTTACTGTTTTTATTAATGAGTTGTTATTATTTTATTTCATTTTAAGCTTTTATTTTTTATTGTTGTACAGCACTTTGTGATTGTATCTATGATAAGTGCTATATAAATAAAGTTTACTTACTTACTTACTTACTTACCTGATCAGTAAATATTTAAAATTGTTTTACTTAGAATAAGATTAGAGTAACTGTGCATGCTTTCTGTGATTATGGGAAAGATTTTCTAGATTCTTGTTTCCTATTTTTTTAACCGTCCTGATCGTTTCTTCTTTTCTTTTCCAAAAAGAACTACAGTATCTAAAAAAAAAATAAAAAATAAAAATCCTACTGTTGAACTTAGCCACATTTTGTCACGTTAAAACCAGATATTTTAAATAATTTTTCTTGGAGTTTATGTAACAGACCAACAAACTCATGCATAATGGTGACGTAGTAACAAAATAAATGGTTTTCATGGTTTTTCTACAAATAAAATCTGAAAAGTGTGGCATGTACCGGTACTTGTACTAAACTTTTTATACTTTGATACCAACTAAAATCCAGAGCAGCCAATTGCCTTTAGAAGCCACCTAATTAGTAATTCAGTTGTGTGTAATCTAATCTCAGTTTTAATCCAGCTGTTCTCTGAAGGCTTCAGAGGTTTGTAACAGAACATTAACAGCATCATGAAGACCAAGGAACACAGCAGACAGTTTAGGGATGAAGTTGCTGAGATGTTTAAAGCAGGGCTAGTTTATGAAACATTGTCCCAAGCTTTGAATTCCTCACAGAGACCTGTGGAATCCATCATCCAAAAATAGAAAAAGTAACTGCAAACCTACCAAGACGGTCATCCACCTAATCCAGGGTGTCCAGTCCTGGTCCTTGAGGGCCACTGTCCTGCATATTTTACCGGTTTCCCTGCTCCGACGCATCTGAATGTGTTGAATTACCTCGTCATGTTTTGCAGAAGCATGTAAATCATCCACTGATTCAAACCAGGCGTGTTGGAGCAGAGAAACTAGGGGTGCACGATTGCGGTTCTGGTCGATCACCGATTTCTAAAAGGTCTGACCTGCCGATCCCGATTTTGGCCGATACTGATTTTGTTTTATAAGCGACACCGTCAGGTGATATAATGTCACAATGCACCTTCAATTTTCCAATCTTATCAAAAAACATACCCTTGGACAATATCCTAGAAACAATACAAACTGGTTTTAACTGGCCATGAGGTAGTGCTCTGAAATATTAATGAAGTTCAGACAATTGTTGTGAAAAATACAAAAGAAATCTGTAAAAATCGGTTTCTCGTGCAAGTATCGGACAATTTCCGATTTCCCCAAATTAAGGAAATCGGGGCCGATTTATCGGTGCACCCCTAAGAGAAACATCTAAAACGTGCAGGACAGTGGCCCTGGAGGGCCAGGATTGAACACCCCTTACCTAAACTGAAAGAGCAAGGAGAGCATTAATCTGAGAAGCAGCCAAGAAGCCTGATGGTAACTCTGGAGGAACTGCAGAGACCCACGGCTCAGGTGGAACAATCTGTCTATAGGACAACCGAGTCGTGCTCCATAAATCTGGTGTTTAAGGAAGAGTGGAAAAAGACTCAATACTGAAGGAACGTTCTGTTTGCAGTTTGACACAAGTCACATGTATCAGTCATGCATCAAACGAGGAAGAATCTGCTCTGCTCAGACCGAACAAAAGGTTCACATGACCCTGAACGCACCATCCCCACTGTGAAACACAGAGGTGGCAGCATCATGCTGTGGGGGATGCTCTTCTTCAGCACGGACAGAGAAGATGGAGAAACTAAACACAGGAGCATCCTGGGAAAACAAAACAAAAACTGGGGCAAAGTTTCACCTTCCAGCAGGACAGTGACCTCAATATACAACAGAATGCGTCGGAACAACACGAACTCATGTTGTAAGATGACCCGGTCAAAGTCCAGACCTAAAATCAGCTGAGAACATGTGGCAAGACGTGAACACTGCTGTTCACATACGCTCTCCATCCAGTCTGACTGAGCTGCAGCTGTCTTACAAAAATAAATGAACGAGCAAAAATGTACGATTACGAAACACATGCCACACTTTAACACTTTTATTTGTGTGTGTGTGTATATATATATATATATATAGCTACAATTATGCAGTACCTTGTGTTGGTTTGTCACATAAAATCTCAGTGAGATTCTTTGATTTTTTTGTTTTTAACAGGACAAAATGTGGAAAAGTTCAAGGGTTATGGAAACTTTTACAAGGTACTGTAATTAGCATGACCCTGATCAGTTCTTATATCTTTATCTTGTTATTTTAACTTTATGGCCTCCTGGGTTATAAATGAGCCGTTTCAAGTTTCCTTCATTTCCGAGTCAGTCATCACTCGAGTGTCGGAGGTTTCAGTGTTCGTTAAAGACGGTTACAGAAACCTTGGACTAAAGTCGTGGCGTACACTTTATTTTGCAGCTAGTTGTAAATAACGGTCTGTGTGGTCGTACGCTCGGGGACTCACCGCGTGCTCAAAGTCGTTGGACATGCCCATGCTGAGCTCCACCTCCTCCAGAGGCATGTTCAGACTGTCACACACCTCCTGCCTCCGACTCAGCAGCAACTGCAAAACACATTTATAAAACTTCTCACAAAATTTGAATATGGTGAAAAAGTTATTTTTGTCCATCACTTCAGAAAGTGAAACATTATATAGATTCATTACGCACAGAGTGAAATATTTCAAGCCTTTATTTCTGGTGATCCTGATCATTATAACTTACAAATAATGAAAAACCAAAACTCATGGTCTGAGAAATTCCTCTGAAAGAAATAAAGGCTTGAAATATTTCACTCTGTGTAATTAATCTATATAGTAGATGAAAAAAATATTAATATACGACACAATCGTTTTTTTTTTTTTAGATGTTCCTGTAGGTCTCGATCTTTAGAAGACAAACTCGTACAAAAACATTTATCGTAGAAATTCTGCCAACTTGTGAAGAGTTTTAAACGGAGCATGTCCTTGACGAGGTTCTTGTACCTGAAAGTCGGGGTTGGAGCCCAGGGTGAGGTTGTGGCCGTAACGCCCGATGGTCATGAGTCCTGAGAAGTGCAGGGCGGGGCACCGGGACAGGATGTGTTTGACCGTGTCCACCGTCTCCTCCGGCGGCAGGCCGTGTTTGCCTGCAACCAACATGCAACGCCCTTCATTAACCTGAACCTGCCAGCGCGCCTCTGGATCGGCGACACTCACTCTGCTCTCCGCTGGTGTTGACCTGGACCATGACTTTTAGCCTCTGGCTGCTGGCGCCCCGGACGCGCTGCCACGAGCTGTCCACCTTGTCAGCCAGTTTGGCCGAGTCGATCGTCTCCACGAGGAACAGATTGGGAACACCTGGAGGACGAGAGAGGAATCAAGCGTGTACAATAATCTGGGACAGAAAGAAGAAGAGTTGTACCGGTCAGGACGCTGAAAGTGATCTGGTCTTTACCAGGTTCTAAATGATTTAAAGCTATCCTCACGTGAACAAAAACACCCAACAGATTCCCCGGCGTCATTACTTATTAAATAAAAACAAAACGTTAGAGGTGTGAGTGAAGACTCTGCAGCTTCCACAGGATCTCAGAGGTTCAGGATCATCCAGGAGCTGCTCGTCACACGTAACTATCACCAGAGGAACCACCTTCAGGAGCTCCTACAGATGTGTGTTAACACAATGCCAAGATGGAAAGACATCAGCGAAGAGGTTGGAGAAGAAAACTGTTGCACATCAACCTGGGGAGGGTCAAAGGTCACTTTATTTGCAGTCCATCATTCTGCAGAGAAGAAGTGGGAAACATTTATTACAGCTGACGATCTGCACAGGGTGAACAGCCCAGCTAATTCACCCTGAAGGTCAGACCGTGCAATACTCAGAGAAATGAGCTCCGTCGCAGACTTTACAGGCCTCAGTTAGCAGGTCAGAGGTCAAAGGTCATGGTCGGTGTGTTGCAGGAGGAAGCCTCTTGTCTCTAAAAACAACACGGCAGCACGACTTTGCTTTGTAAAGTTTCATCTGAAGCTTTGTGAGACTTGTGGGACAGAACCAGACCAAGAGGAGAGGTTTACCCAGAATGCAGATCTGAGTGAACCTGGTAAGGACCGGATCCTTTAAAATACACCCCGAGTCATAAAAACAGTAGAATCAGAAAAAGATGGAAACATCAAGAAGAAAAACTCAGAAAGTTGACGGGCACTCACTCAAAAGTTTGTTGACGTTATTCTTCTGTAGATGGCCGATAAAATGCCATTTGATGTCTGGACAGGATTCTGAAATCTGAATGAAGACAGACAAACATTTATTTTAGATTCAAATATCCACTCCAACCATGAAAAACACGAACCTACCAAAGAATCTGAAGCTTTGTCCACGAGCTCGTTGACCTGTTCAGACACAGAGAAGGGTCAGGCTTCAGTTACAGAGTTTATCTTGGGACACAAGCAATGACTCTTTTTTCTTTAACTCACATAATTCTCTCCAAAGTTGCGCTGTCCTTGTCTGTAGGCCTCTACGATCATCTCCGGGGGTTTCGTCTTGCTGACAGCAACGAGGCGAGGCGGAACAGCCGGGACCGTCTGCAGAAGGACGACACATTCTTCATTCGTATCAGATCGGAGCGCGGCGCAGGATGTTAGCTCTGTTTTCGAGCAGCGTCTCAGTGGGTTCGTTTTTTTTTTTTTACAGAATAATAAAGAGGCCACGTCAAAGCCGAGGTGCTGGTAAAAGTCAGAACAGGTGGTTTTGTTTATTAGCAGTCCGGAGACGTCTGGATGACTCTGGAACACGCCGAGCATTCAAACAAGCCTCAGCTGAGATAACCTTCATCTTACAGTACCGTGCAAAAAAAACAAGTATACTTTTTGTATATTTTGCTTCCATGCAGCCAGATATTTCATAATCTTTTAGCGTGATCTTGATGGGTGGATGTTTCTGAAGGTCTTTCAAGGTTTTTCTTTAGGACTTTGGACACTTTTTCAGTTCAGTTCTTGACGGATCATTTCCTGAAGTTTAAACTTTTGAGAAAATACGCACACAATTCCCTTTTCATTAGGCAAATAACGTAAAATAACAAAAATACTACAGTTCAACGGACAGAGAATAGCATTAGCATCAGCAAGGTGATTCCCGAAGAGCCGTTAGCAGAAAACTTGACCTACAGAAGATCAGCTGAAGGATGACGTGTCTCTCGGGCCTTCGCTGGATTTTCTGCTCTCTTTAAGGGACGTGACCTTCAGTTCTGCTCACGTGTTAAATGTACAGTACTTTCAGGTTAGCACTTCTACGTTTGTCCTCCACTCGTTCAGTTTTTTATCAATATTTTTAAGGAAACACGACACACCACGTTGATAAACCCGGTTTTTAGTCGACGACTCCTTAAATCTCAGGTCTGGACAGAGGATCATCTGCCTCCACGTGTGCCAGGAGTCCGTCACCAGAACCTTCACATCCATGAACCTTCTCGGTGCAAATGATCCACTATCCCTCCTCTGCACGTCCAAACCATCTCAACCTTTTCTCTCTGACTTTATCTCCAAACCTGAGCCGTCCTGGCGCCCTCAGTTCTGATCCTGTCCATTTAGGTCCCTCCCCGTGAAAATCCAAACATCATCCCCTCATGGCAGGTCTCACTACCATCTGGTAAATCTGTTTTCACGCAGCGCTCTTTATGTCACAAATCACTCGTCTCCATCCCCTCCACCCCGCCTGCTCTCTCTTCTTCACCCCTTTCATTCTGCACATTGCTCTGGATCAGTGGTGCCCAATCCTGGTCCTTGAGGGCCACCATACTGTAGGTTTTAGTCGTTTCCCTGCTCTTCAGCGGGTCTTCAGGCTCTGCAGAAACCTGGTAATCACCCTCACTCAAACCAGGTGTGTCAAAAAGTGTCTCTGCTTTGGACAGTTGACCCCCCGGTACTTTAGGGTGCCGTCTACTCCTTGCAGCTAGTATGCTCCACCTGTCTCCCTCTCGTTCACAAACATGAACCGTGTCTTACTTCTACTGACTGCCACCCTGCCTAGAGGAAGCCCAATTATTCAGCTGAGTCGATATTGGCCACTTTCAAAAAACAAAACATGGCTATACATACTTGATCAAGGCAGTTTAATGTTTCCCACAGTTTAGCTCGTTTAAACAAGAAAGCTCTTCTATTATTCCAATATTTTTACAATTTCTGCTAAGGCTGTTAAAGGTCCTCATGGCTACGTCAAGATCAGTTAAAAAAAGCTAAGAAAGCAACAAAATCTGCACGATTTTCCAAATATCGATGGTTAATAGCTCCCTACATAAAAAATTTAACAAACACATAAAAAGGAGCTTAATTTGTGACTGAACTGACACGTGTTTGTTGACTTGCAAAAACAGCCGAAGTGGCAGAAAATAGGTTAAGAATGGCTGCGTCCACGGGAAAAAAGTTCAGGATGAAGTCCAACCGTTCTGAACAAGTCCACGCTCGAATTTGTAGAAAAATGCAGATTATAAACGGTTTTGTTGACACCGACTGTGGACTCACGTTCAAGACCAGCACATCAAGCACTCTGGGAAACTCCAGGAGAAAATGGTGCACCGTTTGAGGGAAACGTTTTAGGTTTGGTTTCATAGTTTGTGATAAATAGAAGCTAATTTAGCTGAAAAATCATTATTCAATGAAAACTAAATCTGGGCCAAAAAAAAATAATAAGTTGGTGTCCTGATTACTATACTTTGGCCATAAATAAACTAAAATGATCAGCCTCTACCTCTCTAGGCTCTCTTCCACTTGCCTGTCCTCTTGTTCAAATATGGCCACCGTTTAAAGAAAAACTTTGACATACCTCCAGAAACCCTTCAAACATTACAAGTACAAACCCTTAGAACTAAAGCATAAAGAAATAAAATGATGGTGGAAGACCTTACAGGAGCAACTCATAAAAATGTCATTCAGACGGACATCCTGCACAAAGCGCGCCCACGTGCTTCGATTCATAACCACAAAATGATATTAATCCTCTGCACGCACGCACGAACCACGCTGCCAGTTTAAGTCATGCATCGTGTCATGGAAGTGCTGCCACCAGAAGCTCGCTGTGTTCCATCCAAACCGTGAGATGTTTGGCAGCCTTACGTAACAACCGCTCGTGCTTTCTGCGCGGACGCTTTGATCCGGGCGCCGACACCGGAGCGTCAGAGCTGCCGAGCGGAGACCTTCCCGGACCGCGGTTACCTTGGGCCGCCGCGCCGCAGCCTGGTTCACCCGCTCCAGCACCGATTGTACCGCCATGCCAACCTCCTCCGACATTGCTACTTTCCACATGACGTCAAACACCGACGAAACGCGACGTTAAGAGTTACGGAACCGCGGTGACGACATCCGCCCTTTCAAAATAAAAGTCAAACGAAATTAACGAAGGCTCTTAAAAGACATTCAGTTTAATGAGAACAGAAATGCACATGATTATCAAAATGATTAATATGGGAGAAGGGTATCCAATATTAAAAATAAATGTCATAAAAATAATTCTTAATGATTAGCCAGAGAACTTTTCAGCTACTTCCGCATAAGGACCGGAAGTAGCTCCCTTAATAAATTCTACGAGCCTGACCAAAAAAAGTCAATACTGTACACTTATCTCAAAATGTAGAAAACTTGTCAAATGTTTCAATATTCAAAGTTTTTGTGTCACTTGTTTAATAAAGTAAATAACATGGTCTAAGACGCCCCCTGCCGGTCAGTCTTGATATTATTTACAGTACTATTAAAGTACAGATCTCTAGAAAAACATTTCTATATTTTCACTCAGGTTGTTTAAGTTAAACCAAAATAAACGGTACGAGCAAAAAATGTTAACTCAAGACTTGGTGTATACTGTGACAGATTTATTTTAATTCAAACTCTGAACGTGTGTTGGGACTATTAAGATCCTCACTCCCCATTTGACCTTATTTTAATGTTCTGGACCAAGTCCTGCTCAATACAAAGCTGATCTGCACAAAGAAAATATCACATATTAGATACGTTAAGTTTTCTGCTTTTTAGCAACAAAAAAAAACAAGAGTATGTGTGAAGTGTAGGACTTGTGTTCTCAAAAGCGTGTTTCCTTTTCAGATGTTGCCACAGTGAGTAATCAATCCTCTATTGGATGAACTTGCATGTTTGTTTTGGCAAGTGTTTTACCGTGAATGAACTTCCAGATACACTTATCACTAGCCCGGATTGGGACTAACACAAAATCATTGCAAACGTAAAATATGTCACAAAAGCATGCAAAGAAATTATGTTTGACCATATAAACTAAATGTGGCTTATTATAATGTTGTTTAAGTTAAACAGTGCAATAACTTATACAATAAAATAAAGAACAAAACCGAATAGAAACAAAAATATTTATTCACAATAATCATCCAAACATCTCACAACTCGGTGATATACAAAAGCTATGACCATTAACCAAACTGGGACAAAGAAAGTAAAAAGTTGATGCTCGTTCTCTCCGTTGCTCTCATACTCGCTCTAAAGCCTCCAACATGATGATGCTGTTTCCCCTGATCACCTTTAAAAGAAAAATAATCACAGATTAGGTCCGAACAGGACAGGGCTAACAAAACAAAGTCTTAATATCAGCAATTTCCTTTAAGAGGAAGTGAGTCTTAAATGATGTCATTCTTTCCCACAACAGTGATTATTAAATAAAGTGATTATTCTCAAACTCACGTGCACAAACTGAGGTGTTTTATGTCGTTTGTTGACTAAGCAGTAAGAGCTGCTCAGGTACTCACCACCATGCCGATGGTGTTCTGTTGTCCTCCTGGGCCCATCTCCAGACAGTCGTCCACCACCAGGTTCATGAAGGGGTCGAACCCTCGCAGGATGCCCTGCACGTGCCTGCCTCCATTCAACTTCACTAAAAGGGACAGGAAAACAAAATAAACCTTTCACGTTTGAAAACCAGTCAGACTGAATGACGTCACAAATACAAACAAGTTAAATTGAATTACTTAGAAAAGAAAGTTCAAGATTTTTAACTTGTGATAAACTAATATATTAATTTGCAATGCAGCGTATTAAAATGGTCTTTTTGATTCGAGCTCTACAGAGGCTATGGTCGATAGATTATTAATTCAGAACATAAATCCACACATTTTGCAAACTATCACATTAAATTTTCTTAAAAAAAAAAAATAAAAACAGGATTTGGTGCTTTTTTAGGCCTATGTGACAAACCTGAAAATATATTTTGTTGGAAGTTTAGTTGAAAAAAATTAAAAATGAAGTTATTAAGTCAAATCTTGTTCTCACTTTGCCCATTTACCTTCATCTTGCCAGGAGCTCCAGATTAAATTAGTAATCCTGGCAACATCTGGCTGATTCACAGGTTTCCTTTAAATTTAAAACCAAATAAATTGCAACTACAGTTGTACGTTTACAAAAACCGTTAAGGTGTAAAAAAAATACTTCTTAGTGACTCGATCAAAAACTATTTAGGGTGACAGTGTATTTTTAAAAAGAAAATTAATAACACAGGTACAGCAGAACAGCTAAAGCTTCTTTACTTTTATGGCCCCAAAAAAATCTAATTCAAGAACTTGATAGGTTTGAAAATCAGAAGAACACCATACTCACATGAAAGCTTCTTGTCCATAAATCTGAAAAGAAAAACATCATTTTCGATCAGCGACAGTTTCAGATGGGATAGCTAATGTTAGCATTTTCATACAAAACGCAGCGCCACTAACGTATTTCTCGTTAAAAATAAACAACCAGACCAAAGCAAACATATGCAGATGTTACTTAAAACCCCAGTTAACTTACTTCTTCAGCTCTGGTGGGTGTGCTTTGCTCATTTTGTCTTTATTTTCCCGATAGCCTGTAAGCTAATTCGTGAGGTTTGCGTTTGACAAAGCCGCGGAAGGAAAGCGTGCGACCCGACACCGGAAGTTCAACCGGAAGTCAACGTCCATCATGTCCACAGCGCCCCCTCCAGGTCAGGAGGAGGCAGCGTTTTGAGTTTATTTTCAGCGTCTATCGAGCTTGAATCAGGTCTTTCTGGACGGATTCTTCTTTGTTGAAATGTTTGTCTCTTATCCAAAGACTTCTTCAGTCTGAGGAGCTGTAATGTTGTCTGTATTCTTTGTTTAAAACTGGTCTCTCTTTATGGGCTAGAGCAGACATGGGCAAAATATGGCCCTAGGGCCAAAAGTGGACAATCTCTATCCAGCCCTCAATATTCTTAATTGAAAAGAAGACAACTTTTGAATAATGTTGGGAATCAAATAACCTTTGATGATAAATTGTGGGAAATAACATAATATGGACTGGTGAATATAAGGTTTAATTATGAATTATGGAAAACAGATCATATAAAGATGGCTAGAATTTCTGTTAGATGTGGCCATAAGCTGATGAATAATATATTTTCAAGGGCTGCTAACTTTAAAATCAAACCATGACACTGTCTGCTGTCAGTAGGACAATAGTGACTTATTTCTAAGGAGGCCTTTAATGACAAAAACATCAAAAAGGTTCTTCCTCAGGTAACTGAAGTTAAATTATAGTTCACATCATTTGAGTGTGTGTGGGAATTATAAAATAAGTAATGCTGAGTAGCTTAATTGGTCAGAATTACTTTTGTAACCAGAATCTCACAGTCTTGATAAGATTATGTGGCTTTGTGCTGAAGGGTCATGTACTCAGTGGAAAGAGAGGACAGCTGATGTGTGTCTGATAAATTAGACAGGGACTTCAGAGAGTCTATAAGGTGTTTATTGGACAGGAATTGAAAACAGGAAGTGTCACTGGGTGGAGAAAACAGTCTATAAATGTTGGAAGAACCTTGAGACACGTCAGAATTGTACAGAGGGTCCCTTGATGTCAGGTAATATTTATATTGATACAATTCTCTCTTGTTCACGCATTTTGAAGTCTGTAAAAATAAAGATGTTGTTTAATTCTGACATAAGCGTGTGTTCCTTCTGAGCAAACGATCCGGGAAGGGGAGAGGAGAAGAGAACTTTGTTTCCCTTAAGTTGATGAAAACTTGCATGTTATCAATTAAACTCAAGTCCAAATTAAATCTCTTGGACAACTACATCAAAAACTTTGGGATTAAGAATAACCAAAACTTTTTTCCTGAAGTTGTTTCCAAAACTAGACTGAACCTTATAGCCTCCAAAAAGCAAGAATATTGTATTTTTTTTTACATATTTAAGTTAACACTCATGTGTCAAGACATTATGAGACATGTCCAGTGTACAATGAATAGGTCTATGTCTTGTATTCCAAGAGTATTGAGGAGACATTTTTATCAAGCATGCTAACTTTGCTACAAGATAAAGCCTGAAATAAGTGTTCCAGATTATCTTGAAGAAAATCTATTTACTATTTCTCTCAGACGCCCTTCAATTGCTTTAAATATCTTGATTTGGCCCTCTGGTAAAAAATGTTGCCCACCCCTGGGGTAGAGCCGACCCGAGACCAGAACCCGAGACCAGAAAGTCACGGTCTGACTGCAGCCATTCTCACATCGTAGTGTCTCTGACACCCAATCCCTCCCCGGGTGCTTACATAGCTGCCCATCGCTCCATCTGGTTGTATCTCACGTGCAATGACTTAAATACAGAGAACTAATTTCTCCATTGTATGGAAACATACAATGACAATCTCAGACTCAGAAAATGAGACTAACCTATAAATAAAGACTGAATGAATAAAAACAACTCAGTCTTATAAATAGCACCTTCTCACGGCGGATCAACCAGTTTGCTGGAGACGGCCAAAAACTATTGTTCACATGCAAATGAAGGACCATCAACATAACAATAGATCGTTAGTGCCTGACGGCTGCTTGGGTGCGGAGCGATAGAGAAGAGGGAGACGGCTGAACACAGACGCCTCCGCTCCCGTTTAACAATGGACGAGTTGGTCCTCCTCTAGGCTCATGGTCCTCCTCCAGGCTCATGGTCCTCCTCTAGGCTCATGGTCCTCCTCTAGGCTCATGGTCCTCCTCTAGGCTCATGGTCCTCCTCTAGGCTCATGGTCCTCCTTTAGGTTCAT
>NC_056508.1:46017126-46029846 GCF_014905685.2 Nematolebias whitei | reverse complement strand
TAGGCTCATGGTCCTCCTCTAGGCTCATGGTCCTCCTTTAGGTTCATGGTCCTCCTTTAGGCTCATGGTCCTCCTTTAGGCTCATGGTCCTCCTTTGTAATTATTCAGGGAATGATTCCTGTTTTTTTTTTTAACCTGCAGCAGCTTCATCTCTGTATGTCTGAAAGCCGAGCAGAGTAATCAGAACCTTTTCCCTGCTTTACATCACGTCTAATCATTTTTCTTGAAAAGTTTAGTTTTTTCTTTTCATACAGCCTTATCAACTAAACTTTGTAAAATAACATTTAAATGTCTTTCAGTTTAAACTTAAAATTAAGTTTCATTCCTTGAAGGGATGCATAATTCCCAACGTGTTGTCCGTCAGTTTTAAACTAAGATCTTCAATCAGCGCTCAAGAAGAGTTTGTGGCGACTCTCAGCTACTACCACACCAAGATTTATCTTGGCATCTGTGAAAGTAACTCAAAGGTTGTATAGATTTCTGATTATTTTAAGCGTTTCATAAAAATCAGTTCAGCAGTTTAAGAGAAAACTCATTTGCACAATAAAAAACTTTAAACTGAGCCTATCTGCAGTGTGCACGCATGTTAACTAGTTTCTACAAAGGAAAACAACTATTTTTAATGCTTTTAAACAGCTCGTATGCACAAAAGTTACATCAGGGCACGAGCATAAAACCAGCATTCACAATGTAAAATAAAAAGCAGACAAAAATGAATTAACAGTAAAGTTTTATTTGTCATCTATAAAGAGCTGCGTACCAATTTACAAAACAAATCACCCCTAAGTGTTGAAAAACCTTTTAAACAGTGGTAATGTTGTAAATTCTCCCAGAGGCACTCCGAAAACAGCTGGAAATGATTTGAAGCCCAACATCCCGTGTTGTTCGAGCTTTAATCTCAGTCGTTTCCGTACGTTGGAGCTGAACGCACAAAAAGGTCTCGATTACATTTGAACAAGACTTGGGGTCTCGGTGCGGGGAAAACACTTCAAAAAGATTTCTTAAAAAGTACTAAGAGGTGTCCTTTAGTCGTGATTGTTTAAATGAACATCACTTTATTATTGACATCAAACTCCAAACTATGAAATCAAACATAAAAAAGATTTAATTTAAACTAAATCAAATGAAGGTTGAACGCTCCAGTAGTTTTCCTGATATGTGCAGTTCTAAAATGCGGGTCTGCACTCAGTGTAAACAAAGAGGAGTCCAAGGAAAACCAGCTGGAAGCTCGAGTCTCGTATTTACCCGACACCACGCTGGCCTGTCTGCACAGCTAAACACAAACCTTCAACAAGTTAGAAACATTCAGTCACTTCGGCTGTTTCTGTAAATAATCACGTGGAAGTTGAAGCGGGGCTTGCCAACAGTTTTTTAGTTTAAGTTTTTACATCGACCGCGAGAAAATTAGTGTTATGATTTTGTCAATTTTTTTTTTACTGGTCTTGACAACGTTGCGATGAGTACCTTTAATTTTTAACATTATTTTCTTACAGTAAGAAATATGTACTTGCAAAGACGTGAACACGGCAGCTCGACGTCACCTGAAGCCCCAGAACCAACTCTGATTCTACATTTTGAATTTTTTTTTCATTTAACCTTTATTTGTACAGGAAGTCTCATTGAGCCACGAGAACTCATTTTCAAGAGGGACCTGTTTAGGAGCAGATGGGGGTTAAGGGCCCAGAGTGGGGCGAATGAGGGTGGCGGCAGGTGTGGGTGCTTCACCTACCCCACCCACATTTTTGATGTCGTCGATACCGGGGCTTGAATCGACGATCTTCCGATCACAGACCCGCCTTCTCTAACCTCTGCGCCACCACTCCCCCAAAATGTCACCATTAAAGCCGTATCACAACAACAACAACAAAATAAAGTTAAATCGTCATCTGGACAGTTTGTTTTTGGAAGAACCGTTTCGTCTTCATCAGTCTGAGGCGTGCCGCAGGACGCTGTATTAAGACACCAGACGCGTTTCAAACCAGTCTGCTGTGGAGCTCCCACTGGTTTTACACATGTAAACATGGAGGACCACCACAAACCGTCCAGATGAAATGATTTAATGTTTTCTGTGACTTATTGATCTTACAAACCTTTATTTGAACCATTTTGGCCAGGTTGTTCTCAGTCTGGTTCGGTGAGTAGCACGCAGCCGTTCAGTCGATAACATTTGATTCGATATGCGCTGGAAGTGATTCCCTGTGAATCACTGGTGCAGCCGTTAAAGGGCTTTGATTCTCCGTCGACAGACTCGCTTTCTTTAGTGTATTTATGTTTATCTTCAGCGTTATTAAGCACGTCCATACGTGCGTGTGCGCGGTCAAAAAACTATATATAAAAACTTTTGGGCTACAACTCTGCTCCAAACACAAATCAGAACAAATACACATTTCAGATAATCATCATGAACCGCCCACAATCAGGTGCGTTCAATAAACAATGGAATGGTCTTTACATGCACTGATGATCGTTAGATGCTCCTGCATTCTGCATGTGTAAAACCAGTTTCTGGGAACTCCACAGCAGACTGGTTTGAGACACGTCCATAAAGGTCCAATTTATTACAGCAGATCTTGTTGGCAGGCCTCAGACTGATGAAGTCTTTTGGATGAAAGATGAAGCGTTTCTTCCAAAAACAAACTGTCCAGATGAAATGATTTAACTTTTCTGTGATGTATTGACCTGGATGATTAATCTTAAAAACCTCTCTTTTAAACCGTAGTTAAATGTTATTAGAATCTACTGTATATCACAAAATAATGTAATTCTCCTGTGTTTTAAGTTTATTAAAGCTTTAAGGAAGTAAAACATCTCCAGTCCTTACATCCTGTTTTTAATGAACCACCACATTATAAAACTGAAGAGCGCTGTGATGGATCCCAAACGTGATGCTCTGTAGAACAACAAATCTTTCGTACGCAATTTCTTTCTAACCTGATACGCAACAAAAGGGCGACATTCAAGCATCAGGACGACTCGGTCAGTGACCCGGTTAAACTGATTTATTTTGGCGTCGGTTCTTCTACACCAAGCTGACGTTAATAACCAGCAATGGTGACGGACCTCACACCGTCACGTCCTCGAACACATCGTGAAGTTGAAACTGAACTGATCCATTAAACAGGAGGTTCCCAACGTTGAGTTCAGGAAATATTACAAAAAGTATTGCAGCTGCTAAGCCCGTTTGTTTTGCTCGTTCAGTTTATCAGAAAAGTTGGTTTACTTAAACCGGTCATGTTGAGGTCGGAGCCTGTTCCGAGTTGACTTTGTGGGTTAGAAGCTGCAACGTTCAGAAGAACCGCTGAGCTGCAGGAGGATGAACATCATCCAACAGGAGGAAACGAGCCTTAATGAAAACGTATCTGGATAAGTTTGGCTCAGTTCAAATTCAGTTGTTTATTGGGTCAAAAACCTGAAATGAACAAATCAAAGTCGTCTTTAGTGGGAGACCTCATACACAACATCTAACAACTAAAACCTGAAGATATTTTAACCGGTTATAAAGAAAAGAAAAACAATCAGCAGAGGCAGCGAGGTGACGAAGACTAAAAACACAACAAACTCCCCTGACCCCTGATTATTTCGGTCTAGAAGTCTCCACCGAGACCAAAAGGCAACAGATGAACGTCAGGCTTTGCGGGCCTTCTGTGTGAAGCTCTCCGAGATCCGGTCCTGCTCCACCTGGACCTGCAGGTGCTCCTGACAGTGCTCCAGGAAGGAGTCCAGCGCTGAGAAGCCCTGCTGACAGGGCACACAGTGATACAGCCTGTGCTTCTTGGAGCTCGGCTCTTTGCAGGAATCCATCTTGTTGGTGCACACGCTGCACTGCCTCCTCGTCTCGGAGGACTGGTGGAGCTCCACGTGCTCCTTCAGCTGCTGCTGCACACAGAAAACCTTTGCACAGGAGGGACAGGGGAACTCTTTCTCCTCCTCCCTTGCTCCTGCTGGAACTCCTACCAGATCCTTAAAACCAGTTAATACTCTGGGCATCTTCATGAGCTTTCCTCCTGCTGGAACTCGTATCAGATCCTTAAGACCAGTTAATACTCTGGGAACCGTTTTGGGCTTTTCTGGACCAGCTTCTCTCGTCTTACCGACTTCATTTGGTCCGTTTTCTGTTGGTCCAGAGTCTTTGGCGGGACCTTTGATGGGCTGTGAATCCACGTGCTGTCTGAAATGCGCCCTCAGAGATAAATGATGGAAGAAGACTTTGCAGCAGACCTGACACGGATACACGCCTCTTTTCCTGCGCTTGCGGACTGCTGGCCTCGGCTCTCTCCTGGTCGTCTTCTCTCTGCTGTGCTTCTCTTTTCTGTGCACTTGCAGTTTGGAGGTGCACTTAAAAACCATATCACAGGAGCGACAGCGGAAACTGTTTGATTTGGACCCTTCATGTGCTCCTCTTGTAACCTTGGCAGTGTTCTCTTTTCTCCCCTCATCATTACCGTCTCCTCGGGGTTTTAGTGTCTCCTCCACGTGATTGTTCCGTTTATGCTGCTGCAGAGCAGCCACTGTTCTGAAAGTTTTCAAGCAGACCTGGCACACACTCACAGCCAGGCTGCTGGGTCCCGGGGTGACTGAAAGATCAGAGCGAGCAGAGTCACCTTCAGAAACCAGAGGAGAATCATCTGGGAGGCTGCTGGGGTCAGCTGTGATTGACGGGGATGACAGCTTGCAGCAGCCAGCCTGCTGATGGTGCAGCAGCGCCTGCTTCTGGCTGAAGCTCCTCCCACATGGAGCACACGCATAAGGACTGCTATCCAAAAGGTGCGGCTGGCGGTGAAGTGGTTTATCCTGCAGCCTGCCTGGATTTGGGGTCCGTGTCGTGCACGCAGTGCATGGAGAACTGAGCCGCGACGGCCCTTGACATCGCTCACATGGAGTAGAATCCTGATTACACTTGTGAAGCTGCAAGGACGACCTCAGGGAGAACTCCTGTCTGCAGGAGGGACACCGGTGAGGCTTGGGTAGAGTGTGCTTTACTTCCTGGTGCTGCAGAAGATCAGCTGCGTACGGGAAACCCTTACCACACTCCTGACAAACATACAGCGGCAGGTGGGACGGCTGCTGCAGCTGGCTTTGAGCGTGTTGTCGTGTGCCGGTGCGTGCGATGAAGCTCGCGAGCCTGGACAACGTGTCTGTCGACGTGGAGCGACTGAACGACTCCTGGGACCTCGACGCACTCCAACTGACTCCATCCATCCTCACGAGCTCTTTAGCTTCAAGCAAGACAGAAAACACGTCACACAGATACACAAATGTGCAAAACATTTTCTTTATAAATGCTTAGACATGAGAGGCACATGCAGCGATTCAACAATTAGCCGACTGCATTTCGCAGTTGCAAGAGGTCGTTTGCTGTTCTCACAGTACTCATGTCATGTTATTCAAGTATCACTCAGCTCTGTGTGTGTGCAAGTGGCCATCAGAGCACTAACAATCTATCGCTTTATATATTAATGTTTCTGTTCGGTGCCCTGAAAATTCTGTTCTGACTTAGCGCTATATAAATAAACTGAACTGTTAGACTGATGGTCCTCTTATGTGAAAAAATAGTTTTGGCTGTCACCATTAAACTGGTTGATCCACTATGAGGAGGTGATATTTATAAGACTGAGTTTGTTGCAGCTCCTCAGACTGAAGAAAGTGTTTTGGGTAAAACGAAATGTTTCAACAAAGAAGAATCCGTCTCTACCTGGATTATTGAGCAGCATCAAGACCTTTTATTTGAAATTTGTATAGACCTCAAAGACTAAATTGTGTCTTTGTGACAAACTGCTGGCTACACGGATCCAAGATTTAATGTAAATGTGATTTTTTTTTGGATACGTCCTCATGTGTATTCACAACACTGGATCATTCCCATCTTTAGTTTTTTTGTTTAAATGATCCAAAACTCGAATAAGTAAGAATCAATGAACGGCGTGTAACCGTTCCGTAAATATATATATAATAAGTTAACATGATTTATTTGAGGAGCAGACTGCTTTGAATTCAACTCCATCGCAGAACTCTCATCTTGCATGCATGAAGGCGAGTGAATAAAAAAAGTATTTTTTTAACTGATAAATTGAGGGATTTAATCAAGTGAGTTATTAGTTTTGTTCATCTCGTTCACATTCTCAAAATTTGGTAATGTCCACAAAATTGTAATATTTATAAATAACTCAATAACTTGAAGACGTGACAGAAAACTCGATGTTTGCTAACGTTAGCTCTATGCTAAGCTAACACGCTACAAACTCACGCTTCCGCTTTTATTACCGGCTGACCCACAGGGCTTACCTGAACTCTCAGACGAAACCGGATCAAGATCGGTGCGGAGAACCGGGTAAACCTACCAGCGTGTGTGGATCGGTACCGGAGGGTTGTTTCCCTCGAAACCACAATCGCATGTTGTCAGAATGAAAGCGAAGTTTGCGGTGGTGAGGATCACTTCCGGCGGCGCGTGCTCCTTATCGGTCTGCTGAGGTACAACCCGGCTAGAAGTGATGACGCGAGGCAAAGGAGGAGCTTTTCCCACGGATACGCGGTTGGAGCTCAAACTCCGCCTACCCATCGAGCCGTTTTGAGAGCCGGCTTTTAAATGGTGTGCAGACATTTTATAAAGATCCTTGTTTGTTGCTTCCTCTCGTACACCAGGAAATAATTTCACTAAACAAATAATATAAAATGGGGGGAAAACGTGTCTGTCTTCTCTGTACTTGGATTTAATTGATTTTGAGCCAGATTTTTATGTATGACACCTTAAATGAAGTTCATTTATTAATTATTGATATTAATAGAACCTCAATAACCAGCATTGCATTTTGTATTTCCTGCCTATAACAGAGCAAATGATAAAAGTTGAAATATTTAGATTTACTTTGCTAAACAATATATATTTTTTATATTCGTTCAACCTTTATTTATAAAGGTTAGTCTCACTGAGTCATGAGGACTCATTTACAAGAGACCTGTTTTAGACATAAAATACAGACGACAATAACTACAGTAAAAATGCAATTAAAAGTAGTGTTATAAAACAATAAATCAAGGTGCCTCCTGGCATTCAGAGTTAAGCAATATCCATTTCTGAAACAGAAACCCAGTTTTAATTTCAGTTGATCAAGTTTTCAACATGTGGTTTAAAAGCCAACATTCCCAAGAATTTGTAAGAGTCCACAAACTCAACAGGAACACCGTGCATGGATGAGATGGGAGGAACTGCTGGCACCAACTTTCTGCTTGAAAACAACATCCCTTTGGTTTTAATATGAAACTTTATGTGAAAAAAAAGTATATTTTATATTTGTTTGTTTTAATGCTACTGTAAAAGCAATCTGAGAGCTCTCTGCAGAGAAAAATAACCATTTCATTAAAAAGAAAAAAAAATTATTGAGCTCTGAACACAACCTTTAATTCAATTTAGTAGTGAACTTCGGTGTAATAATGCAACAAAAGGCTGAATTTGTAAATATTTGCCTCCGACGTCTTCACAATAATGAGTAATGTGTATTTTTCCCCTCCGGTTCAAACAGGACTGTTCTAACGAGTCTGAAGCTGAAAATGTTAAACAAAAATCCGTCATGTATATAAAGACACATACCTAAGAGTAGCAATAAGTTTAATATAAACAAAAATCAAATACAGCGGGAACTGTAATAAATAATCATTTAAGGCTGAAGCCAGATCTGATGACTCAAGTGCTTTAAAACCTTCAGACTGACCTAAAACACAAAGGTCTGGTCTCGTATGAGCCAGCGTGAATCAGCAGGTCAGGTTCTTCACATCGCATCTTCAAAAACCACACAGAGTGAACAACGCCACAGTAAGAGACACAATCAAGAGAGAATGGATGAGTGCAGATTTAAGGCTGCAGGTAAACTAAACATTCAGCGGTCGATGGATGAACACGAGTTTATGACCGAACCATAAACAGATTGTCTCAAAGTGTTAAAGGTACTCATTGCAAAGTCACGCAGACCGGTAAAAAAACATGAAAGCAAGAAAAAACAAATCATGGTTAATGTGACAAACACTTGTAGGGAACTACTGAGTGTTTGATGGCCTGCAGAAACAGCCCAAGTGACTGAAAACAAGAGAACACCGCCGTTTACGGAAGAGCGAGAGAGAAGTCTGACAATCTGGATGCATCGGTAGACTCCGACTCTGATTTGTGAAGTTAAAAAAAACATCATGCGGATAAAAACAATTAGTTGCCTCGTCGATTCAGAAACAAATAAAAGTACAAACAAGAGTGAGAGCACGTCACGCAGGAGTGACGTAAAGAATCGTGACGCTCGCTGCTTTAAAGCTTTTATCCTGTTTAACTGATTAAACTTTGTTTTACGAAAGGATTCTAATCAAACCCTACACTGAACATCAGCTACGTTGTTCAGAAGGTGAAAACTTGTTTGACAGAACGTGTCCCGTCGGGTCAAAATGATCGAACTTTGTGGCATTAATAAAAAACGGTTACGTCTGCAGCTAAAATACAACAAAATTAAGAGTTTAAACCAGATTAAAGCCTGAAATTTAAAAAGGCTTACGAACTACAAGTATCAGTTTTACAAGCCCAGTTCTGTAAAGTCGGGATGTTAATAATAAAAGATAATTTTATAAACTCATATTTTAATTATTACGGAATATTGTAAACATACAAAATGTTGAAGTTAAGAAAGTTTAATTTAATGTCAGCGACAAGTCTCTTTAAAGTTGTTCCAGCGCCACGTTTCCTCTGAGAAGCATCTCCTCTCCTTTAACAACAGTCTGCAAACGTCCAGGACCTGAGACCAGTAGGGGGTTCTGGAGGACCTGAGACCAGTAGGGGGTTCTGGAGGACCTGAGACCAGTTGTTGGAGGTTTTAGAGGGAATGTTGTCCCATTCTGGTCTGACAGAGTCCTGGATCTTCTCTGATGGATGGGAGCAGATGTTCTAAAACCTGTAGATACTTTCTGCATTACTGGAGTCTTTCCAGATGTGCAAGCTGCTTATACCAGAGGCACTAATGCACCTCCATAGCATCAGAGAGGCATGTTTGAATTGTGAGCTGATAACAGGCTGGATGGTGCCGCTCCTCTTTAGTACGGAGAACTTGTTTTTTGTGGTTTCTAAAAACAAAAGTTCGATATGGATCCGTCTGTCCACAGAACAGTTCTCCACTTGTTCACATCTGGCTTCTTCTTTGTCTGATAGAGCTTTAAGTAGCATCTGTGGATGAACTGGGTTTACTGACAATGATCTGTGGAAGAGTTCCTGAGCCCAGAACAGAACCAGACCTGGTTTGAATGCAGTGGCCCCTGAGGATCAGAAGATCACGACCATCCAGTGATGACCTTCAGCCTCGTCCTTTGAGCTCAGAGATTTTTTACAGATTCTTCTAATCTCATGAGATTATGATCTAGAGATCATGGAAATTAAAGTCTTTGGTTTTCTGTTCAGGAACTTTATTTTGAAATTGTTTCACTATTTTGAAATGCAACTTTTTCCAGACTGGTGAACCTCTGCCCATCTTTACTTCTAAATGCTCGTTTTACTGAGCAGTTGCTAATCCAGATAACGAGTCACAAAATGCTCCTCCAGCTGGTTTTTATTCTTTCCACCTCATTTTACTTCCTTTATTTGCTCAACATTTTTGAGATGTGTTGCTGCCATAAAATTAAAACATGACTGTTTTTAATTAAATAAATAGTTCAGTTTCCTAGTTTAAACATTTGAGATATTTACCATGTTCCATAAAAAATGGGATTATGAGATATGTCAATCATTTCATTTAGCTTTGATATACATTTTACACAGCTTCACTGGAACTGGGCTTAATACGATACAATAACTCAGTTATATGTTAATTTCTGCGTTAATCATATTATTGTGTTCTCTTCATCGGTGTTCTTTGATTTGCATATTTCCAGACCTTTTGTGTCTACAGGAATTTGGTCAACACCTGTTGCTTTTTAAAGCACTTCTAAATAAAGCTGGACTTACGTGTTTTAAAACAATTCACTTTATAATTGTTACTACACCTCAAAGTGATTTAGAAATTCATCAGTTTAATTGATAATGAAGGGACTTTTTTGTTTTTGCTTTTTATCACAGTCATACCTACCTTTTATGTTTAGGTCTGAACCTAAATATAAATTATATATCAGTACTGGAAACCAGTTAAATCTACTGGTTACAGCCTGAAAGAGGAGCTTTAAGAGGCTGATTGTTCTCAGCTGATTAAAAGGAGCGGGATCATTGTGCTTCTTATTTCTAACAACTAATCAGTGTCCGACTCAATGAGCGTTAAAAATAAGAAAAAAAATAGTTACACCTTGTAACAAATGTATTTAAATATATACAAACAAAAAGAGATAAAATCTGATATTTCCATAAAAGTACCATCTGACAAACATTCATCATCTTTTAAAATGTGTGAACATTTCAGTTAAATATTCTGTAACAGTCCATAAACAAGAGCAGCGTCAGTCCACAACTCGGAGTTTTACGCACCAGAAACCTCCAAATCCGGCTCAAACTGCCTGGACTTGGTCTTCACAGCATCAAGTTGAGCAGTCCGGTCCTCCCAGACCTCAGACCCACCAGGTCCGCTCAGGTCCAGTGCCGTTTCTTCCGGTCTACCTCTTATAGTGGCTGGGGGCGTCTGCGAACATGTACTTGAGTCTGTAGGCTTCGGCCAGGAGGAGACCCACCTCCTCGTTCCCCCAGTGGATGGTGGGAAGGTTCTGCAGAAGGATGAGGAGGCTCTGAGGGAGACAGGAGTGTAAACACAGAGTTCATTCAGCTGCTGCCAAAAGGAGGAGGCAGAAAATAATGTTTTTGTATCTGTACACATGTTCAAGTGTCTGTTAGCAAAAAATCTCATGAACCACTGTAAAAATTTTAATGAAACTTTCAGGAAATATGAATTAGCAACTGATTAAATTTGGAGCCAACTCAATTCAAGATGGCAGTACAGTAGTCCCTCTTTTATCTCGGGGGATCCGTACCCAGAAGACCTGCGATAAGTGAAAAACCACAAAGTAGGAATAGTAGTAGTACAAGTAGTAGTTTATATATATATAGTGGCAGCTTCACAGGCTCCCGGTACCATCCCAGTTTTTAGAAGTTTTGATATTGACTCTGTGCCTGACTCCGCGCGATTTATGCGTGTGAACTATAGCCGAACCGAACTGATGAGAATAGGAGCGGATTTGCCACGAAATATAGCAGAAATCAGCAACAAACTCAAAACTACACTCGGCAGAATGCAGATCTTAAAGTCATCTATCTGGAAGCTGCAGCAGAGGCGTTCCAGCGGGCAGAAGAGGAAGCGCTGCTCCCGGCTTAAGAGGAGAGGATGCCGGGCGGGGGTTATGGTGAGGCTACGAGCTAACGCTAAAGCCGGTAAACTCCCCATGCCGTCTCTCTTTCTGTCGAATGTCCGCTCATTGGACAACAAGGTGGATTTACTTCGTCTGAGAGCGGGCGCCTCAGAAGAGATGAAGAAGTGTGCGGTGCTTTGCCTCACAGAAACGTGGATTACAAGCACAACACTGGATACAGTCTTCCAGCTGGATGACAGACATTTTTTTCGAGCGGACCGCTGCAGCGAGCTAACGGGGAAATCACGGGGAGGCGGAGTGTGCATTTACGTGAGTAAAAGTTGGTCCACGAACTGTACTGTTGTAAATAGCTCATGCTCGAAGGCTTTGGAGCAAATAACAGTGAAATGTCGGCCACATTATCTACCCCGAGAGTTCACAGTGACTTTTATCACAGTTGTTTACATTCCTCCGGACGCTAATGCTAATGAATCACTGCAGGAGCTACATGATATCATCAGCTCGCTGCAGAACAAACACCCCGAGGCTCTTTACGTGGTAGCCGGAGACTTTAACCACGTGAATCTAAAGGACTGTCTCCCAAGCTTTAATCAGCATGTGACGATTCCAACACGTGGAGACCACACGCTGGACCGTGTTTACACGAACATACAAAGCCGAACCTCGCCCCCACCTAGGACTGTCAGACCACATCTCAATCTTCCTGGCTCCTGCTTACATGCCCCCGCTGAGACGCTCCAGACCGGTACAAAAGAAAGTTAAATGTTGGAGCCAGGACAGTGGACCCATACTGAGAGATTGTTTTGACCGAACAGATTGGCAGGTTTTCAGAGAAGCTGCTGAAAATGGAGGATCGCTTGATCTGGACCAATACACATCCTCAGTTCTGGGTTACATTAGTACATGTACTGACACAGTCTCCACTATCAGAAATGTTAAAAGCTACCCAAACAGAAAACCTTGGCTGAATGCAGAGGTGCGTACCCTGCTGGAAGCCAGGAACACTGCCTTCAGGTCTGGAAGCTCAGAGGAGCTGAGTAGGACAAGAAAAAAGCTGGTTGCTGGTATTAAGAGGGCCAAGGGCACATATGCACAGAGGATCGAGGGTCAATTCATCTCACAAGACCCTCGGAGCATGTGGAGGGGCATTAAGTGCATAACAGATTATAAAGGAAGGAGTGAACAATGCCCCAAAGACCCATCTCTGCCTGATGCCCTCAACAAGTTCTATGCACGCTTTGAAGACCCGAACAGACCACCCAGCACCAGACTCACCTCACCACCGGATGAAGAGCATCTCAGCGTGACCTCAGCAGAAGTAAGGAGTACCTTCAGGAGGATTATTCCGCACAAAGCAACTGGCCCAGACAACATCCCCGGAAAAGTGTTGAAGGAATGTGCTGATCAGCTCTG
>NC_056508.1:45990875-46017026 GCF_014905685.2 Nematolebias whitei | reverse complement strand
TGTTCCACAGACAGGAAGAACCAAACAGCTGAAAGCTAGCTGAGGTAACACCCACCTGGTAGGTGTCCCACAGACGGATGGTGCATCGAAGAGGCAGCTCCCTCATCAGAAGGTTGTTCATCCACCGGAAAGCAAACTGCAGGTACTCTACCTCGTACTTCTTAAAATGATTGTGAATGTCCACTGAAGACAGAAAGCAGATCTAAATGTTGTTTTGTTGTGAATAAACTGAAGAATCTCGCCTCGCTCCCGGTTCATCGACTCACCGTCTATCCTGCTGACCAGCTCCTCTAAGGCCTTCACTTTGTTCTGGATCCCCGGCTGGGCAAAGGTGTAGTTGTCCTGAAAGGAAACCCGTTTCATTAAACCCCAGCCGACACGGGTCAGCGGTGCATTTACAGGCTGATCATGTGTGACCCCACCTGGATGCCATCCAGCAGTTTGCTCATGCACCAGAAGCTGTCGGCTTCAATGTTTCTCTGGGTCTCCAGAGGCAGCGCCGCCATCTCGAAGTTCTCCACATCCTCCGCTGCAACAACAAAAAACATTGTGCATGAAACAATTCCAACAGCCCAACTGGACGAAACGATGGAGAAACGTTTAAAAACACAGTTACACAAAGCTTTGACCAACAAAATGAACAAAGAAAAGCAAATACTGATGTTCACTCAGCACAAATTGACGCCTGAATTGTCACTTACTGACAAACTCAGACAAGAACACGACAAAAAAGGGCGTGACAAGGTCGTTGATGCCCTGGACGTAACCGCTGGCCGGATGACGGATGGCCCAGATAAACAGAATCCGCTCAAACACCTGAGGAAAAACAGGAAACGCCACAATTTTCAACTGTTTGACAAACAAGAGACATCACACGCTCATCCACAAACTGTCATAGAGCGATCTGCAGCGATGGCCCGAACAAACAAAGACCTTATATGACATTTGACCTTGATTTGTGACTTTGACCTTGGAGCCGGGGTGATGAAAAGTGCACGTGACTGTCTAGTGAAGATTCAGATGCACATGAAGTTTAATTAAATGATCTTGAGCGGATCAGAAGTTAAACATCTGCCTTTGATGGGCGCATCCATCCATCCATCCATCCATCCATCCATCCATCCATCCATCCATCCATCCATCCATCCATCCATCCATCCAACATAGAGACAAATGAGACAAAGACCCATTCGCTCTCTCTCTCACCTAGGGACAATTTAGTTACCAATCAGTCTAACATGCATGTTTTTGGTCTGTGGGAAGAAACCAGAGTACCCGGAGAAAACCCACACAGCAAGGAGAGAACATGCAAACTCCACCCAGAAAGGTCCCCGGTCAGGAACTGATCCGGCGACCTTCTCGCTGAGAGGCTCTACCAACTGAGCCACCGTGCCGACATAAATCTTGACAAAGTTAACCAGTTGTAGACTCCAGGATCATTTCCTGACAGTTTCAATAAAGTCTGTCCTGTGGACAGCACATCAAGTCTTTTCATTCATCAGTCGTCCAGTTTTAGTTGTGACTCTGAATTACGAGTGATAAAAAGTAACAATAAAGTTGGAAAGAAATCCCAAATGAAGTCTGTAGTCGTGAGTTTTTAATGTTCTCGTGTATTTCAGATCTCACCTCTTGGACTGTCGGCTGCTGGAACAGCGGGATGAGAGGGTTGGTTCTGGGAATGTCGATGTGGATCTAACAGGAACAAACAGATAAACTGTTTAATATTTTATTAACGTGTTTTCTGCTGAACAGGTGAGACATTACCTGACGAGCTGCAGCCTCACCTGTCTGTACGTGTCTTTGTGGTGCTCATCAGTGATGGAGTGGTAATACTGCTCTATAAACCCAAAATACTCCTCACGTTTTCTTTTCAGCACCAGCTCTCTGCGCTCCTTGTTGGCTGGCAGGTAGCCCTGTGACAGAGACGGGTCAGAACACAGAACCTTGTAAAGTACAGAAATGCTGAGCGCTGAATGACTTTACTGAAATATGTTACAGTTAAAACAAGCTAAACAGAGACTAAAAGCAGCAGAACAGTAGCTAACATACAAAAATGGATGCTAAAACCAATTATAGGTGTTAAAATCAGCTAAATTAGCAAAACTGATGCTAAAACTTTAGCTAAAAGTAGAAAAACTGACTAAAAGCTTTAAAGCAGTAGCTTAAACAAAACAAGAGCAAAACCATAAATAAAAGCAGCAAAACTGTAGCCGAAATGAGGAAAACAGAAGCCAAAATAAGTTGTAGATGCTAAAAAGAGCAAAACAGATGCTAAAGCTAAAATTAGCTAAACAATGATAAATTTAGCAAAACAAAAGCTAAAGTGTTGCTAGCTTTCACACAGCAGAACATTTATGAATAATTTGAAGATGCTGTACCTGAAAATATTTCAATGAGGTTCGTTTTCAAACAAAAGTAAAAGTTTTAAAAAGTATAAAAAGTTACAAATGATAAGTCACAGCATCCATCTGAAAATCATCAATCCTCACACTAGGACTAAGCCCCTCCATATGCAAGTGGGTCATGGACTCCTTAACCAACAGACCACAGTCTGTGAAGATCCATAACTTCTCCTCCACCATAACCCTCAACACTGGCTCCCCTCAGGGCTGTGTGCTGAGCCCCCTCCTGTTCACATATGATTGTGCAGCTACCCATCCAGGCTGTCACATTGTAAAGTTTGCAGATGATATATGTGGGATGCATCACAAACAATGATGAGTCCAGCTACAGGCAAGAGGTGGAACACCTGGAGAGCTGGTGCAGGAAGAACAACCTTCACATCAATGTGAAGAAGATGAAGGAGATGGTCGTGGATTTCAGACGGTGCAAACTCATCTACACCCCCCTGAACATAAGAGGATCTGCGGTGGAAGTGGTCTCCAGCTACAAGTACTTGGGTGTGCACCTGAACAACAACCTCAGCTGGAGCAACAACACCACCAGCCTGATCAAGAAAGCTCATCAGAGACTCTACTTCCTCAGGAGGCTGAGACGAGCTGGTCTGGGAAGCTCAGTCCTCACCTCCTTCTACAGGTGTGCAGTGGAGAGCATCCTGTGCTCCAGCATCAACGTGTGGCATGGAGGCTGCACAGCTGCAGAAAGAAAAGCTCTGCAGAGAGTGGTGAAGGCTGCACAGAAGATGTTGGAGTCAGTCTCCCCATCATCACAGACATCTACACCTCCAGATGCAGGAAGAGGGCCACCTGCATCATGAAGGACCACACTCACCCAGCACACACACTTTTTGCCCCACTCCCCTCAGGAAGGAGGTTGAGGAGCATTAAGTGTAGAACCACTAGACTGAGGAACAGCTTCTACCCTGAGGCTGTTAGACTCACGAATCTCTAACCAGGAGAATCACTGTAATGACTCTTTAATAGATGATATTTCACTTTATCCATGCTGCTGGTTTCTTACTTTAAGCTGCTGTATTCATACCCATCTGCTCACAACAGACTCATGTTCAGGCTGCTGTTTAATACTCTGTATTATATTACATTGTTATTGTTTAGCTGCATATTTCTTAGATCCTTGTCTACCTTTTTTTTACTTATATATACGCTATATTTTTGCTATTTTTCAATGTAACTGGGACCTTGAGTACACAATTTCACTTCACCTCCTCATGTACCACATGTGATGAGAATGAAAATAAAGTTACCTTGAATCTTAAAATCAGCTGAACAGTTTAATATTTAACAAGTTCAATCATCTAGTTGTTTGCGGACCTCGTTAGATGCTGAAAATGTTTGAACTCTGAACTCAAAATAATTAAAGAGAACAGTGTGAGGATGCGAACAGGCTCAAGATCCAACCGGACCTACAGTAAACCTGCAGCCGAGCTGCAGAGCCGTGTGTGAAGCTTCAAGCTGACAAAACGAGTCAAAGAAAATAAGATTTAGTAAAACGGAAGTCTTACAGAAAGGAGCCTCCAGGTGATGGGACGGACTTCTCTCGGTATTCCCGACCAGCTGTGTTTCCGGAGTTCTTCTGTAACGTCATGGAGACAAACGGAAACACACGAAGTCAACACCGGGTTTGACTCGACAGAAATCAGATGCAGTGAGCTCAGCTGGATGATCGAAGGTCAGGAGGATTTTGAGAGTGGTTCTCAAGACCATCAAAAAACATCTCAACTAGCAATGACTGGGCAGAACACAGTTTAAGTTACAGGTGCACGGAATTATGGGAAAAATTAGAATTCACTCATGTGCCCATCACTTGTTGATATGCTGTAGTACGATATATTTCTGTTTACACTCAGGCAGGTTCTGATCAGTTCTCTATAAAGTTCACAACTACAAAATGGATCACATTTTAAATATATTAATTAATTAATTGAATATCTAAATAAAAATATAGGTTAAGTAATATTTGTACTGGAGGTTTTAGGAAAGGTTTTACATAAAGAGGAGTTTATAAACTTTAAAGGTCTTTGACAGAATGCACATCACCCGCCGCCCTTCAGGACAAAAGTTTTAAACCAATCATCTGATGGAGAGAAATAACAGAACTGCAGCTGTTTGACTCAAACCTCAACAATAAAGTTGAACCAGGTGAAGCTGACAGACGGACAGAGACGAGGAAGATGGACAGACAGGACAGACTGACGGATATGGCGCTTTGCCATTGTCTCAGCTCTCATCAGTTCTGCACGACACAACACCAGTTAAGGGTCCGCCCACTGTTGGGACCCACCCCAGCTCAGCCCGGTTTATGGGACCACCTTGTTTGAGGTTCTTAGCGGACTGCTCCGAGGGGTCGATTTTGAAGAAAGCAGACGGCAGCCATTGATTGGCCAGCAGAGCTACATCACTGGATGACCTGCCAGCAAAACTACAAACTACATCTGAACCGCCACTTCCTCATCCTGCTGACGGACAGCGCCACAAGAAATTAGCACATTTAAAGGGATATCAGAGACGATGGCGCAGCATGGATACACCTGGACTTATAAGCAGTGCCAAGATAAGCTAACGGAATTCAAGTCCGATTATAGGGCGATTAAGGACCACAACGGGCGGAGTGGCTCAAACACAAAAAGACCAGTTACGGCCCTGCCCACTCTACATTGACGACCTGCCCACTTTATATTGATGACCCTCCACCGACTTTATATTGACAACCCTGCATACTTTACAGTGATGGCCCCACCCACTTTACATTGATGACCCGCCCACTTTACATTGATGACCCGCCCACTTTACATTGATGACCCGCCCACTTTACAATGATGACCCGCCCACTTTACATTGACGACCCGCCCACTTTACATTGACGACCCACCCACTTTACTATGATGACCCGCCCACTTTACAGTGAAGACCTGCCCACTTTACAGTGAAGACCCGCCCACTTTACTTTGACGACCCCGCCCACTTTACATTGACGACCCCGCAACAGAGAGGGGAAACCGATCAGCCTCCACCATAGAGGCAAATTACGTCCACCTGAGAAGAGGAGATCTGAGTGGAGCTGCACTTACCAAAGGCAAAGCTGCCATAGTGATGTAGTCAGACAGACGGACAGATGGAAAGATAGACAAAGTCTTTTTTGTTTACCAACAGGAAAATATTTTACGCGAACTGTAAGAAAATGTTCGTTGGTCTGAATTCAGTAAAATATCATAAGAAATCTTCGATAAAATAAAAACTTAAAAAGCAAATTGCAGGACGTACCCCACCCCCCAACACGCACACACTGTACCTAGCTCAGTGTTTGGACCGGCCAGCAGCTGCTTGAATTTATCCAGGCGGCTTTTCTCCCGCACCGTCATGGGGGGAGCCCCCGAAGCGTTCTGGTCAGAGATCCGGGCCACCAGAGGGATGACGGGTCGAACCGGAAGAGACTGCTGCTTCTGCAGCGGGAAGCAAACTGAGAAGAAGAAGCCAAAACACAGAGAGAAAAAATCCAAACAAACATTTAATTTTAATCCAGATGTTTTCATATCTTTAAAAAAAAAAGAATTAGCATTTTCTTGCACAAGAAGCAGGAGTCAAACTCCTGACGGTCATGAACAGTAATTGTCGGTAATAGGTTGAAGTAATGTGGGTAGTTTAAAAATGGTGGAAGAGCTAGAAGGCACTAATGATTAACTAGAGAGTTCCTTGAGAAACTTTGACTGCCAGATCGCAGCCATTTAAAATTTTTGATTTGCCAGTACTTTGTGTTGGGATTCACTCTCAGCTTCCACCTCAACAAATTTCAGCTCAGTGTGGCAAAAAACAAAACAAAAAAAAAAACATAAATGATTTATAGTATTTTCTTCTTATGGTGACCATCTTGGATTTTTGATTTGGATTCAGATGTGACTTGCGACTGATCTGTCCCCCCTGCCTCTCACACAGTGACTGCTGGATATGGACTCCAGTGACCCCCACGACCCGAAAAGGAAGAAATGGGTAAAAATAATGGATGGATGTGATGGGGAACATACTCAGCTATAACCACACCACATTTTTGTTTAAAATCTCAAAAAATGGCTGATTCATAGTTTGTTTTAAGGAGAAAAATGGCGTCGCAGTTTGCAAATTACGTCGCCATGGTAACTCGAAACGCCAATAAAAGTACTAGCACACATCACGGTGCCGAGCTGGTCGTTTGGCATAACATTGGTGGGGTACACGCTGCAGTATGGGCCACAATAAAGTCGAAGGAAGAGCAGGACCCTTTTCAGGTGGATAATAACAGGTGGGTGCCATTGGCAGTCCCCAATAATGTTAATATTATTTAGATGTAGAATTTTTTCCAAGCACAGCATTTCTCCATCTTGTTCAGTGTTTGACCTGATAGAGGTGGAATTTGAACCCAGGCTGTCTGGTTGGCAGGCACACCCTCATCCTCCCTCCTTGAATAATGGCAGGGGAAACACTGATCTGATACGACGGCTTTCGTAAAGTACGCAGCACTAGTTTCATTGTAAAAATAAATAAAGAGAAACAGAATCACAATAGTGAGGATTTTTAAAACGCTCTTATAAATGATCAGCTGTGTTGCCTGTACAGTTTAAAACTAGTGTTTGTATTTGGTGGATTAGTTTCAGCGTGTCCTGGCAGGAACGTGTTTGATGCTTGATATAATCCCAGCAGCCCCACCCGCAGCATTACATCCCTCCTAACAACGTCCGTAACGAGCTCCACTAGGAGTCAAAAGCTTCTCTTGAGCTCCAACACCAGAACCAACTTGTAACTTACCTGGGGATGTCTTGAGGTCTGCCTCACTGTTAGACTTCACAACTTTGCCGTTGACCTGCTCACACTCCGTGCCGTCGTCTTCCTGGAGGTTCTGAGCCTCTGATTTGGGTGGTTTTGGACTGTGCGGTGCACTTCCTGTGTCGCTCGGCTGATGCTGCAGCCACTAAATCAAATAAAACCGCACACAGAGGAGATGTCGTCCTCTGGTTTCAGAGCAGCTTGTACCTAAAAATGACGTGCTGTCGTTACCTGGTTCTGCACAGAGTCCTGGCCCGATGGAGCAAAGGAAGCTGGGAAGGGAGCCCTACGGAAATCTTCGTCCTCCTCATCATCATCGATGTCCCAAGCATCGTTGGTGCTGCTGGCAAACTCATGGAAACTGCAGGCCTTTTTAGATTTAACATTGTTGAGCTTTGGTTTTGTGTCTTTTGGATACCTGCAGAGGTGCACATGGAGGGAGGAGCAAAGAGACAAACAGAACAATCACACTGGTGGCGTTTAACGTACACAAAACAATTTAAGAAGTAACACAACAACAACAAAAAGAGACCAGAAACACTCCAACAGGGTGTAATAAGTAAATAAAATAGCAGATATTGGGTCACAGTTGCACAGACAGGTGCATGCTCAAATATGTGCACGGAACAACTGAAACAAAACTGGTTGAAATGGAGGGAAACAAATAAAATGCGTCCATGCAGACCAGTCGTGCACGGAGCACTTACGTCCGCCGCAAACAGGGATCGAGAGGTGGATGCTGCGCTCCATAAACCGGCTGCACGCTGTGGAGGACGGTGTGAAATTCTGTTAAAAACGTCTGCGGCTCCTCGGGTTTGATGAAGTTAAAAGAAAACGAAGCACTCGGAACATCCACAGATTAATCATTACTCAGAGCCAGAGATGGTACAACCTGTGCTGAGGGCACATGTTTTTAAACTTTCCATGTCAGTAAGTGGAGAATCTAAAATGAGTAAGTTTATTAATCAGTTCTTGTCAGTTGCAGACAACATTTTGGTTTACGGCCAAACCACCGAGTTTACGAGCATACGTCCTGCACACGCCCGATTTCATCTGAGCTCAGAAGCGAAGCAGGGTCGGGCCTGGTTAGTACTTGGATGGGAGACCGTCTGGGAATACCGGGTGCCGTAAGCCGGGGTGGGGGGGCTGAGATGGTGTAGAGGTAGGGCAGCCGACTTGAAACCAGAAAGTCGCAGGTTAAAGTCTCTGCCTTGCCCACATGTCGTGGTGTCCTTGAGCAAGACACCTAATCCCCAACTGCTCCCCAGGCACTTACATAACTGCCTGCTGCTCCACCTGGGTGTATCTCGCGTGCGACGGGTTAAATGCAGAGAACTAATTTTGTCATTGTATGGAAACACAGTGACGACAACACAGCACCTTTTTTTACTTTTTATGATGTGGTCCTGTTGACGTCATCATGTCGTGATCTCCAGCGCTCACTGGACAGGATTACAGCTCAGTGTTAAGTGGGTGGGATCTGGAAATCTGAGGTCATGGACATCAATTGGAAAAGGGTTGCCTGTCCTCTCCGGATTCGGAATGAGATGCTGCCTCAAAAGGAAGAGTTTCAGTATCTTGGGCTTGGGGTGTTGTTCACAAGAGTTAGAAGAGGAGGCTGTGGAAAGAGATGTTGGCCCTCCCTGCTCAAGACGCTGGCACCAGCTGATGACTCCGGAAAATGTGAGATAATGGATGGAAGGACAGGTTCTGAGAAACACGCCTGCAAACCTTCATTATGTTTGGTCCGAGTTGATAAATTGCACAAACTCTTTAAAATGTGTACAGAAATGTTATTTGTCCTAAATGCTCTGGTATATTTACAGTTTTCCTAATAGAGATTGTTCTTACATAAAAATACAGTTTGGTTGCTCCGTTTTGCAAGATGCAAATTAAAAGCGAAAACAAAAATTTAGTTACAAGTCCATGTAAAAGCTGTGCTGGAATTGTAATTTAACTGTAAAAACCACCCCAGGTCAGGATAACCTTTACATTTGATGTAGTTTGTGATGAGGAGCTTTAACCAAGAGGTTTTTCAAAGCAACAAATCTCCACACACGTGAGCATTAAAACCCCGGCTGGTGCCAGTTCTCATGAAATAACAGAGAGCCTCGTGTGTCTGAGAAATGCTGATTATCTGTCAGAGCCAGAGTCTCTTGTTTACCGTCCTCTGGCCGGTTTTATCAGGAGCAGCTCAAGGACAGGCAGCCGGACTCGCCTTCCTGTTCACACGCTTCCAGAGTCCACCCTGAACACTTTCAGACAGATCCTTGTGGGTGACAAAGAAGGCCACTCCCTCTCCTTGGAGATCATCTGCTCTCAGATTTCTCAAACACATGCACGAGTTCCTGTTTTTCCTGCTCCACCACCAGCTCAGAACAAACGAGCACAAACATCTGGTCTCTTATTGATGAGGCCTGATGGGTTTATGATTTCTGCAGGTGCAAAAAGCATCTTGCTGTTTGAACTTTACTAACTTAAAACCTATGGGGTTGTTGAGGGAGTCCACATGTCCTTAGTCTCGAGCTTTAAGGTCAAATATATTTTATGAATTCTTAAAAAATACAGTAAACTTCCTGTTATAAAACTTTTATCTGTGTGCTGTTATGACACTGTGCAAAAGCTTTGCGTTTCCACTCGCTTCACTTTTATCACCCGCTGCCAAAAGGCAGAGGACAATGATGTTTTTGCTTGTGTCCATGTGTATTTGGGTGTCTGTTGTGTTAGCAAAATAGTAGACGAACCAATGAATCGTCAGAAAGAAGTAGATGTCCAACTACAAGTAGAAGTCAACCTCATTCAATATGGTTGCCACATGTATATTTTATGAACAGCTGCATGGATTTTATTGAAACATTCATTAAATATTCATGGTGTGTTACACTCAGACCAGGAGTTGTAATGACTTTCAGCTACTACCACACAACATTACAGCACAACATCTGTATAATTAACTGAATCACACGTTGTTTCGAGTTGTCAGTTGGCTTTGGAAGCCATTTTGAATCGCAATGTAGGTGTGCATCCATCGATTATTTCCTGAAGGATTAATTAAAAAATATTCACCGTTTCGAGAGATGTTTTGCTAACAGACGAACACAGCTGACTTCAGCATTTAATGCTAAAGCTTTAGAGTATGATGTGTAAACAAACATCTGTAAAATTGACTGAATTACAGCCATCGTTGTGTTTCGTAAGGGGACTTGGCTGTGGAGGCCATCTTGAATCAGACTGCAAATGTTAATCAGTTAAAGATGCACAAACAGTTAAGGTTTTCATGAAACCTGTCAAGTGGATTATGAGATTTTTTGCTAACAGGCAGACTGAGTTGACTCCAAACAGTTAATACATTTTTAAATAGAGATCTTGCACAATGTGAGTGAGCACAGAACACGTGTCGAGGATCAGTCTCAGCTACTACCACACCAAATGTTCCTGAAGTGTTTGAAAAGTTGACAAAGTATTGCCCGTTTTGTTTTTTTGTAATTATGGTCAGCTGTGGCAGCCATCTTGAATTATTTACCTAATTAAAGTTAATTGGTGTGCACATAGTGATTGTTTCCTGAAAGTTTCACAAGGTCCGTCCAGTGGTTCATGAGATATTTTGCTAACAAACAGCTTCGTCCTTCGGCGGCGGGCGACATATGGCACCACTGATGCCAACAACAAAAAGACAACTATAAAGACTGGATGGAAACAAAAACGACAATTTTATCTTTTGAACTCACGACGCAACGTCAGGTTCACGTCTCTGGAGTCAAAGACGTCGTCACAGCAGCTGTTTCCGTTGGTCATCCTGATAACAATGAACTACACTGACCATCAGCCACTTCGGCAACACTGCAGTAATTCAAGTCCCTACAGGAACAATACACAAATATGTAGAACTAACCTTCCGGGAACCTTAGCGTTCCTCTTCCAGAAATTGATCCTGTTGTCGGTGGCCATACTCGGATAGAGACACCCGCCCGGGGGCTCCTCGGACCACGAAACCACAAAGACTGGCGTGAGGAGCTGGGTGTTTTTAACAAAACAAATAAATAAAATAAAGCTGTCGTGTTTTCGCAGCTCAACCCCTCCTGCTTTCAGTCAGCCTCGGCGATTTTCTTTTTAAACGGCACGGAGACGAGCGTAAGTCACTTTCGGCCGCGGAGATGTGCGAAGCGGCGCTCTGGAAGCCGCCATCTTGGAGAGCAACGGTCGCGGCGCGTGATTGGCTCGCGAGCCTAACAGGTCCGGTCGAAGGCAGCCAATGGGAGGAGCCGGAGGGCTGTGTGGCGGGACGGAGGATGCTGACCTGCTTGACCTGATGGGCACAAGCCGAACCCCGCGGTCAAAACAAACTCCAAGGCGGTTAGCTGAAACTGCTGGAGCTTCGGCCGCGTTGACGCCAGCATTACTAAAGGTTTGTTAAAATAAAAACGTGGCGGCCTAAATGTATTTTTTTTTATTATTTATCAACCAACAAAAACATATACACGTGATATCTCCAGTCATTTCACGTTTGTGTGTGACAGCTAGCAAAGTATGTTGAACCACTGGACGATTTTTTTTATTAAACTTTCAGGAAAAAGTAATTAAATGTACGTCTATAACTCTTAACTTTTGGAGCAAACCCAATTTAAGTTGACCCCAACTTTAGAAAGCACATATAATGTCTGTAATTCAGTCATTTGTACATGTATTAAGCTAACAGGTGTGCTACTCATTGTGTACAACACTTTAGCATCCACTGCTGGCGTCAACCTTAGTCTGTTAGCAAAATATTGCTTTAACCATTGAATGCATTGCAAAGAAACCCTCAGAAATCAAGTTGCCACAGCTCATTACCAAACACAAAAAATGGCTGTGGTCAAGTTCATTTAGCAGATATTGAGTTAAAATTCTAAATGGTAGTAGCTGAGAGTCATCCCCAACACATACTCAGTGTGACATCTTGCGTTTATGCATTCAACATTATTTTAAATGTTTGTCTGATCTTAATAAGCCTTAATATTGCTACAACTAGCCTGTGTAAGTTGCAGAGTTTAGAGGTGAAGAACCAATTAATTAGTGAGATCTTCATGTGTATCAAAGCTTACTCACAAAAGAAGAAGTGAATTAAATTGTAGCCCAGACCATGAATCAGAACACTTCCTCTGCAGGGTGACACTGTTCTCCTTTTTTATTTACAGGAAGTTGCGTTTGCAGCGTCGGTCCACAAGAGAGAAGCATTCTCTGCTCCAAAAGCAGCTCATCAGCCAAAATGAAACCAGTTTAGCCACCACTTATTTACTGTAAATGTTTAAAAGCTTTCTTCGTTTTATCAGCGCCAGCGTTTATTTCCCTCAGAATTATGAGTGAAATGACTGTTTATGTTTTTTTGTTTTGCAGATTTTAAGCGTTCAGTTTTGCTGTATTCAAAGTCAGGCAAATGTATATTTTTTTTTTTACCCCAGGCTTTGGTTTGTTGTGTGTTTGACTCGCAGGTGCTCTCTGTTTGTTTAGGGAAATCACTGCAGGCTCCGCCCACCTGTCCTCGCCTCTGTCTGCGTCCAACGGACATCAACTGACAAATATCCAGGTGAGGCTTTAAAATCAGCTTGACTTTTTGTTTTGCTGGGATGACTCTACAGCCTGGACGTCAGGTCCTGACCCCCAACATTTGACTGGATTTAAACCTCTGCTGTGAGTTGTTTTATTTGCCGGGGGACATATTTGTAAGTTTTGTCTTGACTTTCTGAGGAAAACATTGTTGAAGGGGGAAACTTTCAGTCACAAGGCCAGACAATGAGGAACTGTGTGTGGGACGGCTGCAGTCCCCCAGAGGAACAACAGTTTGTTGTCGCTCTCTTCTTTTCCTCTCTGAACCACATTCATTTTAGATTTCCCCTCCTAAACGCAGCTTATTTTTAAATGTGAACTTTGTATTTGCCTCTGAGGAGTTGGCTGAAGCTCCTGATTTTTTTCTAAATAAAGTCAAATGCATTTTTTTTTTTTTTGCTGCACACGCTTCGTGGACATATTTTTGTTTACGTGATCTCCTTAGTTTGAGTTTGGATGTGAAAGAGCAGCATTTTGATCTTTTCTCCTCCTCTGAGTTTACATTCTAATTAAAAAAACAACCTCTGGCAGCATTCTTTAAGAAAAGAGGACACTTTTTTGTTGTTGTCTTTGGGCTGTTATCAAGTTCACAAAACTGTTTGGAAACTTTATGAAGGAGTTTCTGCTGGACTTTGCCTTTTCAGACTTCGGTATGTTTCTGTTTTTTCTTCATGACTCTTCTGTGTTTAAAACACAAAGTAATTGTTTAATTTATGTATAAACTGGATTAACTGAGAAAGTTCAGTCCGAACGCTCAGACTGAGGGGCTGAAGCTGTTAATGCTAAAATAAGCAGAACACGAGCTAAATGCTGCAGAACAGAAGCTAAAAGCAGAAGAACAGTGGCTAAAACTAGCAGCAGACCTGTTACTAAGAGTAACAGAACAGTAGCTGAAAGCAGCAGAACTATAGCTAAACGCTAAAAGCTATGAAAACAGTTTCTAAAACCTAAATGAGCAAAGCACTAACAACTTAAATGAACTAAACAGATGCTAAAATTAACAAAACGTTAATTTAAAACTGAACAGTAAATAAATGTTAAACAAGTTAAGTAAAACAGTAACTAAAAGTAGAAGAATAGTAGCTAAAAATAAACATTTAAATAAATAATATAATAATAAATATCTAAACTCGGCTAAGTATTAGCAATAATGAGAACATTTTTATTCCAATGAACAAAGGAGCAGAAGAGTAGCATGAAGTCAAAAGTAGCAGAAATGTAGCTAAAAGTTACAAGTAGCATAAAAAAACAAAAAACAAAGCCAGTTTGCTGATTTCAAAGAGAAATATGTTTTTAAAGCAACTGAAGAGTTTTCGATGTATTTGATGAGATATTTTATTAATAAAAACACGTGAATATTTAAAAAAAAAGTAAAAAAGTTACAAAAAACAAAGATAAAAGCTCGTTGTTTTCGAAGCTGAACAGTTTGATGCATGAATGGGTAGATTAGCTCAAAGTGTGCAAAAGTAGTTTGCAAAAATTAAATAGTTAAATAAACGTTCAGAATAAATCGTAAACGGTAAAACAAGAGAGTGACTCCTGAGTCAGCAGTGACACGTTCACCTCGCTGTCGGAGCCTTGTGATGAAGGAACGAAAACCACCTGGACCTCATCTCCACAGGTTCCTGACCCGTCACGAGCAGATCTGACTGAGTTTCCTCCTCAGGTGCCAGGTGATGACCAGCCACACTCCTCTTCCTCAGCTCAGAGGGTCTCACGTTCCGACGGCGATCGGGCCATGAAGGAGTGTGTGTTCTCAGAGAAAGGTAGGACAGAAAACAGGAAGTCTGTGTGTGTGTGTGTGTGTGTGTGTAGGAGTCTCTCATGTAAATTACAGACTTCTTCCTCTTGCTTCCTCTTTGACTGGATTAAAACTACAACGTGCAGGGAGTGTAAACAATTTCTACGTGTAGCTGCACACTGAAGTTCTGTTTAGCTTGGGTCAAATAAAACGACAAAACCATAACACAACCCAGTGATAAAACAACTAAAGGCAAGATACCAAATGTCAAAACTAAGTTTATGTTTTAAAACGTGTGGAAATGATAAACACAGTGGCAGCAATGAGACCTAGCCTTCCTTAAAGGAATGCACGTCGCCCGCCAGCCTTCATCTGCTGATGAGAAGTGATGGAGTCGTGTTTTGGTCCAACCTTTGAGAAAGACACGATCTCAAGTGATATTTTGAGATCTTGCAGGATGTGTGAACGCTCAAACATTGTGTTGAGAATGACTCTCAGCTACTACCGCACCAAAAGGAGCTCAATATCTGTAAAATTAGTTTAAGAATATTCTGTGCTGGCTGAGATTGATGAGCTATGGCGGCCATCTTGAACTGTGCTCTTTTGGGCTTTTGTTGCTTTTCATCAATAGTTACCTGAGCTTTTAATTCATTTTTAAAGGGATCTTTTATAATTTGTGGGTTAGACCACTTAGTTCTGATATATGAGCTGGACGGTTTTGGTCTTGATAACGTTTTTGCTCATTTGTCATCCTGTTAGCAAAATATCTCATAAAACATTTGGCAGGCTTAAAAGAAAACTAAAAAAGTAATCGCTGGATGTGCAACTACAACTGATAACCTCCTGGAGTGAAACAAATTCAAGATGGCCGCCACAGCCAGGTGACCGTCGGTAACACTAAAATAATTTTAACTCAGTAAATATTACAAATATTGAGCTTAAATTTGGAGTGGTAGTAGATGAGAGGAACAAGAACTCTAAGCGCTACACATCTTAGCATCCTCTGCTTGTCTGTTAGCAAAATATTGCCTGAACCACTGAATGAACTTAAATGAAACTCCCAGAAAGCAGTCGTTGGATATACATCTACAACCGATCCGATATAAGATGGCTGCCATAGCTAGCAAACATTCGCAAGCACAGAAATGTTATGATCCTGTTGGTGTGTGAACCCAGTGGTTCAAGCAGGCACAGGAGACTCGCAGGGAGAAATAAGAATAATATTTAAAAATATCAAGCTGACGAGGCAGCGATACTCGGAGAGCGTGAGGAATGAAGAGACAAGGAGGGAGACAGGACCAAACGTCGTGAAGGACAACCTAGACAACTAAGAACACCGAGACACAGACTTTTCATTCAACCTTTATTTATACAGGTCAGTCCCATTGAGCCTCGGGGACTTGTTTACAAGAGAGACCTGAATTTTAACAAATAGTGATGACAACAGTGGACAGTCGTAAAGGATGCGTACAAATTGAAGAACAAATGACAGAAAATGGTATTTAAAAAACAAAATAAAAACAGCTGGATTATAAGGCAATGTAGAAAACTAAAAACAGGAACATGTCCGCGTTGGTTCTTGCCATGAACTTAGAAGATGTTTGAAACCACGTAGAGAGGTCAAAGGTCGAGAGCTTCAGATCTTTTAGTAAGATATTCCCGGAAACAGGAGCGGAGTAGGAGAAGGTCCTTTTGTCTAGTTCAGTCCGCACTGAGGGAACACTGCAGGTAATGATGTCCTGAGAGCGCACGCTGTAGCTGCACTCACGCAGAGACATGTAGGAGGAGATGTATGAAGGCAGCAGACCAAGAAGTGATTTAAAGATGAAAATGTACCAGTGGGAGAGTCTATGTGAAGTTAATGATGTCCAGTTAACCAGTGAATACTGGGTGCAGTGGTGGGTACGTTACAGCCAGTTATGAATCTTAGTGCACCATGATAGACAGCATCCAACATCTGCAGGGTTCTTGTAGGAGCGTTCATGTAAATGATGTCACCGTAATCAATGGAGGGAAGGAAAGTCTTAAATACTGAACGTGACTGAGACAAATGACAACAGGCGGAGGCAGGAGCTTGATTACAGGAGGGAGAATAAACTGAGGCGAGCAGGACTAGGACGTACCACAAGGGGGAGACGCACACACGGGAACACAATCCTCACAATAAATAGCTCGGTCATATTGACAAATACTGAGCTACGCTTCATGTGGCAGTAGCTGAGAGTTGTTCTAAACACGTACTCTGAGCTCAGATCTTACATGAGCATTCAAATTTACAAAGTTTGACTAAAACGGCTAACTTCATTATCCTAGCTGAACTGTTTGGGATGAACGGCGGCGGGCGATATGCATTCCTTCTAGAAATGCTAGGCCTTCAGTTTAAAACTCAGTGATGTGCTGGGAAACGCGCTTCTCCTCAGTCGGACTGCGTCGAGTGTCAGTACGACCTTCTGTGTGTGGAGCAGCTGAACCCAGTTCAGATTGTGGTTGGTGACATTTTACACCTCGGTGCCTGCGTACGGCACATTAACCCTCGCATGGCGCTTTTATAACGCCGAGCATAAATCTGAGAAAACTGCTCCGCCTCTGCTGCGACGCCAGGAAGAACTCGGGATCTGGGGTGATCTTTGTCCTTTAAGGTTTCAGTGAATTGCATAATTAGAGCTGAGGGTGAATTAAAATGAAAGCAGAATGATCAGAAAACACTTTATATTCAGTGTAATTCTGCCGAACTGGAAGAACCAAGAAGGGAAGGTTCGAGCGCGCACTTACCATAAAACAAAGTGCCACGCCGTTAACTACCGCTGTGCTTTTAGCAAATATCCATCTCTGCCTCGGAGTCGTTATCACCCTCCTTATTATGGATGCACAGATAAACAAACGTGCACGAAGCCACGCTCGCTGCACTCAGCCCGCTCGGATGGCGTGGTTGTGTGTTTGCATCTGCGGCGGCCTGAGTTACGAGTGAGAGTGGAGTGAGCGCTGTTTGACCACGTGCTCGCTGCTTTATGAGATGAGCAAGCTTTAATGACTCTGTCACCAGTAAATGGGCGCTGATTTGTAGCACAGCTGTCGCTTCACACTCCAATCTCTTTTTCTCACACACACAGCGAGGCGCGCACGTCCACTGAACACACATCTGCACACCCATACAGATGTGGATGGATTTGTTCCCCACAAAGATGGCTGTTTTAAACTAACAAAATATTTTCAAAAATATAAACAAATTAAAATCTGTTGTTGCGTGACCTCAGAGACGCGTTATCGTGTGTCCTGTAACCGTCATCTCAGGTGTCTTCAGGCTGTAATCAGTCAGTCTGCCTGTTTAAAGGGTGACAGGTAGTCACAGGGCTGTTTGGTGTCATGGTGTGTGCTCTGAGTCTGAACATGGACCACAGAAAGATGAAGACAGAGAGACAAAGATTGAGCATCATGATAAAGGTAAAGACTCTGTCCTCAAGCACCTTGATGTTCCTCTGACTGCAGCTGCACGGATTATTCAGAGTTTAAGGTTTTTAAGGTCCACAGGACTGAAGACAACCTCCCTGGACGTGTCCACCAGAGGACAACTGACAACAAACAAGAGACAGATGGTACGAACGATAACCAACGAGATCAGAGCTGAACTCTTAACGTCAAGGTCCATCAGTGTCAGATCTCACCATCGGTCTGTTTGAGACAAAGTGGACGAGGAGGACACCAAGCCATGAAGAGAGAGACAGAGAGAGACAGGTCATGAAGACACAGGACTGGAATTGGACTAAATTCAGACTGAGAAACCACAAAGCTTCTGGGAGAAAGTTCTTTGGACAGATGAGACTAAACTGGAGCTTTTTGACAATAAGTCCCATCAGCTCTGTGTTCAGACCCAAAACTGAGACAAAGAACAGAACCCTGCAGCTGCAGGAGAACATGGAGGAGGCTCGGTTCTGTTCTGGAGCTGGTACAGGGTGTCCTGGATCTGAGCAGGGTACGAGGACATCTCAAGACCATCAAGGCAGACTGGAGTGAGATGCTCAGTGACAGAAAGCTTGGTCTCATGGGTCCACCAAAACACTCATACAAACACCCAGGAATGGGTCAGAACCAAACATTGGACTGTTCTGAAGTGTCCTCTGAGCCCTGATCTAAATTCTGTTGAACATCTGGAAGGAACTGAAACATCTGGAGAAGAATCTTTAAGCATGAGACAGCTGGAGCTGTTTGTTTATGAGGAGTGAACTAGATGACCTGAGGACAGATGGACCAGAACACCTGTGGACAGGTGGACCAGAACACCTGATGACAGGTGGACCAGAACACCTGATGACAGGTGGACCAGAACACCTGTGGACAGGTGGACCAGAACACCTGAGGACAGGTGCAGAAGTCTCAGAGTTACAGAAATCACCATATTGGGTCCAAAAGTTGTGCAACAAAATCTGAAGTTAATTGTTTCATTTTCTTGTCAAAGCAGTTTCATTCGTGTTATTTTAACTTTTTATTTTACTACTTTTGTCAGTTTTAAGTTCCTTCTGTGACCTTTTGTGTTTTTTGTTTCTTTCTTGAATGAAAACTAGTTTATCTGCGTCTGTTTTCATAAACTCACAAACGTATTTTGGCTCAAACGGCTGCACATGTTGCTGCAGAGTAGAAGAGCTCTGCTCAGGTTCTGCCGGCGGTCGAACGTCACGTCTCACATTCCATCGATGCTCCTCGTCCGTCCACGTCCTGCTGTGATTCTGTGACATCACGTGTGGATGCAGTGCAGATTTGACTGATGGCTGTTTTTACTCATTACACCGAGAAGATGGAGCTCAGACTTTCTGTCTGCGTGTCGTGTTTTCAACCATCTTCAGTTTTACAACCCGACCTGCTGTTTGTGTTGGACAATGGTGGGAATATAAAAAAAAAAATGACTTTGGATCAATAACAAATGGCATGAGGAAAAATTACAAGGCTGTGAAGGATTGTGGGTGTCAGATTGAAGAAGTCCTTTGGATGAAGGACGAAACATCTCAGCAAAAAAATAAACCATCCAGATGAACTGATTGTGGGTGTTTAGTTCACAAAGGGCTCAGTTCACGTGGAAGACGTGATCAAATCAGAACAAAATCCAAGGAAAGTCCATTTCATGTTGATCGTTCATTTAGAAGAGGGACATTTTTACAATTTATCTGATGCCATAAACTGGTGACGCTGAAAACTCTGAGATTATTTTCTTGCTGTTCTGACCGCCTGTGGTCCGTTATTGTCAACTATCTGACATTTAACCAGTAAATTACATCTGTTAAGGTGTTTATTTGATGAACATTTAGACATGGTAAATATAAGTCTTAATCTGTTAAATTTATATTTACCCTGATTTTGAGCAAAGTTGTGATTTTTCTGTTGATGTGATGTTACAGATAATGACCAGCAGAGGTCACTGTAGCAAAGTTTTTCTTTGGTTTGGCAGGTGCAGACTCTTTAAAAAAAAAAAAAGAATTAATTTATTTTACTGTCCAGCAGTTGATGTTCTTCACTTGGTTGCGTCAACTTACCGGCGTTCAGACGGTGGTGTTGCTCTGTCCGTCTGTCCTGTCTACACGCTCCGAGCTCGCTGACGGTGTAGCGGGCGTGCCCTTTAGGTTTCAGAGAAATGTCAGGCGACGACGCTTGCGAAGAGTGTGTTTGTGTTATCAAGTTTGAAATGATTTCCCGTGCTCTGAACTCCCTCTTTCTCTGTCGTCGTCGCCTGCGTTTGTGTTTGGTTCATTTTCCCGCCCCCTCCTCCGTTCATTAAGAGGCGCACACACGAGCGGAGTCGCTGCTGCACCTTGTTGACTTTAGCCTCGTTAGGAGGCCAAATGAATATGACGAGTTGTGACATTAGGCTACAGCTGGAACAAATGCGCCAGCCGCTCACTCCTCAGCCTGGCCAATTTTTTTTTACCCCTCCCTCACGCTCCAATTTCTTACCGCGCGTAAACAAACATGTGCTCGCTTGTTTTTCGAGGAAGAGCTTGATGGGTTTGCAATATTGGAAGATGTAGATGGGCCTGTGTTTGAATTGGATTGCACGCTTTGATGCAGAGACAGATTGTAAACTGGGGTTTTTATTAAATCCTTCATTAGGATTCATCAGTAAGATTGGATCAGAAAAAGGTCACTCCCCCCCCCCCCCACTCTACATTCTCTGTTTAACCCCCACCCCTCCCATCTTTGCCTTTTTGCCTCCTCCTTGCAAAGGCAACTCACCTCCACCCCCCACTCACTAGCTTTTGCCCAAAATAAATTTGTGATGAAAATGGTAGAAAATGATCATCATGGGCCTGCTAGAAAAACACAAGGTGAAAGTGACATTACACTCCCCCCCACACCCCCTCCCTCGTTCTCGTAGCCATCGAGCCTGGCGCCAGTGGGACGCCCGTGCCACAAATCATTTGTATACTCTCATTTCTGCAAGCGGCCCGCGACGTTGCTTACTGCTTAGCGAGCAGATGACTTTTAGAAAGAAGAGTGAATTGGGGAGGGAAGGATGAGGGGGTGTGGGGAGGGGCAATTTACCGGTGTGCGAGAGGACGTCTGTGGGAGCTGAAATTGAGAAGGAAATTGTGTGCACCATATGTCAAGTTGTGCAAAAGAAGGTTTTCATTGCACACCTACATTGTGTGTGTTCTGTCACTAAATGAACCATCTGGCTTGTTTATTGAATCACCTTCACTATTGTCTGCGTTCCCGGCTATTATCACTGAAAGAGCTGCAGGAAATGTGGTGCACACATTGTCTGTAGCCAGCGTTTTGTCATCTTTGTCTCACACGTAAGCACTCACTCGCGCACACCCTTCCCCCCACCGCGGCCCGGTGCGAGGCAGGCATCATGATTCTTCTGCTACGCCGAGTGCATTCTGCATGCACTCCGAGCACTCGGGCGAACACGTGACGTTGCCAGGAAAATGAGATTATTTCACCTGCAACATAAACACACATCCAGGAAAAGAGCTTCAGCACTTCTGTTTACGCTTTGTTTTAATGATTTACCAGAACTACGCACGAATGTTGAAGGTGCTCACCGAAGACGAGACAAAACAAAATCATGAAATAAAAGATTAACTGTCGACTATCGACGGTTAATGTGTCCTCAAAAGAAATGCGATCGTGTGTTTGTTTACCTACAGGGTCAGCTCGCAAAAAGTAGCTTTAACGTCCCAATGTATGCAGATGAGATCGTTCCTTTTACTCAGAGAGAAAACGTCCAAGAAGCATTTGCAGTTTTTAATTTGCAAAGACTCAAATGCAGGATTGTTGTCTTTGATCGACACAAACGAAACCAAACAATCTGAAGTTCCACTGCTGTCTGGTTCAGTCCACCTTGGACTTTTGTGCCGAAGTTTGAAACAAATATTTTACGTGACCCGTCAGCACTTAAGATGTGTGAGGGGGATGAAGCTCAGCTACAGCCGCACCAAATGTTGGCTAAAAACCAGTACATTTGTCCAGGTTATCGTTATTTTGTGTTTCCAAATGTTAGTCAGCTGTAGATGTACATCCGTTGATTACTCTCTGAGGTTTTCATGAAAATCTATTCAGTGATTGATAAGTTATTTTGCTAACAGACAGACAGACAGACAGCCTGCCTTTCTTGGCAGCGAGTGAAAACCAGCCCTTGTGGCTAAATAAGGCTCATTCAAAGGGTAAACCCATTGTTAATGTGTATTGTCACTTCTTAATGAAAAATAAACAAGTTCCAGATTGAAAAAGCAGCTCTGATGCATCTAAGCGTGCACACACACAACTCTGCCCACACACACACACACACACACACACAGCTCAGCGCGGAGTAAATATAGAGCAGAGACGGTGTGACACACTGACCTGCAGAGGAACTCACACACTGTGCTTCCACAGGGAACGGTGCGTTCAGGAACACCATGCAGTATTCATGGCTCCGTCACGGGACGGGGAGGCAGGAGCGCTGTGAAGGTTCGCTGCAGGCGCCTCAGCGGGCCTCTGGTGCTGTTACTCAATATACACCAGAACCAAGCTCCGCTGTCAGGTTTTATCTTTGCTCTGTGAACTGCAGCAGCTTCGTTTCCCAAACCTGTAAAACATTTTCACGTTGGAGGATTTAAAGTCCTCGTGTCTTTTTTCTGTCGTCGTGCGTGTGCTTTATGCGTTTGTCGTCTTTACGCCCCGCTGCCTGCTCTGAGAAATGGCTCTGTTCTTCATTATCGCCCCAGAGGCAGTCTGAGAGTCACACACACACACGCACATACACACACACACACACACACACACACACAAAGACCTTTACGTACAGGGAGATCTTTGTGACCCACATTCATCTGATCCAGCCCTGCGGGGCTTCCAGGAAATTTCAGGGGAGTCGTGCCCCGGCACAGTGCGTTGTGGCGCGGCCGTGACTCCGAGGTCTGGGGCCTCCATTCGTTTTGGGGGGGCGGGGGTGTGTGTGTGTGATCATATTTATCAGTGGCGTCTGCAGGTTTCTCCTCAGACAACACAAAGAACGTTAATCTTGTATCCAGTGTTTCCTCTAGGTCGCTTTGTCTTGGCAGGGCGCTCAACTCTTCGAGGATTTTTGTCGACGGGGGTGGGGTGTGTGGGGTTGTTGGTAAAAGACAGTTTTGTAGGCGGGGTGCTCAGTTCTGTTGACAGGCCGGGGCGCCCCCCCCCCTTGTATAATGTCAGGAAGAAACACTGATACCTAACTGGGCTGCGACTATTGGCGGCTAGTTCGAGAACGACATTCGTGAAGGTGTTTTTTTTTATTTATTCTCATGAGATGCAAAGGCTCACACAAAGTCCCTGAGGTGAAATATAAATATTTAAGAATAGGTTTCTTGTGCGCACAATGATAGAATACCAGGAACTTGTCTGTTGTGCACAAAATCATTGCTACGTACAAAAGACTATCCAGTGCAGCTCAGCATCTGTGGACAGTGAAATAAGAGCTTTAAACGAGATAGTTGGTGGACTTGCCATTAAAGACGTCGCTGAGCTTGCCAGGCGTCATCATTAATAATCAGTTTGCCTGCATAGCTCAATGAGTTTTGGATGACATCAGGAATATTTCTCCAACTCAAAACCCGTCTCGTGAGCACTAGAACTGTATGTTGGCTCCTGCACGGTGCTCTCCTCTGACAGGAAACATCCAATCTGTCGTCCAGGTCTAAAAAACGCACCGGTGATAAATATTATCAAAACGCCAGTGCAAATGCTTTATTTTAATAAGTGTATTGGAGCAGATTAAATGTGAGGATGTCTGCCAAAGCGGGAACAAAATGAGTCGAGGTGGGTACGATGTGGTCGGGGATGGGTATGTTCAACTAAAATTTGGCATGTTGGTAGCAGTCATTTTTGACACATGCTCTGTGCTCGTTACCGTATCACCGGATTATAAGGCACAATATTAATGAACTTTTTTTTATTGTTGGATGTAACTGGGACCCTGTGTACACAGTTTTGTTCCACCACATGTACCACATGTGATGTGAATGACAAATAAAACAACTCTGATTCTGACTCTCTGTTTTCATCCATAAGACACACCGGATTAAAGCTGGATTAATAAGGCGCGTTAAGTGAAACAAAACGGTCAGATAAGTCAAACTTTATTCAACTCGTTCACAATAACTCTCAACATTGTTCAGTTTTACCACATGAAATCGGTTCGAGGTCAGGAAGCAAAACTAGAATTGATGCATAACGCGCACTGTTGATTTTTGATTAAATTAAATGATTTTAATTGCGCCTTATAGTCCGAAGAATACGGTATTTTCAAGTTTTGACCACAATGGCTGTAAGTTCATCATTTCTCAACAATAACAGGTCTCTTGTAAATGAGTCCTCGAGGCTCAATAAGACTAACCTGTATAAATAAAGGTTGAATGGATGAGCTAAAGCTCTGGCATGAAGGTGGCAGGTGATGGGCATCATTTCAAGGATCTGAACTTTCTCTTTGTGTAAGTTTTTAAAACTACAAACATTGAGTTAACGCCATTTAAACATCTAACAAAACCACACTGATGTTACTTGTTTTTTTTTAAAGCAGCTGAACAAAATAAACTTGTGCAGCCTCAGAGTTTTCCTCTTTTCTTGTCACTTCCTTGTCCTTCATCAAACTGGATACAGCGGCACAAACAGACCATTATACCAGAAAGGCAGCCACGATTTCTCTCAGTCTGTCTCCGACAAAACGCACAATCCCCAACCCAACGCTTCCTCCGCCTGCAAAAGAAAGAGGAAGTGCGGCGGAGACTGAAGTGTAAGGAGTCCTCTGTCTCCACCGTCTCTCCCAGACAGGACTGACACCGCACCGACAACAACAACAACAAGGATAGTGACAACCGGCGCTGACGAATTATTCATGAGTTCCGAACGCAACTGCAAAGGAGCTCCAGTGTCTCCAAAAAGTCCCTCACTCAGCAGCCTGTGTGTTTTCATGAGTTACAACCCCAAACTTTCACCCTCAGAGAAGACATTTCCCTCTCAATGGCGCCCACCTGGTCTGAGGAAGGAAGTCTTCGCTCTCAGGATGCCACTATCAAAGAGGCTTTTCTCCAACTTGGTTGAAAAGTTTGCGTTTGTCTCAAGCGGCGCTCTGTTGAAGAACAAGATACGTCTGTGCGGCACCTAAAATGGTACAAAGCGTCGCTCTGCTGCTGGAAGACGCACTTCACATCCATAATGAGGAGATAAACAAACTTTGTCTCAAGGTACTTTTGGCTCGCTGAGACTTTTGGAAAAAGTCAGGAAACGATGCCGTCGTTCACAAAGACAAACCTCCGTTTTGACTAAAAACAGCAGCATTTTCTCTCATCTTTAGAGGAAACTGAATCCCACTCTGCCACGGCACATTTTAATGGCTTGTTTCTGCTCTAGCTGTGCTTCACTGGTTTGTTTTCTTTAAAGGATTTTTTATTTCTTCAATCTTTTGTTGGGCAATAAAAAGCTACACGCCTTATTGGAGTCAGTGAGGCGGACTCTTTGCTGCTGGAGGAATTAGTTAGTTATGGAACGACAGGCCCCTTCACTGTCCACGTTTGAAACACGTCGGAAAATGTATCTGCTCATCGTCGGCCTTCAGCCCAACGAGACTTGACTTTACTTCAGTTTTATTGGTATTGATTTGATCTGTTTAACTCGTCGTTTCATTGTGTTTTAAATTTATTTTATCTTCTTTATTACTGATGTTCAGCTCTTTGAATCAGCTGTGGCTGGTGTTAAAGCGTTTATATATAAAGTTGTTGATGATGATGATGATGATGTACAAATAGCTGAATTAAAGCCAGGTTTATGTTCTTCAAAGTTGATTATCTGTGACGACCTTCTTGTATTGGACTTTACTGAGTTTGAACCTTAAAGGAGGTTCTCGACGCTGCTGGATCATTAGTCACTGGTTGAACTGAATATAATAATCTGTAAATCACATAAACTCATGTTTTATTCACATTGGAACACAGTAACATGTAGATGTAGTCTGTGGACATCCAGGACCTGAGGAGACCAGTTGTTGGAGGTTCTTGAAGACCTGAGGAGACCAGTTGTATGAGGTTCTGGAGGACCTGAAGAGACCAGTTGTTGGAGGTTCTGGAGGATCTGAAGAGACCAGTTGTTGGAGGTTCTGGAGGA
>NC_056508.1:45963015-45990865 GCF_014905685.2 Nematolebias whitei | reverse complement strand
AGGTTCTGGAGGATCTGAAGAGACCAGTTGTTGGAGGTTCTGGAGGATCTGAAGAGACCAGTTGTTGGAGGTTTTGGAGGATCTGAAGAGACCAGTTGTTGGAGGTTCTGGAGGATCTGAAGAGACCAGTTGTTGGAGGTTTTGGAGGATCTGAAGAAACCAGTTGTTGGAGGTTCTGGAGGGAATGTTGTCCCATTCTGGCCTGATGGAGGATTCTAGCCATTCAACAGTCCTGGGTCTTCTCTGCTTGATGGGAGCAGACATTGTTCTAAAACCTGTTAAACTTGTTTTCCATTGAAAGTTTATTTCCAGATGTGTAAGCTGTCCATGCCAAAGGCACTAATGCACCCCCATACCATCAGAGAGGTGATAACACACTGGATGGTTCCTCTCTTCTTTAGTACAGGGGACATGGCGCCCGTCATTTCCAAACAGAATCCCAGATTTGGATCTGTCTGACCCCAGAACAGTTCTGGACTTTGTCTCAGTCCATTTGAAACGAGTTCTGGTCCTGACAGAGCTTTAAACAGCCTTTGTGCATGAACTGTGTTTACAGACAACGACCTGTGGAAGTGTTCATGAGCCCAGAACAGAACCGGACCTGTTTTTAATGCAGTGGCCCCCGAGGGCCCGAAGATCAGGACCATCCAATATTGACCTTCAGCCTCGACCTTTGAGCTCAGAGATTTCTACAGATTCTTCTAATCTGTTGCTGAGATTATGAACTGGAACACTCGGGGGCAGCTGTGGCTGAGTGGTTAGAGCAGTCGTCCTTCAGTGGGAGAGTTGGGGGTTCGATTCCACCACTTTGCAGTCATGTGTTGAAGTGTCCCTGGGTAAGACACTGAACCCCTCATTGCCTCTGATGTGTGTCCCATCGGTGTCTGAGTGTGATCTGTTAGTCTATAAAATGATTTGTTTGATAATCTTTGTAGAGTGTAGTTCTGTATTAATGTGTGTGGAGGTGAACGGGGGCACACAGTGTTGTAAAGCACTTTGAGCATCTTGATTACATAGAAACGTGTTATATAAGTACTGTCCTTTCACTATTTAACAACGTTTCTTAACTTCTGTCCATCTTTACTTCTTAAATGCTCGTTTTGTCTTCAGTCTTCTTACTGACATGATGTTGACAGTTTACCTATTTACAAAGTTCTCCAAGTGTCCATTCATCAAGAAACTGTCCAGAGGACCTGACTTGATTTTGTTGACTTCCACTCCAAATGTTTCTTCTTTGTGCCACTTATTTTTACAGCACTTTGTTACTCCCCCTCCATTTTTTTGAGCTGTTGCAATAAAACTCTAAAATTACCTTATGTCACCCCCACCCCTCCGAAAATACAAAAAAATACAATAGTTTCAACATTTGATATGTACCACGGTTTATTGTGAATAAAATTTGTGTTTATGAGATGTTCAGATCATTGCATTTTATTTATATCTACATCTTAGAGTCAGAGTTTCTTTATTTGTCATTCGCACCTCATGTGGTACTTGTGGTGGAACGAGATTGTGCACACAGGGTCCCAGTTACATCCAACAATAAAATGTAAAAGAAAAACAGTAATAGGATCTTAGATATGAACTAAGAAAAACATTAAGTAAAAATACGCTAAGTACTAATACAGTGTCCCAACTTTTTTTAGAATGAAGGTTGTAACACACACGTCTCCTTGTTCACTTGTTCCTGCTCTCTCCCCCAAACACACCCCACTGAATACACCTCGAAAATAAGGTGTTCAAGATGGAGCTGATGGAAGGTGTGTGGTTCTGGGCAGGATAGAAGGGGGTAGAATGGGGATGGGGGTACCCCCCCCCCCCTTCAATTTGCATGTAAATAGCCCAACGCACTGGTTTTCTGCAGCAGAGATGACAAAAAGCATTCTGGGATTGCCTGCGTTTGTTTGACGTCCATCGCTTTGTCAACGTGAGAGAAGAAGAAGAATAGATCAAAGATGGAGGATAAACACCGTCACTTCATGAACCACACCTTCCACTCCACCTCTTAATTCAGATTTTCCTCCTTTCTCCGACCTTTGGGTGACACTTCTCTCCCCCCCTCCCCCCCTGCTGGATCACTCAGCCTCTTCCCAACATCCCCATCAGTATCGTCTCCATCTTAAGATGCACTTTCACCCTCTGCTGTTTCCCATAACTCTGCCCCCCCCCCCCCCCCCCCCCGCCGGCTCCCCCTCAGCCCCTCGCTCCTCTCTATCTGCCTCCTCTTCGATTTCCCCGGTGGACTCTTACAGTAAATTTAAATGCAGTGCCTTCCTTTTTAAATGGATGCTGCGCAGGACAGAGGGGGGAGGAAATGGAGAATAAAGAGAACAGAGGAGGAGGGGGGTGGAATGAATTTCATTACATCCACACAGATCGGGAAAAAAAAAAAAGGTTTATACCTCGGGCTGCAAAATAAGAGGCCTTAATGAGCCGACATGCATCATCTTGTCCAAGCAGCTGAGGAGTTTAGAGTTCTTCGTCTGCTCGTGAACTTATGTTTTAATTGTGCGTGTATTTAATGACATGCCAGCGTGTGCAGCCGGTACATGTAAGCATTTCAAATGCGTTTATGGTTCCAGCAATGCGTTACCTTGATTTCTTCCTTCAACGCGACCCCACGTGTATTTACGACGTGCCCGTTAACGACAGAGGAATGGTCACCGATGTGGGAACGGACACGTGCGATATGCAACCTCAAAATTAAAGATGAAACCCTCAGGCAGAGCCATGACTTGGTCATTTTTGACTAAATATTTGGCTTCCGAGCCTTCACATCATGCTGACCTGCCAGGAATTTGCTTTTTTTCTTTCTGAATGAGGATCGTTAGAGATTAAAATATATTTTTGTTTTTAAGAAATTTAATTTGAATGTAAAAACGAAGGCTAAGAGGCCGAGTTGTTAAGACGCTCTAATTTCTTCTACCCAGTAATTCCTTAAAACTTCCAAGTCTGATAAAATATGAGTTCATTTTTGCATTTAATCAGTTTATTGAACGAAACGATTCTAATTATTTCCGTCAACACAAGTGTTAAAAAGCCAACCTCAGATCAGCATTTATAAACTAAATTATTCAAACGGAAACAAAAAGGAATGCTTTTTAAAAGGTTTTCCTTTTTTAACCAATGAAGATGTGAATCAGACAGATCGGTGCAGTTTTTGCAGTATTGCAGACTCTGTTCCGGTCCGTTGTGGTGAAGAGGGAGCTGAGCTGCAAGGAGAAGCTCTCTGTTTAGCAGTCAGTCCTCCCCTCACCTTTGGTCATGATCTCTGGGTAGAGACCGGCGGTCCAAATGAGTTTTCTCTGCAGGGTAGCTGCACTCTCCTCAGAGGTAGAAGTTCAGTTATCTGGAGAGACTCAGAGTAGAGCCGCTGCTCCTCCACATCCAGAGCAGTCGGTTGAGGTGGTTGTACGTATGCCTCTCTGGGGAGGTGTTCTGGGCGTGTCCAACTAGGAGGAGTGCTCTGGAAAGACACAGGCCACCACGGAGAGACTATGGCGGCAGGTGATCATTAGGTAAATAAGAATCAGGTGACCAAGTTTCGTGTTCAATATATATAAAGTCGTGTTTCCATTGTCTAGTCTCACCACGACTCTACACGAGTCTACACGGGCTCTGTTGTCTTCTGTATAACTTGAGTGACGTCTCCACGTGGGCGGCATCGTCACTGCGTGGCTGCCCGGAACATCTGCCATATTATTTTCTATTTGACCCGAACATAAAACAGCAATGGGCAAATAAGTAAAATAAGATACGAAACACTCACCATCTTCCACGGTTTCCAAAAATGCTGTGGCCGAGACGAGGCCGCCTTCCCTCCGCCGCTCAGAGCTCGTAAATGGAGTCCATTTAGTCTATCGTTAATCAAGAAGCACAGAAATGTCTGCACCTCCTTAAAGGACCACAGTGTTGGTTTACATGTTGACATTTTAATGGATATTTTATATTTATTTTTTTAAAAAGTAAATCAAAAGGAATGCTAGAGTTGTGAGGTTTAAATGTGTTTAGGTTTGATTCTTGTGAAGATGGTCTCATGATTGACGTCTCTCTCTGTTCAATAATTGTCCTTTTGACGTCAAACCTTCGGACCCTCTGAACCTCGGCCGAGGTGGTTCTAAGAACCGAGCTGGAAGCGGGTGGGACCACCCAGTGGAAAGATTCTGAAGTTGGGCCGAGTCAAGCAAATAGAAAAAAGCTTTTCGTGAACCAGGTCCTGTGTGATTTTTCACCCTGCGTTGCTCTGGTCTTCAGTGGTTTTGTTGGGTTTTTGGTGTCATGGCCTCCAGCTGATCAAAGCAAAAACAAGACAATCTGCTGCACGTTCTTGTGTGGACGCCTTTGACATGTTAACATTCTGCGCTTACACACCACCAAATCATAAAAATGTATAAACAAATTAACTTTGAGGACAAGGACAAGTTTTCCTTGAGCTCTCAGAGGTCATTAATCATCGCTTCAGCCACAAAAATGAGGGTTAAAAGCCACCGCCGATGCAGATTGTTAAAGCAGAGAAAACACTCCTTTTCATCACATCAACACTTGTCACACCCGGTGGCAAACGTTCGTTTACATTCATCCAGAGGCCCAGCAAGGTCAAGAAAAGTACCTGGCAGAGAGTGGCTACGATGAAATGTTAAATGTTTCCTGAACAGACGGAGAATCTTCCACTTGTGTCCTTCCACCATCTCTCCTCACACGTGGCTAAGCCTTTAATAAACCAAGTTAAGACCGCCTGGAAAGTGATTTAGGAGATCTGGATCTCTTCGTCCCTGCAGGTTATATTTGTTGCTGATTGTGTTTACACCTGCACGACACAGAACAGAGTCCAACTGATTAATCATCTCTTTTGGCAACAACAACAACAACAATAACAACAACAAAAAACGAAAGTGTAGCTAAAGCAATGCTTGCAGCAGAGGTTAGTGGCATAAATAATGAGTAAACCAAGACAACGCCTGTTTGGCTCTGTGGTTGCAACAAGGCTAATTAGTCCTTAAGGGAGAGGAAAAAAAACAAATTTTGAGAAGAAAATGAATGAGTTGGAACTAATACAATGCAGCGATAATAAGGAGGTGGAAAAGAAATGATCAAAACAACAACAGAATGATGAAAAGCGTTTTAGAAAGTGAAAAACAGACCGTTTAATGTTAGGAAGCAGCGTTTATGACAAAAGGACGACGGTGTGAAGAGAAATGAGTGCAGAGGAGAATCAGACCAGTGACCACACACACACACACACACACACACACACACACACGATGCGTGTGAAACTCAAACATTTTAAAGGGAAGTCTGGTAGTAAAGTTATGAACAATTAATATCTTACCTGCTGTAGATAGCTCTTTGAATGGCCTCAGTTTGGAGGAATGGCGTTCGTTTATGACCGAGCTGATGAGCTAACGGCTAGTCAGAGCAAGGCCAAGACCAGACTGGATCCCCGCCGCCTTAAAACAACTCTGACTGTAAAAGTTTCACACCGATTAATTTCAAGAGTATTTTAAAACTTATATAACGAATAATTTTCACATCACATGGTTGTAGAACTATGGATTTTTTTGAAAGCAGCGGCAGTTGGCTGTAGCACTTCTGGTGCTCAAATCCACACTTACTTTTGCACACATTAAAGTTTTTATTTTTTTATGAAGCCTCAGGTCAAAGAATGTCGATATCTGGACTTTCAACCAGAACCTGAAAGTTATCTGAACCGGACCAACTTTCAATATTTTTATTAGCTAGCCATTTCCCATTTTAACTTCCAACTAACCTTTAATTTCTTTAGCTTGTAGCTTGCTTTTTGCTACTTTTAGATTTTAGCTAGCTTTTTTCTATTCTTAACATTTAGCTCTTCTTTTTCCACTTTAGCTTTTGGATTTTTTTTTATTTTTGCTGCTTTTAGCTGTCCTGTTGCTGCTATTAAGTAGTACTTTGCAAGCTCTAGCTACCCTTATCTAGTTTTAGCTTTTACTCAGACTTTTGCTACTGTTAGATTTGGCAAGCTTTTTGCTACTTCTAGTTAGCCTAGTCTACATTGAACTTTTAATAATCTCTTTGCTAGTTTTAACAACCAATTTTTTTTTATTTATTTTTTTTATTTTGCTACTTTTGCTTTTAGTTAACATTTTTCACTTTTTATTCAAACCTTGCTACTTTTAGCTTTAGATCTGCCTTTACTTCTTTAGCGTTTGGACAATTATTTTATTGATGGTTTTAGCTATCCTATTGATGCTTAAGTACTTTGAGCTTTAGCTGTCCCTTTGCTAGTTTTAGCTTTTACTTAGCTTTTTGCTAATGTTAGATTTAGCAAGCTTTTTGCTATGTTTAGCTCTTGGCTAGCTTTTTGCTACTTCTAGTTAACCTAGTTTACTTTTAGCTTTTAATAATCCTTTTGCAACTTTTAGCCTCTAGTTTGTTTATTGCTACTTTTGCTTTTACTTAACTGTGTCAGTTTTTATATAGCGTTGCTACTTTTAGCTTTTAGCTAGCTTTTTTGCACTTTTAGCTAGTCTTTTGACAATTTTAGCTTTTTGCTAGGCTTTTTTTAACATAAATCATTAAGTTAGCCTCTTCATAAAGTTATCTTTTAGCTAATGTTTTGCTTCGTTTAAGCGTATAAAGCTCAGTTTCATATTCAGGAGTGTTTAACAGACCGTCAGCGTTCACTCAGCATTTTAACGACAAGCTGATTTGTGATCAGATGGTTTAAATGTCAAATTTGTGAGAATTGAGATCTTGATTTTTTTTTTTTCCGTTAACGTAACTGTTTGTCTGAAAACGTTCAAACTTCCCGTTCATGTTCAGCTCATTCAACAGACTCGTCTCTGAACTCTTCCTGTGAACAAAAAGTCAAATTTTAAAGTACAGAGATTATAAAACGACTCCTGATGGCGTCATAACGGGAACATATTGGACCGACAGCATGAGTTAACCCACTTCTCTTCATGTGGGATGAGTGAAGCCAAAGTTGCTGTAAGTAGAAGTGTGTGTGTGTGTGTGTGTGTGTGTGTGTGTAACTTCAGCCCACAGCTACAGTCGCCCCAACAAGCCATATGGTCCGGTCCTAATCTGAGCCTCGTCCCGCTGACAGCGCTGAGATCGACTTCTGTAATTAGATACGATCTTCTGCTCCTGATCGCACCGGGAGAACCCAAACTGAGCTGGAGGTGAATTTTAAACGAAGAAAGAAACGCAAAACATTTTGGGCAAATCTGAACCAGCGGCACAGAAACTCAACGACGTTGTCAACGAAACAAGTTGTTTTGATTTCAGCAGCACGTTCTGAGGCTTCACTGGAAGCAGGTTATTGATGGATGAGGCTCCTCGTTGGGCCCGGAGTGCTCTCCGTCTGATTTAATATTCTAATGCCGGAACGCTCGGAGCTGTAAACCTCCCCTCTCACGTGTCATGGCCGCAGAGTGCTCTCTGCTCGCCCCGCAGACATCTTTTCATTGTATCTCCACTTTGATTGATCCTCCATCTTTACAACCTCTGCAGAGGAAAGACAGGGTTACAGCTCGACACCTCTCTCACTCTCCTCCTGTGCAAAAGACTTCAGCTGCTTCTCATTTCTTTATAGTAATCTTTTAAAGTGGTCCTGAGCAACGTTTCTCCAGGATTAATGAAATCCCTGGATGTTTTTTTAGCTCACTCCTGCAGTGGTGGGTGAATCCATCTCACCTGCCGCCTTTCAGGCTAGAGTTTTAGATGTTTTACAACGAGAAACAACAGAGTCATCTGTTTTGGTCAAACTTTGAAAACCATTATGTGCAAGCATGCACCTAAATAAAAACTCCAGTTAATAAAAGTTTTCTATTTAATGCATATGTGTCAAACTCGAGGCCCGGGGGCCAAATGTGGCCCTCGTTGACATCTTATCTGCCCCCTAAGATGTTATTTTAAATGTAAAATACTTTTATCACTTTTTTTTCCAGTAATCTTTGATTATGATGTCAAACGTGCAACAGACAACGTCAAATGAGACCAGTCAAACTCTTGTTGAGGAACCTGCAACGAAGAAAAGATGTTCGGTCTCTGACTTGAGTTAATGTAGATTCTGAAACTGGCCCTTAGTTTGAACAAGGTTTTAATTTTGGCCCCATTTTGTAAATGGTTTGACACCCCCGATCTAATGAAACCAGTAGATTGCGTTGAGTAATATGCAAGCGTTGACATTGCTATAGGAGTTGCTGTGAGGCCATATTTTTAGAAAATCACATTTCTTTATTTAATTTTTTCTTCTTTCGGCTGCTCCTTCTTCAGGGGTCACCACAGTGGCACAAAGACTTGGTGATTGTTTTTATGCTGGACGTCCTTCCTGACACAACCACAGAGCTACCACAGCCTCTGTGTGGAGCAGAGAGCTGCCATCTAGGGCGCCCAGGGGAGCAGATGGTGGGGGTTAAGGGCCTTGCTCAAGGGCCCAGAGTGTGGCAAATGAGGCTGGAGGCAGGTGTGTGTGTTTCACCTTTCCCCAGCTTTCACCCCATGTCTCTTTGGCTCCTACACACCTGCCCCCTACCCTAAACACCCCAGGTGTCTTTCATTATCAATCACGGGTGTTCCTATTTATTCTGTGTCTTGTCCTCTTCTCGTTGTTCTCCTTCGTGTCATGTTCTGTTCCTGCTCCTCCCATGATCACCTCCACACTTGTAAGTTTTTCTGCTACGTCAGTCCTTTTTGTTGTGAATAATAAATATACTTTTTCTAAGCCACAAGTTCCCAAGTTCTGTCTGCACCCTGGGTTCAACCTCATGCTCAGATCATGGCAGTTTTGATGTCGTCTGTCTGAGGAGTTGAACCGACGACCTTCCGATCACAGGCGCACCTTCTTTAGCCTCTGTTCCACCACTCCCCCTTTTAGAAACTCACATTAGCCACTCAAAATTTCTAAATGGCAACCATTTTTCAAAATGGCAGACAATAGTATTTTTTATTTTATGGCATCTCAATATTTTGACCTTTATAAATGTATAAATGTGTAATGAGATAATGTGGTGAGAAATATACTCATGCTAAATTACCAATGTGATCGTTGTATGGAACTGAAAATTCAAAATCAAAGTTCTTTATTTGTCACTTGTGCACAGACCAACAAAAGGTAAACAAATGGTACCAACAAACATTTGTTTACCAACAAATGGTGAAAAACAAAAATAAGAAAATATTGTTTTAGTTATCTAATCTTTAAAAACAACAAAAAAATTGCCTTTATGATGATTAAACGGGTTTTTATATTGTACATTGACAGCCGTTTTGATATTTCTTATGGCTAACGGACTTTTTAAAAAGAGTAACGTCTTAGGAAGGTCTGTGCAAACTTTTATGCTTGCTCCAGATCTGAACAACATTGTTGAATTTGGACATTTGTCCTGAGCAAGCACTTGGCGACAGTGAAAAGAAACGACCCCCCTTCAACAAGAAGAAACCTCCAGCAGAACTAGAACTAGAACCGGGCTCAGGACGGGCGACCATCTGCCTCAACCAGCTGGAGTTTTTGTGACAGGCTGCTGAAGAGTCCAGAGATCCTATTGAAAACGTGTCGACAAAAAACTGGTCCGTTCCTCGAGTTCAAGAGTTGTTTTTAATGCCCCAGTGATTTATGGGTAAACAAACCCTTTACAAATAAACCCAAACAAATAAAACAATAAAATAAAAGTGGAATGGGGAAAAAGGAACAAGAAAAACAAACATTTATATTCAAAGCAGTTTAAAAATTCAGAAGACAGTCTGGTTGATGGAAGGAGACTCTGAAGAAGTGAATCTGGGTCTTTGTGTGTCGCTGCATCCTCTGCACGCCTCTTCCTTTTCTCCCTGCACTTCCTCCAGAACGCCATTCTTAAACCTCCTCCGAGGGAGACGTGTTGTTCCTGGACAGAGGGACTTTCAGGGGCCTCTGTGGCGTCGCAGCCAAACGTTGATCAGATGGCCCCTCCACCCACCCACACACACGCTTGGCAGGTGTGCAGGAGAACTGAGAACATGATGGCCATCTCCCTCTCCTGCCTCCACCTTCCTGCTTCTCCGGGGGTGAGGAGAACGGTTTTGATTGTGACGTTTTATCTGCGTGCGCCTTTAGGACCTCGATATTTCACGGCTGGTGTCAGAGGTCACCTCGTTCCCAGAGGCCGACCCGGGCGTTCTCTGAGTTTTGCAGTGGAACGTCTTCCTGATCACTGCTGGTTCTCCCTGCGTCAGAGAGATGATGAGCCACAGGCTGTACAGCAGGGGTGCCCAATACGTCGACCGTGATATACCGGTAGATTGCATGGCATTATGGGTAAATTGCTAAGGCATTAGCTACATTTTACCCTCAAGATCCGTAAAGCTGACAGAGGTGTAGTCATTTCTGGTTTCTCAGTAGCTGTGGAGGACATCTTTATTTGGATTTGCTCCACGCTTGTAGACAGCGTGGTGGCGCAGTTGGTAGAGCTGTTGCCTCTCAGCGAGAAGTTCGCTGGATCGAATCCCAACCAGAGGGTCTTTCTGGGTGGAGTTTGCATGTTCTCTCCGTGCTGCGTTGAGTTTTCTCCAGGTACTCCGGTTTCCTCCCACTGACCAAAAACATGCATGTTAGGCTGATTGGTAACTCTAAATTGGTGAGAGAGAGAGACTGAATGGTTGTTTGTCTCTGTGTGTCCCTGTGATGGACTGGAGACCATTTCCCTGCCTCTTGGACAGTGACTGCTCCATATGGACACCAGTGCCCCCCGCGACCCAAAAAGGAAGAAGCGGGTGAAAGATAACGGGTGGATGGTTAACTGCTTGTAGGTTAAGGAGTTTCATTAAAACCTGTGCCGTGGTTCGTAGATATTTTGCTAACAGACACACACACAAACCGGAGGCCCAAATCCGAGCAGACCCCCAGAGATTTAATGTTCCTGCCCCTCTTTATTGTGTTTTTCTGCTGTTTGAGCGTCCTCCTCCTAATCTCTGGGGTTTTGCCCAGAAAGACATCAGTGATTCACTAATACAATCAGCAGAACCACAGCTGCACCACCACGATGGCTAATTACATCATGGAGTCAGTGATAAAGTCTGGACGGGGCTGCTGCGTCTTTCTGGGAAGATGAGGCACTTTTTGTGGCCTTTTAGCAGGTTTTTTTTTTTTCCTCCTTTGAAAGTTTAGCGGAAAAGCCATTAATGAATTTCCAGTCAACAAAGGCCTGAATCTACTTTGTTTAAAAGAAGAACATGTCATAGTCAGATCTATGACATGAGATGAGGCTAAATTTAACATTACAATCCAATTCAATCAGTCAAACTACTGTTATTATACTATATGTTCCAAATTTAAATAAATCACTTTCATTTTCCAGGAAGTTTAGATCTGAGTGATGCAGAGTTGAATACGTTTTTACTCGTATGAAACAAAGTTCAATATATTTTTTACTTTCCAGACCAGAAGTCATGAACATGACCTAAATACATATTTCTGATCTTTTCAAACGGGGTTATATAAGAACCTTATTAGCAATAACCGTCTCACCTGTTGTAGATAGCTCTTTGAATGGCTTTAAGTTGGATAAACAAGAGTTCTGTTCTGACTGGATTGATGTCTCTTTTTAAGTCTGCTTATTCAAACAAGTCTAACGCCAAAATAGATACTGTCTTTTTAAAATAACTCCAGTCTTAAAGATTTCACAGCACTAAAAATGACGAGCTAATGGCTAGTCCGAAGTGATGCTTTTACCGAATCATAACTTTCATTCAAATTAATTTTTATAAACATTTACATCACCAGTAAATTCATATGACACAGTTACTTATAGAGGCAACATATTAATATATGGAAGTTCTTAAGGCTGCACCAGAAGTGCTACAGCTAACTGCTGCTGCTGTTTAGGCTCGAAACTGATTGCATAATTCTGTTCCTTCAATATTTATTAAGGTTTTCACAGGAAAATGTTTCAACATCGCATTGAAAATGTGCAAAACGTGAATTAAACGTGCTTTAACAAGTTAATTTAACACGTTTTCACATGCAAAATGAACGTGTGACATTTTAGAGGTTACAGTTTTTTTAAGATGACAACAATCCACTTTAATCTGCACCTTGCTCCGACTAGCTTTTAGTTCGTCAGTTTGTTCATAATTAAACTTTTTTTTTTCCCAAAGGGAAGCTGTTGCGAGCTATCTAAAACAGGTAAGATATTGTTTATACCCTTCACACACAACGGCACTTTAAATCATCTGACTTGGAAGAAAAGCATAATAAAAATAAACTTACTCATACGTATTATGAAAACAAACAAATGTTTATGTTGTTTACATTAGTGGAATGAATTTTAAACCAACTCTGTCTCTGTCTGAATCGTCATTTGAGGAAAAAAGAATAATAAAAACTAAAACTAATTACACTTGTATATAATAAGAATTCTGTGTAATAATGTGAAATTAACAGAGGTGTAAAGTTTTATTAAAAAAAACATAAAATCTTTGAGATCTGAGCTTTAAGATGGTCACGCTCTGACTAGCCTTTAGCTCATCAGTCTGGTCAGAGTAAAGCGCTAAATTAAAACGGAGCAAAGAGCTATCTGCAACAGGTAAGATATTAACTCTTTAAACCCGTTCCATCGAAAAGATTAGAACTATCACTTTACCAGAATAAATAGGTCAATTTACACCATTAATGTGATATTATGTTGTCAATCTCACCGGTTGTAAAAGTTTTATACGATATAAATATTTTTAACGTTTTATATTATTTAATAGAAAGAAGTAATTTTCGTTAGCCTTTTGAAACACTTGAGAAACACTCAAATTTTAAAACGGTTCCTGTTTGTCGCTCAAACAAAACTTGTGCATTATAAAAAGACAGAAACGTGCATTTCTAATTATTTCTGATGGATCACGTCAGTAACTGCCGCTAACACGAACGTTAGTAAAACGGTGTGAAAGTCTGAAAATCTCTTTTTTCATTCGTACTTGAGGCTTTTCTTGTCTTCATATTTTAGTTTGACGTCTTTGCTCTCTTTTCGTTCTACAGCCTGTGGAAAACACGTTTCTCTTGTTACTCTGTTAACAATCGATACATGTCAGTTTATACTCTCTCCAGGTTGGGAAGATGTTGTTTTTGTAACCCCTAAATCAAACCGGTGCTCCAAAATAAAAATAAAATATTTCAGAGTGCGTATGAAACTATCCTTGAAATAAAAATAAGAGCTTGTTTCTGACCTCCGACAGGAAAACTGTGGCGTCGGTGCAGGCTGTGATATTCAACACCATTCTGATTTTTCTTTTAAGAGCATCCGGAGCCGAACAGGCAGGATCAAATCAGCAGATGTATTGATTGGGTCAGGGGGGACAGGATCTGGTATCTCTCTAATCACTGAGAAATGAGGAGCTCTTTGAGCCGCGGTGTTTCCGTCGGCGAAGACAGCCAATCGAACGGGGCTCTGCCTCATCTGAAATTCATCTTTAATCTTTATGAATTATGAATCGAATTCTGCGGTTGAAAAAGAATACGGCATTTACATAACCCCTCTCTGACCAGAGCTTCATGTTTTATGCCTGCTGCGGCTCTGCACTACAAATGGTTGTTTTTCAGAATCAGAACCGAGTGTCGGTGCTTGCAAATAGAATGGGTGCTCATAAGTAATGAAGTATGCATTTATAGGTGCTGTGTGTACAGCGCACGTGCGATTTCCATTAGAATCGCTCATCCTCGGTGAATCATGCAAGTCAGCAGGCGGACCCGGAGTCGTCTCTCTCTGGGCGGCATCACGGCAGCATGAGTAAAGGCATTTTCAGACACAAAAAACAGGGATTTAAATTTCAAATGGGATTTGGAAGCACATCTGTAGATGGGTTCACATCATTTTTTTACCCCTCCTTTTTCTTTTTCTCCTTCTTTTTTCCTCTTCATCTCTTTCTCCGACTCTCTCTCTCGTCAACCTTTTCAAAAAGCATCTATATTCTCACACCAGGCTGTAGGGGCATCTTGTCATGTTGCTATGCTACCTGAATGTCAAGCAGAATGTCAGAGGGATGGCAGAGTGCGAATATACAAAAAAATAATGGAGCTTCTTCTGATCGCAGAGCCGGAGGAGGAAGAAAACACTCCGCGTGTAATAATAATTAGCATCAAGGCCCTTCATTACGAACAAAACAATTTTAGGCTCTAAAATAAGAACATGTTCATGATAAAACATAAACATACGCTCATAAGAGTTGTTTTATAAGCCTAAAAACTGCTATAAAACGAGCGCTCGTGTGATATCCATTAGCCTAGCCTAAACAAACATGGCTACATAAAAATGTAGATGTTTAATATTAGCTATTGTAGGATTTTTTCAGAAATGAGAGGTGTCACGACTGATATATTTCTAACTACTGAACACTTTTTGACAGATTATCACTTTCGGAGCATTAAAAATGCTACTATTGAGGGTTTTTAATGATATTTTCCTAGCCATGGATGCAGGTGATTCTGGACCTTACACCTGCTTTTGACACCACTGACCACGAGATTCTCATTTCTAGGCTGGAGCAGTAGGTGGGCATCGCAAGGTCGGCCCCCAAATGGTTTAGGTCCTACCTCTTTGACAGAACCTTTTGTGTCAACATCAAGGATTTTATTTCAACATTGGCATCTCTTCAGTAGGGGGGTACCGCAGGGGTCCATTCTCGGTACTCTTTTCTTTATACCTGCCGCCACTAGGTGCTATTTTTTGTAAACACAGCACACTGTATATTTTCATTTTTACAACTGTCAAATTTACTTCCATCTGAAGCACACTGGTGCGTGTTCTATCTAACCTCTTCTTGACTGCCTGACTGACATCAGAGACTGGATGGATTTAAATTTCTTAAACTTTCATAAGAAAAAGACAGAAGTCATGTTGTTTCCACCTAATGGCACAATCAAGAACCACTGCATCGACCTTTCCTCTAGACCTGTTAGATGGTAAATGGTAAATGGACTGTACTTATACAGCTCCTTTCTATCTTATTTCAAGACACTCAAAGCGCTTGACTCTACAATCTGTGCCTCATTTACCCATTCATACAGCTCTATACTAGATCTCTACAAAGCTAATGGAACAAATCATTCTAATGAGACTAACCAGAGCTTTATCACATTCATACAATGATGGGACACACATCAGAGACTATGAGGGGTTCAGTGTCTTGCCCAGGGACACTTCAGCATGTGACTGCTGGCAGATTCGAACCCCCAACTCTCGCATTGGAGGACGACTGCTCTAACCACTCAGCCACAGCCGCCCCCGTTAGAGAAGCAAGTAATCACTAATCTGGGAGTGATAATGGACCGTTCCATGAAACTAAAGTCATGTAAACACGATTGTTAAATCCTGTTTTTTTCAGTTGAGGCAGCCGTCTAAACCGAAGCCCATACTGTCCACAAGTAACCTTGAGACAGTGATACACGCTTTCATAACATCCAGTCTAGATTACTACAAAACACTTCTTTTTGGAATCATTTAGACCTCTATTGCACGTTTACAAATGCTGCAGCCCAATTTTTAACTAGTACAGGCAACAGAGAGCACATTTCTCCAGTTCTGGCCTCCCTGTACTGGCTCCCGGTTCACTTGCAAATTCATTTTAAATCCCTTCTGCATGTTTTAAAATCTCTGAACGGTTCTGCCCCTTCTTATCTCACTGATCTGCTGCAGCCATATGTCCCACAGCGCTCTCTAAGGTCAGCAGACCAGATGCTTTTATTGGTTCCAGGCACTTGTTTTAAGCTCAGGAGGTGACAAGACCTTCTCTGTTGCAGGTCCAAGACTGGAATAAGTTACCACTGCATGTCAGGCAGGCTCCCTCTCTCACCCTTTTTAAGTCTTATTTGAAAACTCACGTTTGTTCCCTGGCTTTTGAGTTGATTTTAACTTGACTGTATTTTATCCTGTGTCCTTTGCCTGTTTTTTTTTTTTTTTTTTTTTTGCTGTACTTCACTTTGGTTGGCCTTGTTGCTGTTTTTAAGTGCTTTATAAATAAAGTGGTATGATATGGTAAGTTTTTAGCACTTTAGAGTTGTGATGGGGTGAATAGTTGATTCCTGATGCATGGACCACTCTGATGAGGGGAAATAAAAGCACATCAACACTTTTCTCAAGGTTCTCTCTAGACTCTAATGTCTTTCTTTGTACCTGAAGGAGTTGAATTGGATCGTCGTGATGTGCAACGTCACGGAAGTCCAACAAAGTCCCCAAGGCAAAGTGTTGGGAACTGTAAAATGTATTGATGCCACCATTTTCCACACCACTCCTTCCTGCAGTTACGTAAGCTCGTCCAGCACTTCTCAGCGTTAAAGGCTCCAGCAGCTGCGTTAAATTGGGACAGAAAGAGGAATGGATTGAAGACTGATCCGGCACTGTCTGTAACGTCTTCCTCTCATCCCAGACTAATTATCAACTCCTTTCTCACTTCACGGACAAAATTAGAAATTTGTTTTTCGATCTCGTCTCCGCCGTCGCAGTTTTTGTTTTCCTTTGCCTTCGGAGGGATGAGGGAGGCATTTCGCTGCAGCATCAAGGATTTCAATCTCATTTTCTGCTCTGAATTACTGTTTAATGAATATAAGGTTTTGGATTTGGAGACAGGCAGACTAACTAATGGGTTTGTTAGTTTGTTGAGTAGCATGCCACACTCATTATTGCTTTCAACGCTGCGTTTAACTTGATTTGCAGGCCAAATCCATCGGAGAGAAGATGATGCGCTCACATATATAAATGCACGCATGCTCATAATGTAATTATCTGATTTAATAAGTTATTAATACGGTTTGTGGCTCAGTTGGAAATAGAAAAGTGGACGGCTGAAAACACTAAAGCAACTGATGATCATGTTGTGATTGATTTAAATTTTATTTTGTGAGGGAACATCATGTTACACTGAAGACTAACAGGATGAGAAAGCCACTCAGGGGCATGGCTACTGAGTTAAAAAAAAAATACAATTGCTTTTTCATTTTTAAAAAGCCTTTAGAAAGTTTCTCGACTGTTGTTTACCTGTTTCTTTTTATTAATATTCTCGTTTTTTTCCCCCTCCGTATGATTTTTGAAATTTAACTACTTACCAATAGTTAATTTAAACCATCCATATATATAAAAATGGCTAATACATTTTATTTATTTTTTGGGGGTAAATTTTATGCTTTTTATTGAGATATTTAGCTTTATTCGCATTTTTCCCCTAATAAAATATATCAAAATATCTTAATTTCTTTCAAGAAACTACTTTTCTTTGAAATCTACTTCAGCATACTTTGGCTAATGCTAATTTTGCCGATGCTGACTCTACTAAAGCTAACTCTGCTAATGCTTACACTTGAATGTCCCCTTTGGGGGCCAATAAAGCGGTTTCTGTTCTACTCATCCTATTTTTGCTCGTTTTACTATTGCTAATCCTACACCTAATACCGTTTTTACTGCTGCTAATGCTATTAATAGTTCTACAACTTCTAATCCTGCAGGGAGCTGCCATCTAAGGTGCCCGGGGGAGCAGATGGTTGGGGTTGAGGGCCTTGCTCAAGGGCCCAGAGTGGGGCAAATGAGGAGGCAGGTGTGGGTTTTTCATTCAACCTTTATTTCTACAGGTAAATCCCATTGAGCCCCGAGGACTCATTTACAAGAGAGACCTGATTTCAACAAAGAATGAGGACAACAATGGACAACAGCGACAACAATAGACAGTTATAAAAAGGCATACAGATTTTTTTTTTTTTTTACAAATAAGATGGCTAATAAAAAATAAAAAAAGTAACAAAAAACAGCTAGATTCTAAGGCGAATGTAGAAAACTAAAAACAGGAACATGTCTGCACTGGTCCCTGCCAGGAGTCCAACAGATTCTTAGATTCAACAGATTCAAAGGGTGATTCACTTTTCCCACGCACATTTTGATGTCGGTCTGGGGAGTTGAACCGGTGACCTTCCAGTCACAGGCCCACCTTCTCTAACCTCTGTGCCACCACTCCCCCTGTTTAATACTGCTAATGTGAATTGTATTACGGCTAATTCAAATGCTGCTAATCCTTATTCTACCAATGCTAAACGCTAACAATTAAACTGCAAATTCTAACTAGCCTTTTTGTAATTATTTATTTATTATCCATCATTTTCTGCTTTCTGCTAGAGGGTTGCTGCTTTTAGCTTTTTTACTACTATATCTTACCCTTTTGTTACTTTAAGCTTTTAACAAGCTTTTTTTTTCCATTTAACCTTTATTTATACACGTTAATCCCATTGATCCTCGGGGACACACAAGAGAGACCTTTTGCTTCTTTGGGCAGCATTTTCCTGCTTTTAGCTAGCAATTTTAAATTTTAGCTTTTAGCTAGTCCTTTATTCTAGCCTTTTGCTACTTTTAGCTTTCAACAAGACTTTTGCTACTTTTAACTTGTAAGTTTTCACTTTTAGCTTTTAGTTAGTGTTTTGCTTCTTCTAGCTATTAGCTAACATTATACTCCTATAATAGTTAGCATTTGGGCCGAGATGGTGTAGAGGCAGGGCAGCCGGCTTGGGACCCGAAAGTCCCAGGTTCGATCCCCAGTCACTGCACATCACGTGGCGTCTCTGGGCAGCACGTCTCATCCCCAAAATGTCCCCCGGGCGCTTTCAATAGCTGCCCACTGCACCACCTGGTGGTGGATGGGTTAAATGCAGAGACTAATTTCGCCATTGTATGGAAACATACAGTGCTGACATTGTGATGACATTATTATTATTATTATTATTATTATTTCATTACTTTTAGATTTCAGCCAGTTCGTACCTTTTAGCATCTGTTTTGCTTTTTTCTAAACTAAATATAAAAGCTTCAGCTCCTTCAGCAAAGTCATTCACCACTCAGCATTCACGCTGCATTTTTGTGGGAAATGCAGTTTCTCATTACTCCTTTAAAGATTATTTTTACAACATCTCTGCTTTACTAGACTGCCAATAAAAGAAGGGAGGAATAATAGAGAAAGATAAAGGGTTTCAGCTCACACAGCCTCAAGGACATCACATATTGTAATATGATTCTAGAAAACATTCTTTAAAGTAACAAAACTGAGAATGCCACTTAACAAAAGCTCTTGAGAAACCTGTGAAGCATTCAGCAACAATAAAAGTATTCTGTGATGTTTTGTGGGTAAATCTGAACTGGTAGAGGATACGACCAACGCACTGAATGAAAGAGCGAGAGCTCTTTTTAACAATCTCGAATGTTGGTTTTGCTTTAGAAGACTGTCTGTGACCATCAGTTTTCTGCTGACATGAAACAAAGACGCGGCTTCTCGCTGGTCTCTTTTCATCCTTTGATAAATGTCTGAGGGAGGTCCCTAAACGTCACCTTAATGGTGTCACCGTGGTGATTATCAAGCATCCTCGTTTCCTCGTCGAGCTCGAGGCTGTCCACGGAAATGTCAGATGCATCCCGAGTTACGAGTCATTAGGGGAGCTAACCACACCGAAGACAGCTGTGGAGTGCCGTCTTTAAGGTTAGCCATCTGGACGCAGACCAAGCCTGGGAACAACCCGACGTCAGGACCGCAACTCAAAGCTTCAGTCTTTTAAAACTTACAGACAAATGAAGTGAGATATATGCTGTTCATCATTTGCGGTCTTTGGAAATCTATTTACTTTCTCCGATTGCCCCTCAACTAATCATCCTGAAGTTGTAATTGATTGAAATAGGAGTTAATGTGTTATGTTTACGAGACAATCGACTGAAATAAATGGTAACGAAGTGTGCTAATATACAGGCTTATACAATGTACTGTATGTATTTAGACTTGAAAACATAATATTCTAAAGAACTTTATACACTGAGTTCATATCTTTTAAAAGTATTTTTAATGTGTCATCGAACCAAAGTTATTAAGTACACAACACTTGCTCTGTATCTCTAGTTATTAACCCTTTTTGGTAAAAATGGACGTATCAAGCAGTAAAGCTGTCTTGATGGTCGCATTAGGTCTATGTTTGTTCCCCAACTTTTGCCACGTTTATAGAATCAACAGATGAGCTTTTTCTTTCTTTATTGTTTTAAAACCAACAACTTAAGCTATTAAAACTACAAAGGTCAGATTACAGGTATGTAGTGGTCTTCTCAGTCATGGAGTCATCGTAAACGACAACAGAAATTTATCCATCCATTGGCTTCCAAGTCTTCATTTTCTCGGGTCTCAGAGGTGACAGCATAGACATTAATACGTAGACGCCCCGTTGGATGTTGGACGGTGTTCCTACGTCGGCGCCGTCTTGGTGGAGTTCGGAGGAAAACGGAGACGGTAAAATCATAGACATTATTACGTATTAATGTCTATGGGTAAAATGCCTCGTACGTGTGCTGCTTCAACAACTCTCTTGATCGTTTTTCAGCCATAGTCTGCATATCTTTCACCATTACAACAGTGTCTTCGGAGTGTACTTGTCAACGTTACGGAAAATGGATTCCCGCGCAGAATTCATTTATTCGTTTAATTTTCATTCATTCATTCAACCTGGTATTTATTTTTGTCTGCTCATGGTATTATTCAAAATATATACAGTTAATTATATAACAACTTAGTTAACAAATCCATAGTTGAAAAGGAACTGTTAACAGTTCCTTTAAAGGCTTTATTTTTAATTAAAGGTTTGTAACATTTATTGTTATTCATATATTATTAAAGTGTAACATACACTGGTTTTTGCACTACTTTACAGCTGATGAAACATGAATTACTGGTGTATGGGATCAATAAAGTTATTGTACTAAACTAAGAAGCTTTACTACATTGTTTTTGGTACTTGTTTCCAACTTTAGTGTGTGTGTGAATTAAATAAGCTGGGCCATTAACGTAAATTTCACCGTTAAAATGTGCTTTAAAATCCTATTTGTATTAGTTCACAGCGCAGCTTTGACTCCTCCAATATGGCGGACACACAGTTGCGTCACATCAGTGGGCCACCCCAGTCAACGGGGCGTCTACGTCTATGGGTGACAGGTCCAGGAGGGAAACCCAGACTTCTCTCACCCAGTGACACTTTTCAACTCCTCCTGGGGGAAAAAGGCATTCCCAGACCATAGAAGATATATAATCCCTCCAGAAAGTTCATGGTCTGCCTTGGTTTCCCTCAAAGGAAGGTGCCCAGGTGTGGTCCAGATCAGATGCCCTAACTGTCTCAGCTGATTTGTTTTGATGCAGAGGAGCAGTGACTCGACTCAGAGCTCTCCTAAATGATGGAGGCCATCTTACGGAGACGCTTGTATCCAGGATCTTGTTCTTTCAGCCAGTATGCATTCTCTGTTAGCATAAGTGAGGTTTGGAATGTAGATGGACCAGTAAACTGAGAGCTTTGTTTTTTGGTTCAGCTTCTTTTTCTCCACAACAGTCCAGAGGAACTGCGGACAGGCCTCGATTCGTTGGTACATCTCTTGGTCCATCCTACCATCACTTTTGACTCTCAGATGCTTAAACGCTTCTATTTGAGGCAAATACTACCCCCGGCACGTTGGGAGTGTTCTACTTTTTGTAGTTGAGCACCATGGTCTCGTACTTAGAGGAACAGGCTTCCATCCGGGCCACCTCACACTCAGCTGTGAACCAACCCAACACACACTGAAGGTTATGACTTGAAGAGGCCAACAGAACCACATCATCTACAAAAAGCAGAGATCCTGAGGATTCCCTCACCTGACCTCCTCTCCAGAACTGAGCTCTAAAATCCTACATCATAAACAGGATCAGCACAGGAGGAAATACACGTAAAGCCGTTCTACACCAGGTTTAGAACTTCTTTAAAACTTATAGCATCTTATTTCCTGGTTCAAATCAAGGTTTTAGTAACAATAAGACATTCTGCTACGCAGTTCCTTTTCTCTTGCATCAAACAAGCTGCCCCAAAAAAGTTCTTAATGTCTGAAAAAGTTAGCAAAATATTTGCTGTTTCTTTATATTTATTTTAAAAAGGCAGTTTTGGCAGGAAGAGAGGATTTGTTGAGTAAACCACAAAAATAGACTTAGAACTCAGCTCAAGTTTCATCTCTGCAGGTGTGTTTTAAGTTTCCTGCAGCGATCCGAATCATTTACGATCCCTGGACTGGTGGATAAATAACATATCTCCTGTTGGCCGCTCATCTCAACCCCTACAGCCTTAACACCTGCCTGCAAGGAAGTACTCCAAGGTCGTGTGGAGGGTAGCATGTCTGACTGAGCACACATACAGTTCCTGATCTGCATGAATTTGCTCGGGGTGTAGAAACATGTACACGGACACGGAAGAAACACACAAACACGCTTGAAAAATGTAAGTTTAATGAGCGAAGTCTGGAGCTTCTCTTCTCACCTGTCACCTCTCATTAGACGGTAGCGTGGCGGCTGACCTTGGTCGTCTTTCCTGGGGCCGAGCTCTGTGTGTGTGCGTGTGTTCGTTAATTCAGGGGAAGGGGCCGCCTCGCCCTAATGATGGGACTGTGAAATCGGGCCTGAGCCCAGCGCCATCTCTCATTACGCCCCTCCAAATTCATTTGCTCCGTAGGTTCTGCCTGCTCATGCATGCGCCGCACGCCGCTTTGCCCGTGTGGCTTCGCCTGTACCCGCTGCTCGTCGACATCTAGTTCACAAGTCCAAGCACAAGTACAGACATGAACACACGCAAACACATGTAGACTGAATTATTCAGGGACAAATGCAGAGTACACATATTGTAGCATACATGTAGTTTTCATCTGCTCAGGTGGTGATGAAAAAACAAATTGATGAAGCAAATGTTCAAGACACATCACAATAAAAATGACTACAACAACAAATACACAACTTAAACAATCAGAAAGCTTCATTCTTCAGTTAAAACTTCACATTTTTCATGCTTTTTAACTTGAACTAATGACTTAAAACTAATAATTTCTCCAAAATGTAAAAAAAAAAAAGGTGATATGCCATCTGTTGAATGACGATTTTTATCACGCACTCTGGAAGGTAAAAGGATGATAAATATTTTTATTTGTGTCTGAATGGGTCTGTTAGCATTATCTCTCACGAAATACTGGACAAATTTAATTAATCTCAGAAATGTACCGTTGGAGGAACATCTAGAATGGATTGACGTTTGGGGTTTAACCAAATTCAAGATGGCCACCACAGCTAATCTACTTTAGTCAACAGCCAGTTTTACAAATATTTTGCTAAAATTTTATTTGGTAGTAGCTGCGAGTCATCGCAAGCACATACTCCAAATTCTAACATGTTGCGCAACATCTTTGCCTAATCTTTTTATGCCAGTCCAATGTCTGTTAGCAAAATATCCCACAAAACACTGAAAGGAATCTATATTAGCTAAAATATTCTGTAATTTGACAGTTTTGGTGCAGCAGCAGCTGGCAGTCTTTCACAACACTCTATGAGATCTCACATAACGATGAGGGGGCATTGGAAATAAAAAATAAGCAACGTGCCAACTTCCATTTTGGTGTGTGGCTGCATCTAGGCGTAAAAAAAGTCATGCTTGAAATATGGGTTGCCATGTCAAAATCCAAGATGGCCACCACCATACATATGTAAACCAACCACCCATATCATTTGAGGAAACTGTGCTTGCTAGTTTTTTATTGCGTGAAAGTATAGTTTCCTCAAATGATTGGGGTGGCCAAAGATTAATCTACGGTGGCCAAGGCCACTATTAGCCACCCCCTGGCTCCACCTGTGGATAAAATGTCTGACTCCGCTCCCCATGATCAGTTATTCTGCGCCACCAAACATCCGTCCATTATCTTTTACCCGCTTCTTCCTTTTCAGGTCATGGGCGTCACTGGTGCCCACGTCCAGCTATCACTGTACGAGAGGGACACATAGAGACAAACGAGACAACCGTAGGGACAATTTGGAGTCACCAATCAGCCTAACATGCATGTTTTTGGTCTGTGGGAGGAAGCCGGAGTACCCGAAGGAAACCCACGCATACATGGAGAGAACATGCAAACTCCACCCAGAAAGGCCCCTGGACCGGGGTTTGAACCAGGGACCTGCTCGCTGAGAGGCAGCAGCTCTACCAGTTGCGCCACCGTGCTGCCCCCACTTGAATATCTTTCACTAAAAACATTTAGGTTTTCTTGCGTTCTCTGATCAATTCAGTCCAGAAAAAAACACTCATCTGAAAAACTACGAACACTCCCTGTTCAAATCCTCCAGCGATGGGGCACACCGGTATACTGCTTGATTTTTAGGTCATTTCTCACCATAAGATGGTATTAGGCAGGCGATATGTGAAAACTGGGCATTTCATTCCTGTAGAAAACAATAAAAAAGTGTAAAAATTGTACTTGTTGGGGCCTGGGGGGGGTTGTTTCCTTATCCACGTGGGAGGGATGGGATTGACTGACATCCACATAAACCATCTCCTCCTGACCTTGAGAAGCGCAGCGCTGTAATCCTGCAGGACAAGCGAAAAGAAACCGTTCTAAACACTCAGGAAGGTTCTGGACCTTCGGACTTCCTCTTTACGTTAAAGCCAGGACCAGCAGCGCTCATGTCAAAGGCTGCTCCGTTTGTGTTATCTGGTCTTGTATGTGTGTGTTTTTATTCATGTGTGTGAGAGTGTGTGTGCTCATCACAACAGATGGTATCATGATGACATCATTGCACGCCGGGGTTATGCTCCGAAACTCAGCGGTGGAGGAAAATATTAAAACGGCGGCATTGCCACCAGTGGTTCTCAAATATGGAGCTGGGACCACTCTGTGGGTCGCAAGACGCCAAACTGGGAGTCCTGAAGTGATCACTGGAAATCCAACTAAATTTTAATATAATTTATTTCAGAATATTTTACTGTCGTTACAAAATATGAAATTAATAGTTATGAATAAAAATGTAGTTTTAGATGAGTTTAGGCCGTTCACTTTACTGTTATCGCTCGCTGTCGAAGGGGAAGGCGGAGCGACAATGTTTTTGCCTGTGTCTGTGTGTTTGTCTGTTAGCAAAATATCTCGTGACCCAATGGATCGATTTTAATGAAACTTTCAGGAACTAATGAATGTCCAGCTATGTCTGATTACCTTTTAGAGCCTTTCTAATTCAAGATGGCTACCACAGACAACTGATCTTAGAAAATACTAAACTGGCTATAAGTCAGTAAGTTTTACAGATATTTAGCTAACATTTGGTGTGGTAGTAGCTGAGAGTCATCCCTGACACGCAGAGAGTGACATCTTGTGATGTAATACAAGAGTTTTGAAGTTTGGCCAGAATGTTAAGTCTGTCATTTCTAAAAGTAAGATGAGAGATGAAGGAGTAGTAGTGGTGGGTGATACACATTCCTTTAAAGAATGCTAAGACTTGACATAACCAAGGATGTTTGTGGTTGCAAGTCTTTGCTGTTGTCACGTTTCGACTATGATGTTTGCAGATGACATTGTGATCTGTAGTGAGATCAGGGAACAGGTGGAAGAGAACTTGGAGAGGTGGAGGTATGCACTTGAAAGAAGAGGAATGAACGTTGTAGTAAGACAGAGTCCATGCAGGACTTCAAGGACTTGGGGTCCACAGTCCAGGAAAATGGGGAGTGTGGTAAAGAGGAGAAGAAGAGAGTCCAGGCTGGATGGAGAAACGTTTCAGGAGTGATTTCAGACAAAAGGTTCAAAGGTCAAATGAAAAGTTTACAAGACAGTGGCGAGACCAGCTATGTTGTATGATCTGGAGACAGAGACATGGACAAAAAGACAGGAGACAGAACTGGAAGTGGCAGAAATGAAGATGTTGAGGTTCTTCTTAGGAGAGACAAGAATGGATGAGATCAGGAATGAGATCATCAGAGGTACAGCACAGGTTGAACACCTAGAAGGTGCTTTTATAAGACTGAGCTGAAGACAGCACCTCAGACTGAAGAAGTCTTTCGAATGAAAGCCGAAACGTTTCTACACTTTTTTTGTTTTGTTTTGTTTTTTGAATGTCCAGAGGACCAGACTTAACTTTTTGAGATTTTTCTACCTGGATTATTGAGCATGCATCAGGACACAGGTTGAACAACTGGGAGATAAAGTTAGAGAGGCCAGACTGAGATGGTTTGGACACGTCCAGTGGAGGGACAGTGGGTATATTGGTAGAAGGATGTTGGAATTGCAGCTGCCAGGAAAAAGACAAAGAGGAGATCTATGGATGCAGTTAGAGAGGACGTGGAGGTAGATGGAGTGAGGACACAGAGGACAGAGATGGAGGACGATGACTCGCTGTGGAGACCCCTGAAGAGGGATAATGCCGAAAGAAGAAGAAGCTGTTCCAGGGTCAGAGGCAGAAAAGTTTGGGAATATTCTGAGGAGTTGCAGAAACCAGAGCGTTCAGCTCCGGTTTGCTTCACTGAGCACCTCACGCGCCGCGGCTCCTCGTCTCGTCGGTAACGAATGTCAGCGCCGACAGTTGAACCGGACTTGAACAGACGTGCCTCGCGTCTCTCTGCCGTGTTCTCCTTCATTCGTTCAAGTTGCCCTGAGCACCCGAGCTTCTTTCTCACCTGCGCCTCTTCTTCTTCTTTTAATCTCCTCTGTTCTCAACCCCTCTCATCTCACCGAGCGAGTAAAAACCTGTCACCACGCGCATTAGTATTCTCATTTCAACCCCCCCCCCCCCCCGCCCGCACTAACATAAAAATAGTTTATGCTTCTGACAAGAAAATGCCTCTAATCCTGATGTTTGTTGGAGAGCAAACACACGCAATTGGCCACTTATTATTCCGTGTAGAGTTTTCAATGTGGGGTGTTTGTGGTATCCATGGCAACAAAGAAGGCCCTCACTCCCCTCTTTCCTTCTGTCACCAAGCTGAATGGGATGAAAAGAGGCGATAAAATAACACACTTACTGAAACACACGGGGCAGGCTGTAACCTGTTAGTTTGGCAACTGGTGCGTGTGTCTGTGTTTACACACAGCTGTTTGTGCGTCCACACAATCTGATTTCTGTGATTGCGTCTGAGCAGAGATTGCGAGACGCAGGTGTACTTTTATGTCTTAATGCATTCATGTTCACCTATGGATTCATGTGCATTTGATGGCCCATGTGTGTGTTTGTGTCTCTGTGTGTGGAGATATAAATTTTTGCCATGACAAGCCCTGCACGTGCACTCCATCTTTTTATTGGCCCATGAAGACCCTCCCAGTCCATCTAACACCGTGGAAATCAATGAGGAGCAGTCGGAGAGGTGTGAAGATGGAGCTGCGGTCAGACCACTTTGCGTGTCGAGAATTAACCGGGAGGAACGGGAACTTTCGTGGCTTTAGGTTTAATTTTATTTGGTGCACGTGTACATACGGAGGCGCTTTTTTAAACTCGTTTTGAGCTGACATTTTATTTGTCATATGCAGCAGATCAACACAAGGTCCACATTGCAATGAGATGATCAGGACGAGAAGGACCGTCTCGACTCGCCAAAAAACAAAACAAGCAACAAAAAACCAAACAAGAAATACCAAAGCATGTAACAAAAGAACAAAACAAAGCACCAAAAAGTGATAAAAAGAAATTCATCTACAAGGTCCAAAAGAAATGCAGTAAAGAACATGGTAGAACACAACGGTGCTAGTGGGATGAATCAGTACAAACAAGTAGCTCATAGAAGAGAATGTTTTATCCAAACAACATATAGAGCACTGACAACAATATACAGCAATATAAAACATTTGAAATAAAGATAGTGTTATAAAAACACTATTACTGTTAGCATCATCGTCCTATTAGCAGAGTGGTCCTGTTAGCAGTGAGGTTCTTTTATCAACATGGTCCCGTTAGCAGCATGGTACTGTTAGCAGCAACGTCCTGTTACCATTGAGGTACTGTTAGCATTGTGGTTCTGTTGGCAGCGTAGTCCTGTTAGCAGCATGGTCCTGTTAGCAGTGTGGTCCTGTTAGCAGCATGGTACTGTTAGCAGTGT
>NC_056508.1:45954068-45963005 GCF_014905685.2 Nematolebias whitei | reverse complement strand
TTAGCAATGTGGTCCTGTTAGCAGCATGGTACTGTTAGCAGTGTGGTTCTATTAGCAGCATGGTCCTGTTAGCAGTGTGGTCCTGTTAGCAGCATGGTCCTGTTAGCAGCATGGTCCTGTTAGCAGCGTGGTCCTGTTAGCAGCTGTTAGCATCGTGGTTCTGTTAGTGGTGTTTCTGCCTGTGTTGCATCTGTTTGTGTTTCTGTCATGTTGATCTAATACGTCATGAAACACTGAGTGCATTTCAATGAATCTCCCAGAAATCCTTTGATGTCGCTCTACAACTGGAAAACGTTTGGGGTCAACTAGGAGTTGGGGTTATTAGACACCTTACAGTTCAGAGTGCAACTCAGACGGGTGCGACGTGACTACAAAACAATTACAGCAGCTTCTTGATTATTTGCATTAATCAGGACGAGCACAGCTGTTTCACTTGTGATGTTTATTAAATGTTCTATTACGTTGCTCCATGTTGATTCGTCATCTTCCTGTTAGAACCGTCTTTTTATTTTTTTCATCTTTAATCTGATTTCTGTAAGAATCAGCTGCAGCTCCATCGGCCCACGCTCTGGTGTTCCTCCCTAGAGTGAAACCGTAGCGTACGAGGCCTGGCGTAACATCATTACGCTATATTTGGTGGCGCAGACTCCATTTAATGTAGCCCCCCTCCCACCAAAGTCTCTCATGATTTCAATAAAGTACATTTTAAAAATACTAATCTGCTTTGAAAACAGTGAGAAACTCTATTGTGATTTATTTATAGTTTTACTTTGAGGATTTGCAGGCCTTCTGGCACCAAGATATGAGGTTATACACCCTTTTAAGTCAACCCAATTCAAGATGGCCACATCTAGTCAACGTTAGAAAACACTAAACTTGGTGTAACTCGGTCAGTTTTACAGATTGACGGTAAAATGTTGCATGTAAGAAACTAAAATCCATAACTTCCATAAGGATTGCCCCTCGTTTAAGAAATTTGTTCAAAATGTTGCCTGGCGGAGTGGCAGGTGACGTGCATTCTTTCAGAGAATGCTAGATTTTTAAAAACTTACATCTTTGCCCACATTTAAAGCCGATGGAGCGTTTGTTGACCCAACGTGTCGTCTGAGCGCAGAGATCCTGCTCCTTCTGCAACGCTCCTTGTGTCCTCGGGAGCAGCGGCTGCTCGAATCTGTGCCATGTTCTCCCTCTGTTTGGCACCGGACCCGTTGTATTGGCGCCACGCTCTTAGCGGGGGGTGTTATGTCGCATCGCGGCGCCACATTCTGCCGCCACGAACCGCGCGTCTGCTGTTGGTCTCAGTTTAGTCGGAGCTGAATGAACTCAGCCGCTGCCAGCAACTTTTTATTGGAGGGGTTTGTGTAAATCTTTGTATAAAGTGTTACAAACTGTGCTTAGAGCATGTGTTCTTATTGACCTCAGCTACTACCACACCAAACTTTACCTCCATAGCTGTAAAACTACTGTGTTTTCTATGGTGAGTTGGCTGTGGCGGCCATCTTAGATTGGGTTTTCTCCAAAATGAGAGCAGATGTAAATGTAAACTGACAAAGTAGCTATTCTTAACTGTTTCAATGAACATTTCATTTCCTCAGGATCCTTGTTTGAATCACTGCTTCCACAAAGGCTAAATGTGCAAGAAGATTTCTCTCAAGCACACTTGAGTGATTCAGTTCCAGGATTTAGTTTTGCCTCTTTTGGTGTAACTGAAGATCATAGAACTTTACAACAATTAGATCCTTGTAAATCTGCTGGACCTGACTAACTCGAGCCCCTTTTTTTGAGGGCAGCTGCAGACGTTATAGCAGAACCTCTATGTTACATCTTTAACTTAACTCTTGCTCAAAATAAGATTCCCTGGATATGGAAATCCGCCCATGTCCTTCCCTTTGTGGCAATCCATCTGTAGTCAACAACTACAGACCGATCTATAATTGTGTGTACTTTCCAACGTTTTGGAAAAACTGATCGCAGAACAGCTGAAAACATTTTTAGATTCAACAAGCTTACTCTCACAACACCAATCAGGTTTTCGAAAAAAGCACAGTACAACAACTGCTGCTCTTTAAGTGGTAAATGACATTATAGGTTCCCCAGATGGCTGAAAACATTGTGCAGCTCTTTTTGTTGACCTTTCTAAAGCGTTTGACACTAGATCATGTCATCCTGATGAATCGACTCTACGAAAGTGGGTAATCTGTCCAGGCTGTTTGGTTCTCCAACTATTTATCTGATAGAACTCAATGTGTCCAAGCGACTGGGTCTTGTTCCTCCGTCCTTCCTATTTTAAAGGGAGTGCCTCAAGGCTCCTTACTAGGTCCTTTGTTGTTCACAATTTATGTAAACAATTTGTGTGATAACTTGCCTGATGCTAAAGCTCATCTATATGCTGATGATACAGTTATTTATTGTTCATCATCTTCAGTTTCACAATCATTTAAACTGCTGCAATCTGCGTTTGATAAAGTTCAAAAATAAAAAGTGTTTCTCACACCAAGGCAGAAGGCACCTGATTGTTTCAACTGTTCTGCCCCTGGTGGATTATGGAGATCTGCTATTTATGAACTCTTCAGCCCAGCTTTTGAAAAACGTGGATGCTGTATATTAGTGTGCCCTCTGTTTTATGACGGACTGTGTCTATTGAACACATCACTGCACTTTGTATGCTACAGCAAAATGTCCCTCTTTGACTGACTGAAGACTTTCTCACTTGTTGGTTTTTGTCTATAAATGCATCCTTGGGCATCTTCCTACATATTTATGTTCACTTTTATCTAGAACTTTTAACCATTATAGTCTGCGCTCTCAGGACATCATTTTGATGCAGGTCCCAAAGGTCAGAACTGAACTGGTAAAAAGGCTTTTAAATCTTTCGCCCCTGCCACTTGGAATATTCTGCAGAAGGATTTAAAGTTATCATCTCTTGTTACGTTGGGACAACTTAAATCAATTCTAAAGGAACGAGAGCTCAGATCACTTGGCTCCTGTAACTGCTCTAATGTGTAATTATTGAGATTTCTCCTGGATATGTATTTTGTGTATTTGGTTTAGTATTTTGGATTTGTTGTATGTTTCATGCTGCTGTCTTGGCCAGGTCACTCTTGGAAAAGAGGTTTTTAATCTCAATGAGTTATTTTCCTGGTTAACTAAAGGATACATACAAATCTAAGGATTAATTCTTGAAAGTTTCATTAAAATCTGTGCAGTGGTTCAGGAGATATTTTGCTGATAGAAAGCCACAAGTGACCAACAAATTAAAAATTTGATCCAATCTGTTATCACTCAAATATTAGTTTTGTATCAGTCTCAGCTACTACCACACCAGCTTCTACCCTGAAGCTGTTGGACTCATAAATCCCTAAGGAAAATCACAGTAACGCCACTTTAATTGGTGATAAGTGACTTTATCTGTGCTGCTGATTATCCATGCTGCTGATTTCTGCCTTTAAGCTGCTGTATTCATCCCCATCTGCTCACCAGACTCATGTTCGGGCTCCTGTTTAATATTTAATACACTGTATTATTTTATGTTATTATAGTTTACCGTATATCTTAGTATACTGTTTCTTTTCATACTTTATATTTTTGCTATTTTTGGGTGTAAGTGGGACCTTGAGTTCACAGTTTCATTCCACCTCATGTACCACATGTGATGTGAATGACAATAAAGAACACTGAACCTTGAAGAGCAAACTCAAACTATATTTTTATTAAACTGATTGTATTTTATCCAGTTTAAACTGACTCCAAAGTTTAATTAGTTGTAGATGTCCATCCAGTGATTATTTCCTGAACGTTTCAATAAAACCCACAAATGATTCGTGAGATATTTTACTAACGGACGAGCACAGCGCAAACATCAGTAATAAGAGCTTTCTGCCTCGTTTCTGCATCGCGTGTTTTTTTCACGCAGGTTTTCAAACGTTTTATCTTCAAACAAACAAAATCACAGCAGCAGAGGCTGAACCTGAACGCAGCACGATGACTTTTTATTTGTTCTTCCACAGAGCCATGTTCTTTTTCTCTCCGTCCTCTGCGACAGGATAAATGTTTGCTGTTTACATGTTTGCCCTGTTTGGTGTAGAAACACGTTGGCTCAGATCTGCGTCGTCGTTTCAGTCAGACACCTGCATTTGAGCAGGTGACGTTGATTTACACGTGAAGCCTTTCTGTAATGTTGTTGGTTTTTCTCCCCCTTGGGGGGTGGACATGCTTATATTCATCTGGGAGCTTTTGTGTAGCAGTGCAGTAATGTCTGAGCCCATATAACTTTTTTATACACATTTTCAATGACTGCTCTAACCACCGAGCCACAGCGGCCCCACAACCATTGATTATTGTCAAATACTTCAAGTCATCAAAGCTGTTTTTAATTTGAATTGTCATGCTTCTAACAATTTCTACATCGTTGCATTGCGTTGCATTGTTTAGGGCTCGTCGGGGTTTTCATAAAAATGGAGTGAGAAAGCAGCAAATATTCCTGTTTGTTTGCAGCTGAAGTCTTTGATCACTTAGAGAAATTCTCCTGTTAGAGTTCAGAATATCTCAGCTCTTATATCAACTTTTGCTTTAATGCTCTTCTACCAGCTCTCGTCCTCGTGGCTTTTAGGCGCTGTTTCTTTCAGAAGAAGAGAAGAACTTCACCATTCCTCTGTGGAGCTGCTGACCCTGTTTACATCAGGGGATTCTTTTACCACCCATGTCTGCCGAGACACTCTGAAGTGTACGCCTCATGTTTGCATGTAAACCAAACGACTCGTCTTTGTTGGCAACAGAACGTGATTTTGTTGGTTTTGCTCATTTATTACAGATTATGCTGTAAAATTTGGTAGTGAGCGACGCACATTTAGTGGTTATTTACAAGATGACATGAACAAAATCATAACAAATATTGAAAAGTCACATGTTTTGACAGCTGTTTAACTAGTGGGCAAATTTATTGAAACTCATAAAAATTGTTGTTTTACACAAAAATGTCTTCCGCTCAGTCAGTTTTACAGCTACGAGGGTAAAATGTGCTGTGGTAGTAGCTGGAGTCATCCCCAACACATAACGCGAGCACTAACGCATCACAAGGCTGTGGCTGGGAGCTGGATGGTTGTTTATTGTGTCAATGTTTATGAAGCGTTCACACATTGTGATACATTTTTATTCTGTATGTTTTTCGGCATCTTTCTTGTTCCACAACGTTTGTTCCGTTTCAACAAATCGTAAATCAAAAAACATTCAGCTCTTTTAGGACAATCCTGCTATGACTTTTGATATTGGTGCTTTTTGAAATATTTAGCCTTTTCTGCCATTTTTGTCCTCAGAGAAAATTAATTGAGCTCATTTTATATATCTCTGCAAATTTAAAGTTTTTCCAACTACTTTCAGCTACTTTAGAGTTGATTTGTGCTTCTTTCAGATTCTTTCTGCTAACTACAGGGTACAGGTCTTTTGTAAATGAGTCCTCGTCGCTAGGCCTGTCACGATAACAAATGTTGCTGGACGATTAATTGGCTCAGAAATTATTGGGATAAGCGATAATATTTTTCGAAATTGAAGGAGAAATGTTGGTTAATTTGTTTTGAGTGTAGTACCTTTTTTGACCACCGGATGGCAGTATAAGACTGTTTGAACCGAAAGATGGATAGTGAGGGAGCGAGCAGCGTGTCTCTTTAAGAAAAATGGGAGGGAGGCCCCTTGACGTGACATGGGCTGTCTCTCTTACTTTTTTCAAAATGGCGGCCGATGGACGTGTTTTGAGCTCTTTAGCGTAGCATTTATCACACAAAGCTTTTAATAAAAATTAGTAAACAAGTTCTCAGCTTCGTTTTGCAGAGAAAAACTTTTTACATGAAGGCACGGGTTTCAACCGTGAATGTTGGAGCTTCGACACGACAGACGTTTTTTCCCCAAAGTCGGCCTGTTAGCTTAGCTCGTAGCTTAGCTTCTCAGCTTAGCTGCTTTTAATGATCCAAAACACGATTTTGGACGGTTAAACAGATTTAAAGAGAGAGGGAGGGGTCAGTGAAGAGCACCGGAGTTGAGCCTTTTATCATCCAGTGTCTTCAGTAGAAAGAGAGAGACATGAAGAAACGATAAAGCTGATAAATGAAAATGAGGTCGATAATTTTCATTTATCATGCGATTAACTGATTTATTGTTTATTGCGCCAGGTCTACTCGTGGCTCAGTGAGACTAACCTGTATAAATAAAGGTTGAATGAAAATACATTTTTGTGCTGCTTTTAACTCCTTTCTGTTAATTTCAGCTTGTTATGCTCCTTTCAGCTTATTTCTGCAAGTTTCAGCTGTTTCTGCTATTTTAGCTACTGTTTAGGTGTTTTATGCAAATTTTTAGCCTTTTCAGCTTTTAGCACTCATTTAAAATTTTTCAGCCTAATTCAGGAAAAATATGCTCTCTCTCCACTTCCTCTTGGTAATTTAAGCTTCTTTCTGCCTTTTTAGCTACTTTTCATGGTCTTTTTGTTGCTAATTTCAGCTTTTCAGATAATTTCCACTTTTTGTGCTCATTTCTGCTTCTTTCAGCCAAATAAGGCAAACGTGTTCTTTAACTATTTTAAACTTTTTCTATTTTTTCAGCTACCTTTTCAGCATTTTTAAGCTCATTTCAGCTGTTTTCAGACGATTTCAAGTTTTCCTTTGTATTTTCTGCCACTTTCAGTCTAATTAACATTTTTCTGCTAATTTCAGCTGGTTGTGCTCCTTTCACCTTGTTCTTCTATTTCTGCTATAATTTATCTGTTTTTGTGCTAATTTTAGCTTTTTCAGCTAATTTCACATTTTTAGCTCATTTCAGCTTTTCTGGTAGTTTAAGGGTTTTTCTGTCTTTTCAACTACTTTTCAGCATTTTTAGCTAACTTCTGCTTTTTTAATCCTTTTTCCTAGTTTTTGTGCTCATCTCTGCTTATTTAAACCAAAGTCAGCAAATACGTGTTATTTCTGCTTTCTTCTGCTAATTTAGGCTTGCTCTTCCATTTCAGCTACATTTCACCTTTTTAAGTTAATTTCAGCTGTTTCTCAGTGAGTTCTTCCACCATAAGCATTCACACCGACTGCATGTTCTTCTCTGGTTGTATTTGCATCTCTAACAGGTAGCAGGTTTTTAAAACAATCGTCCCGCTCCTCCGGCTAACGCTGGACGTGTCGTAAGTCATCAGCCCTTTAGGCCTCGGCTGTAAACTTTTGCCGTCGTATGAATTCTCTCCGGCGAGCACAGAGCCAGGAGCCACGGATTAATAATGCAATTTTCTATCTGAATTCCTATTTATGTGAAGCAAAAAGTTCCCCTGAGATGACTGTATTATTCATAAGCATCGAGAGAAGACGGAGGATACAAATCATTTAGCACAACGTGCGCGTCTGTTTGCTGTGTTTCAGCATCCAGCTGTGAATGTGTGTGTGTGTTTGTCCTCTGTGGGGAGGGGGTATCTGCATGTTGTGCATCTATAGAAATGCTTTTTGTCCTCGTCCGTGAATAGTTTGTGGTCTCCGTAAGCCTTTGTGAGATGAGGAGGAATTTGCATCTGTTTATATGTGAAAGCTTGTATGTTTTGATTATCAGAGAGGGCAGGTTTGTGTGAACGACGAGCGGGGCGGTAATGTGTGTGTATGTGTGTGCGTGTCTATACTGTACACAGATATATGTTGTAAACACACAGGAGCGCTTGGTATTTATTCCACGCAGCTCATCTCTTGTCAAAGTTTGAGGAGAAGAAAAGGCTGCATGCAAATAAATCAAATTATGTTGTTTTCTACTCTGAGCTTTTTATTGTCAATCCAATCTTTGTTTTTTCAACTCCTTCATCACTTTTCCTCTTCATCTTCTTTGAAACATAACTTACGAACACGGATGTTGAAGAAAATGTGAGAAAAATGGCAACATTTTGGTTTTTTAGCACCATCGGGAAAACGCGTTCTTTTTCTCTCGGGGAGTCGGGGGTAAAAAAAAAAAAAAATCAATCATCATCGGCGTGTGAGAGCGTCTGAGGGTGAGAGGATGATTTCCATCTGGGACGTTGTGTTGATGAACGTGTTAATAGCTCACAGAGGGAACAGCGAGCAGCAAAACCTCCCCGACAAATAAACACAGATTTACTGACGCACAAAACAGAAATAAACACAACGCACCGTACCTTTTGGAACACAGCTATGTTGCATGAAACGTGAGCATTCCTGGAAGGAATGCATATCGCCCGCCACCTTTCATGCCAGAGTTTTAGACTAAGGCTACGTTCACACTGCAGGTCCGAATGCTCAGATCGGATGTTTCTGCGCGGTCGTTCACATTATAATCTAAATGTGACTCCAGTGTGAACAGGCCATGGTTCTGAAGCGACATGCAGAAAATAGGGCGGGACGATACGGCCAAAACTTTTATCGCAATATATTTTTACATTTTGGTCGATAACGATATAAATCCGATATCGATATAAACAATATAAACCCCTCAGAAAAACTGTACAAATAAATTAACGTTCACCTTTTATTTGTATTTAGACTTCAACATTTTTGAAATCACCGTCAAATAAACATAAAACTCTCAACATTGTCAATATTAATAGTTTTAACTTTAAACAACAACACAACCATAACCCATGCAGCGTGTTTCTCTTTTGATAGAGCTGGGGGTGTTTCAGGGACACGTTGGCTCAAACTTTATTGTGCTTCATCTTCTGACTCTCAGCATCTTCTATCGAGTGGAACAAGTTCGATGTGCTCCCACCGCTTGTGGACGACTCTCCGGCACATTTTGCAACACAAACCTGCAGTTTATTGGATCTTAGACAGCCGAACCACTTCCACACCGCCGAATTAGTCTTTCCTCTCTTATCAGTGATGTCATCTGCTTTCTCTTCGCTTGTGAAAACTTGTTCAGTCACATTCTGGAGACCTGTCCAGGGTGTCCCTGTGATGGACTGGAGACCTGTCC
>NC_056508.1:45952743-45954058 GCF_014905685.2 Nematolebias whitei | reverse complement strand
TGGAGACCTGTCCAGGGTGTCCCTGTGATGGACTGGAGACCTGTCCAGGGTGTCCCTCGCACAGTAACTGCTGGATGTGGGCACCAGTCACCCAAAAAGGCAGAAAGGGGTAAAGATAATGGATGGATGACTTGAATAGACACTAACAAACTCATTATTTCACATTTTAGGAAATAACTCAGAACACGGAGAGAAGGTTCTAAATGTTAAAAAAGACTAAATAACTTTCATGTTTTGTTCAAGTAGAAAACTTTGCCCTCCAATTCAGATGAAATTCTTAAAAAGTGTGATTGTTTTGTCATATTTTTCCTGACAACACAATCTGCAGGAATGCTCCTCCTTCGTCTCGTCCTCCTCAGCCCGTCAGCCCGGTTCTCTCTTAGAAGGGCTGATTTTATTCAAACAGTTCCATTAACGTTATATTTGTAGCTTCCAGCTGTTTGCAGCTGTCTGAGGCTGTTTTCCGTGAGCATTAATGCGGAGGAGCAGCTTATTGATTGTTGCTCTAATGATTATTTATCTGTGGATGCTCATGTGAGCCGTGAGTCTGCTCTGCTCCAGGTTATCTGTTGGTCATTGAATGCAACGTTCAGTTCTGGACAGCTTCAGCAGCACCACCATCGCTCCAGAGCTCGTTCTCTTCACGTCAGTCCCTCTTTGACGGCTGCCACAAACATTTACTCCTTCACAAAGACAAGAAATGGCAGAACCTCCCCTCGCTAAAAACATTACGGATATGTAATAAACAAATTTGGTCTCGCAGCAGGTGAACCAAAATGAGCGGAGAAATAGGAGCGAGTGAGGAAAATTTCCACTTTAAAGAGGAGCAGAGAACAGTGACAGATTTAGCTCCGGCTGAGGCGCTGAAGAGATTCAACCTGGCTCGTGTCACACAGAGGTCAGAGGTCAGTCGACACCCAGGCTGAGAGCGCCTCCTGAACCCAGGATGTAAATATTCATTCAAAACCCTCTGAGGCACCATCAGTGCACCGTCACACCACCGTTTTCCTGTTTGGGCTTTCTTTTGTTTTTCAGATCGTAACATCTTTAGCTCAATCAAAACGTTCAGCTCAGACAAGAAATAGGCGCTGCGACTTATCAATAAAATTTTATACAAATATTTACCCACAAAAATACTCTGAGATATCTTCTGCTCCTTTAAAAACATTTTCTCTTTGAAATCTGCTCCTCGAACTTTGTCTTCTTGGGCTTCTTTTAGCTTTTAGTTACCATTCAGTTGGGATTTGCTAGCCTTTTGCTTCTGCTAGCCTTTTGCTTCTGCTAACCTTTTGCTTCTGCTAACCTTTTGCTTCTG
>NC_056508.1:45949634-45952733 GCF_014905685.2 Nematolebias whitei | reverse complement strand
CCTTTTGCTTCTGCTAACCTTTTGCTTCTGCTAACCTTTTGCTTCTGCTAGCCTTTTGCTTCTGCTAGCCTTTTGCTTCTGCTAGCTTTAAGCTAGCCTTTTAATACATTTAGCAAATTTTTGGATACTTTTTATTTTCAAGCATTTTGCCACTTTTACCTCTAAGAAACCATTTCACTGCTTTCCTTTTGCCGTTTTAGGGTTTTTGCCAGCCTTTTGAATCTTTTAGCTTTTAGTTAGCTTTAATACTTTAGGTGAAACATGCATTGTGCTAATTTCTTTTTGCTGCGTTTAAATACCATTTAGCTATCTCTTTTTCTCCTTTAATTTGTTGCTACATTTAGTCTTCTGCTCAGTTTACCTTTTAGCTAGTCTTCTGCTCTTTTTAGCTTTTATCTAGTTGTCTGTTCTTTTTAGCTTTTCACTAATGCTATGCTCTTTTTTGCTCCTTTTAGCAAGTCTTGTGCTCTTTTTTTAGCCTCTAGCGACTGTTTTTTAGGCTTTTTAATCGATATTTATGGTCTGCTGCCTTGTTGGCAGTAACTAAAGATGGCTGCGTAGCACTTACCTCATTAGCATAGACTGCACTGTAGTTGGACATTTCATTGAATCTATTTCTGCCAGAATAACAGTTTGATACAAAGCTGACCTCTTTTAGACGTTTGAGGTCAGATTGAAAACAGCAGCGATCCACTTTAGCCCCGGCTTCACTCAGACTAGATGTTAACTGGTCATTCTGTTCAGAATCAAACTTTATTCCTCCAGACCGAGGCCATTTAAAGAGGAATCTATAACAGGTAAGATATTTGTTGTTTATAACGTTTCCACAGAACCTCCCTTCATCAAGTCTGAACTATCACTTTGATCTCCTTCTTTTTGTCTGAAGGCCACGGGCAGTTGATAATGATCCATTGTTTAGGTGCCATCTTGTTTCACATCAGGTTTAACAGAAACCGGCTCCGCAGATCCAAGCACAGAGTCGCTTAAAGACCGGCGCTGCGGTTCAACTCCCTGACGCACATCTGCAGCAGAAACTCTCAAGGTCATCGACGGTATATATTTTTATACGTTTCCTTTAAACACGTTAATGTGTTTATTTACACATTACTGAATAGATTGTAGCCATGTTTGTGTTTTCTAAGGTCAGCTGGTTGTGGCGGCCATCTTGCATCGGGTTGACTCCCAGAGTTAGCTGTTAGCGCTGAGAGCTTGTGTGGGGGATCAGTCTCAACTACCACCACACGGGGTTTTAGCTCACTAGCTGTACAGTCGGCAGAGTTGTAGCCACTTTTGTGTTTTTTAAAGTCAGTTGTTGGTTTGAATTGGGATGAGTTCAAATATTCATCAGCGGTAGATAATAGTTTGTAGTAAAAAATAAAAAAAGATTTAAAAAGAAAAGGTTTACAGTGAACGCTGCATGATTTGAGTTTAAAGCTAGAAATAAAAGGTTATCTTGGAGTTTAACGATTCCAGAAACACTAACATGAGCTGTCAAAAACAGAAAAGGTGTTTTTCCTCTTGTTCCAGAACAAATCGTCCTTCAGGCGTCGGCTACACAGACACTCTGCAACGTTACCTGAACGTTTTCTCTCCTTTTCTTTTGTTTCCCGACCGTCTTTTATATTCAGATGCAGCGAATCCTCATGTTGTTCATGTACTGAACTCGTTTGTTGGCCCTGACCCCTCGGGGGGGGGGGGGGGGGGGGTCACCATAAAGAACATGACCATCTTCATTTATATGATCCACATGAGCGCAGCCCCACCTTTATGACCAACGGTCCCAATCAGCCGTTAAACTTTACCGCCTTCATACGTGTTAAAACGCACACGCACCAGCAGACACATCCAACAGCAGAGGTATGGACAGAACGGGAGGAGGAAGAGGAGGAAAGCTTCACCTGTTTCCATCGCTGAGGTGGCGATCATGTGTTTGCCCCCATGTGCGTGCTGTTAGCAAAATATCTCCCGATCCTCCGGACTAGCTTCATGAAACTGCCAGAAAGTAATCGCAAAATATTCATCCGTTCATCCATGCATCCATACATTCATACATACATACATCCAACCAACCAACCATCCATCCATTCATCATCCATCCATTCATACATACAGACATACAACCATCCATCTATCCATTCATGATCCATCCAACCATCTGTCCATTCATCCATCAATCCATCCAACCATCCATTCATCATCCAGCCATCCATTCTTTGTCCAGCATCCATCATTCATTCCATCCATCCATTCATACATGCATACATCCAACCAACCATCCATCCATTCATCATCCATCCATTCATACATACAACCATTCATCCATCCATTCATCATCCATCCAACCATCTGTCCATTCATCCATCAATCCATCCTTTCATCATCCAGCCATCCATTCTTTGTCCAACATCCATCATTCATGCCATCCATCCATTCATACATACATACATCCAACCAACCATCCATCCATTCATCATCCATCCATCCATCCAACCAACCATCTGTCCATCAATCCATCCAACCATCCTTTCATCATCTAGCCATCCATTCTTTGTCCAACATCCATCATTCATCCATCCATCCAACCATCAGTCCATCCATTCAGCCATCTGTCTATCCATCCATTCATACATACATCCAACCATACATCTGTCCAATCATCATTCATCCATCCATCCAACCATCTGTCCATTCTTACATCCAGCCAGCCATCATCCATCCTTCCATTCTTCATCCAACCATCCATCATTCATTCCATCCATCCATACATCCATACATCCATATATCTGTCAATGTTTGGTGTCAACCTCTTTCAAGTTGGCCGCCACAACTAATTGATCTTAACCAACACAAACATGGCTGTAACACAGTCATTTAAGCAGATCCATCCATCCATCCATCCATCCATCCATCCATCACCTTTACCCGCTTCTTCTTTTTTTGAGTCACGAGGGTCACTGGTGCCCATATCCAACTATCACTGTTGGAGGGGCAGGGGACAGGTGACAAGTCCATCACAAGGACACAGAGACAAACGAGACAAACAGCCATTCATTCTCTCTCTCTCTCTCTCTCTCTCTCTCTCTCTCTCTCTCTCTCTCT
>NC_056508.1:45948084-45949624 GCF_014905685.2 Nematolebias whitei | reverse complement strand
CTCTCTCTCTCTCTCTCTCTCTCTCTCTCTCTCTCTCTCTCTCTCTCACACTCTCTCTCACACTCTCACTCTCTCACTCTCTCACTCATATGGACAATTCAGAGTTACCAATCAGCCTAACATGCATGCTTTTAGTCTGTGGGAGGAAAGCGGAGTACCCGGAGAAAACCCACACAAGCATGGAGAGAACATGTAAACTCCACCCAGAGAGGCCCCAGGCCAGGGTTTGAACCGGGAGTGACCTGCTCGCTGAGACTCAGTAGCTCTACCAACTGCAACACAACTGCATAAAAGTCAGTTTTTTAAACGTCAATCATTTCTAAGGTCAGTTGGCTGTGGCGGCCATCTTAAATTAGATCCATTCATGATTTCCTTAAAGTTTAATTTAAATGTGTCCACATCTTAAGATATTTTGCTAACAGACCCACATGATTGACTGCTATAGTAAATGAGAATGTTGTGGAGCACTCAGTGTAATGGTTGGGTATCAGTCTCAGCTACTACCACACAATCTTAGCTCAGTGTTTGTAAAAATCAACTTAGTTATGACCATGTTTGTGTAAATTATTGTGTTAAGTTGGCCTTGGTGGCCATCTTGAATCAGGATGACATCACATCCTCATCAGCTGAAGACGTATATCCAATATTTACTTAGTTTCATTAAAATTTTGTTCTCTGGTTCATGAGATATTTTACTAACAGAGAGGCAAAAACATTATCACCCACTTCTGCCGTTTGATGGATAAGACAGTTTAAAGATACAACAGGATAAACAGGAATATGAGTTTGTAGTATTTTATCAACATTTACACAAAAAATCCTCAAATTTATTAACATCCTTTTACCTAAAACTGACACAGACACAAAATAAATATTTTTTACTGTACAGGTATATGTAGATAAACACTGTTTTAAAATCTCAGTTTATTTAAATGTTATTTTTTAATCACTTCATCTCAGACGGGCTTTTAATTTCTGATCATCTGAAAAAGATGTCTGCTTTTGAGTTAGGACAGCGTTTTGGCTGGAGGTGTGGAGTTGGCTGAAGGTTCTGCTGAGCGGTCAGTAAACGCAGCAGATCACCCAAAGAAGCATCATCAGCGCACCGGCACACATTTACTAAAAGTTACATCGCTCCGGAGATCCTCGAGTTTTTATTTTATTTTTTTTAATTTAGATAAACATTGATGATGAGAATGCTGCATCTTAGAATTAAATTTGATAAAATAATAATTTTAATAATTAATAATAATTAAATTTAATTATTTTATTGACTTAAAGACTGCTTGTTACCGTTATTATTGTTTACGGTTTTAGTCTTGTTTTGTTACCAGGTGAGGGATGTGTCTGCTTCACAACCTGATTTTATCTGTAGTAACTGATTCAGTTAATAAACCATCCATCCAACCATCCATTCACCCATCCATCCAACCAACCAACCATCCGTCCACCCATCCATCCATTCATCCATCATCCTTCCATCCAACCATCCATTCACCCATCCATCCATCCATCCATCCATCCATCCATCCATCCATCC
>NC_056508.1:45936877-45947684 GCF_014905685.2 Nematolebias whitei | reverse complement strand
CCATCATCTATCCTTTGTCCATCCATCATTCATCCATCATCCAACCAACCAACCATCCATCCATCCATCCATCCATCTATCCATCCATCCATCCATTCATCCATCCATCCATCCAACCAAATGTCCATCCATCCATTCATTCATCCATCCATCCATTCTTCCATCTGTTCATCCATCCATCCTCTTGTTTCAAAGTCAGGTCTCGGGGGCAGCCTCTGGATCAGGGAGGTCCAAACATTTCTTTCTGCAGCCACCTCTTCCAGCTCTTCTGGGAAGACCCCAAGGTGTTTTCAGGCCAAATGAGAGACATGGTCTCTCCAGCGTGTCCTGGGTCTTCCTCGGGGTCTCCTCCCAGTTGGACATGCCTGGAAAACAGAGACAACCAGGAGGCATCCTTACCAGATGCCTGAACCACCTCAGCTGTCTCCTCTCGATGTGGATTAACAAATTTAATTGGACTTAATTACAACTAAGAACATTGGAAAATCTATATCAGAACTAAAGCAGTAAGAAAATAATTTTTCTTGATTTCAACCTGTCATGCCAGAGTTTTAAACTGAAATAATCTCAAGCTGATAAGAGACAAAGTTTTGCCTGTTTGGTTCAACCTTAATCTATCTTCACATGGTCTTCTGCGATACTTCGAGATCTTGCAAGATCTGTTAGAGTTATTGTGTTGAGGATGACTCTCAGCATAACTCAACAACTTTACACAAACAACAACAAGAACATCGCATTTTATCGACTGGAAATTCTAACATAAGCATTACCTGTAGCTCTGTACCGGAGGAGATCAAAATACCGCAGAGACCGAATCTCCACTTGTTGTTCCTCTTGACAGTAATGCTAGTGTTAGCGTTCAGCTAGCCGCTAAAGAAAGCCCAAACAGGAGTAGTTCAAAACTTCCATGAGCCTTCAAAAGTAAAACAGTGACTCGTGAGCATTTATGATTCGTCTGATGATTTTTCCAGGAGTAAAAACATGAATCTCACACAACTCAACTAGACACAAACTAACGAATCCCATGATAAAAGCAGTAAATGGTAGCGCTCTTGTTTGTTTCTTGTTATGTATTTCACACCAGTTTTGGACCACAGCTAGTTGCTAAAATATTCTAGTTATCGATGCGTAGCTGCATGAGCTTTAAGTGATTTTCTTTCCCATCTAACGGGTAGCTAACTTCAGCGTGCCGATGCTGACCATGCCAGTTGTTGAAGCAACGAGGTATTTAATTACTTGCAGTCACCCCCCTCACCAGCTTCCTGTAGTGGTTTCTGCATGTAAACCATCTATTCAGGCTTCTCAGCATTGTCTTAATTTTGTCCTGTTTGTTGCATCATAAACCACACGCTTATCTTCTGTGACTTCATCACTTTTATGGAGGTCCAAGACTCCCCTGGATGGTAACCCCCTCCACCAGTGGCTGGTTTTATTGTGTGTTTAATGACAACACATATCGATCCCACTTCATGACTTTTATGTTGATGTTACTTTGGCAAGAACCACCCACTTTGCTGCTTGTTAAGTGTTGGGCACACTTCCCGATTATTTCACCTGAAGTTATTTTTAAACTTCTATACCTTTCTCTACTAAGATTTGTTTAGCCTTTATGGAGACGATACTGTCTTGTTAGTGGAGTTGGATATTGATTTTATTGTTGAACTATTCAAAGGTTAAAGGATTAAACGTGCCAAACCAGCTACAAATCCTTTCATTCGTCCATTATCTTTACCTGCTTCTTCCTTTTCTGGTTGCGGGGGTCACTGGTGTCCATATCCAGCAGTCACGGTGCAAAAGGCGGGGGACACCCTGGACAGGAATCCAGTCCATTGGCCTGTCGTGATAAACAATAAATCAATTAATCGCACGATAAATTAAAATGATCAACCTCATTTTCATTTATCGGCTTTATCGTTTCTTTGTGTCTCTCTCTTTCTACTGAAAACACTTTATTTAGACAGGTTAATCCCATTATTGTCAAATTTCAAACATTATTATCGTTTATCGCAATAATTTCTGAGACCATTAATCGCCCAGCAAAATTTGTTATCGTGACAGGCCTGTTGTCCATCACAGGGACACTTAAAGACAAAAGAGACAAACAACCATTCACTCTCTCACTCACACTTTGGGACAATTTAGAGTTACCAATCAGCCGAACATGCATGTTTTTGGTCTGTGGGAGGAAACCGGAGTAGCCGGAGAAAACTCACGCAGCATGGAGAGAACATGCAAACTCCACACAGAATGGTCCCTGGCTGGGATTTGAACTGGTGACCTGCTCACCCAACTGTTCCACCGTGCTGCCCCCCTGCTACAAATATTTGTCTGAAAATGGTCATGACTCAAAGTGGCTGAAAGACAGTCCAAAACAAAGTTTTGACCTTCAGAAAACCCAGGGAGCTTCTGGTCAAAACCACTTCACCAAGATCCTCATGTCAGAGTGCACAGTTTTCATCCTGAGAGATGGCGTAGGATCAAAACATTACATCTCCAGATTAATCGAAACGTGAACACGCATGTCTCTGCTCATCTTTCCTTCATACGCCTGAACGAACGTGGAACACAGGAAACACCTCTCCTGACACGCTTCTATTTACATTTGTAAAATAGATGCAAAGACGTTTTGCATGTGGGATTGTTGGTAAAAAATAATGTTTAGGTGCAACAAAATGAAAAATTAATGGAACGTGAGTCAGAGATGCTCTTAGATAAGTAGCGGGGCGTGAAAACATGTTTGCCACACGTGCAAAGAAGAATGCGTGTGTTGAATGAAGTGCACGCTGATCTGCCTGTGGCGCACTTCTGAGGTTGAGGCATTTCCACCTTTACGCAGGTGTTTGAAAACGTAATGAGTGTAAGCACGGGGACACTCGGGAGCTGCTAGAACTCAGAAGCTTATCCTTTAAATAGTTGATGCGAAGAACCGAGTCGCTGCGCGTTAAAGCCTTTCGGTGTGGGGAAATTTAATATATGTGAGCATAATATAGATGAGGTTGTCTCATGCAGCACGGCTCAGGGACGACTGAGAAACACCCGATCCATCGTGGCTGGTGTGATCCTGAAAACACGCTGCCTCCCAGTTCTCCTGTCTGTTCGCCTCACTGGCGTGTGTTTACAGCTGCATGTGACAGAAACAAGAAACTTTGCAGTTTGCCATGAACTGAGGCTATTTTCATCATATCTGAGGCGTTAGATGTTATGCTGTTCGAGGGTTTGTTTCCTCGTTTGGATTTAAACCACAAATGTTCAAACGCATGAGAAGACATGGTGTTGAAAAGTCCGCTGGGTTCAGGAAACCAAACGGTCGGATTTTGGAGAACTTTGGTGAGTTTAGTACTTTTTAGTTCGATGCTGTGGACTGAAACAGTTTGCGTGGAGAACATTCTCACGGCAGGTCAGAAGTGTGCGTATATTCACGCACACGTTCCTTTTGATGCCTCCCAACGTGCGCGTGGAGCCTGGCGCACGCAACCCTTTCCTGGAGTTTCGTGTTCGTACGTGAGGCCCCCGGTGAAGGAATGGCAAAGTTTTGAACAAAGACCTCACGCGATCTGTTAGTGCTCAGAGTATCTGTTTGGGGTGACTCTCACCTACTACCACAGCAAGTATCAGCTCATTGTGTGTAAAACTGACGGAGTTATAGCAGAGTTTGCTATAGCCAACAGTTAGTTGGCTGTGGCGGCCATCTTTATTGGGTTAACTCCAACAGCTAAGTTGTAGATGTCCATCCAGTGATCCCCCACCCCCACCCAAGAGCTTCATCAGTCTCTCAGCGATTCTTTAGATGTTTTGCTGACAGGCAAACACACACATGACACAAACGCATACTGTTACATGATCGCCCGCTTTTTATTGCAGCAACACTTAAAAAAAAAAAGGCTGAACTGAGCTAAACCCACAAAAACTAGACTTTTCAGAATGCACCAGTTTGATCCACAGACTCCCACCCCAAAATTTCCAGAACCACAGCCCAGTTCTGGCTGCACAGTGCCGACCCGGTGACATCATGATGGATCAGAACCGTTTTGACGTCCCGTGCACTTTCAGGCAGGTGGGCTTAAAATCAGATGTTGCGTGTTGATGCGTGTGTGTGTGTGTGTGTGTGTGTGTGTCATATCAAAAGACACAAAGGTCTCAGCAGGTGCTCCTTTCCCGACTTCGTCTCTCCGCTGTTTAATTGTTAAACTGTTAAAAAAAAGGTCTCTTTCTGTCAACCTCAGGGGGGAAACAAAGAGGAAACACACAGAAACACAATGGCAGCACCGGCCACACACGTGCACATACAGCCTCTGAGCAAAGACGCACGTCAGGAACGTGCGGCGTGAAACAGCAGGTGTTTCATGGCTGGAAAGACTGAAATCCGACTTCTCTTCCTCCACTGTTTGTTTTACTTTCAGTGATGAAGGACAGAAGTTCAAACAGTCACTGATAGATAAGGACAAGAATGTCCACACACACACACACAGGTGGAGCTACATGTTGACACTTCCTGTTTCTATCATCATCAAAGGCATGGATAAATTATTACTCCATCCACAAATCAAAGAATGACAATTTTATTTTCTACTGTTGATTTATTTAAAATTATGTTCCATCCAGTTTGCTGTGATTATTCAGGACTCGTTCAGATTTTATTTGATTGTTTATTCCATCTTGTGATGAATGAGTGAGTCCACAGGGCTGAACATGAAGCTGAGGACAGAGTTGTCTCAGGAGCTTAGAGAGATACTTTTTGTTAAAGGTAAAGACTATAAGACAGTCCTCAAGAAGCTTGATGTTCCTCTGACTGCAGCTGCACAGATTATTCAGAAGGTCGAGGTTTTAAAGGTCCACAGAAGTGAAGACAACCTCCTTGGATGTGTGCACCAGAGGACAACTGATGACAAACTGAGATGGTACGAATGATAACCAAAGAGAGAAGAACCCTTCAGCAGGACCAGAACACCTGAGGACAGGAGGACCAGAATCACTTTAGTCTGTTTCAGGTTTCTTCAGTGACTTTTACAAACTCCTGAAATGACCAAGGTGAAAAGATTATATTTAATTAAATAAAATTACAGAACACTGATGTGAAAGAAATACATTAAATACATCCAAAAATCAACACAACATAGTTCTTTAAACTTTCATTTTATATTAAATTAACTAACTGAGGCCAAATTCTTGGACTGAAACAACAACGTGGCTTTTCTCATTACAGTGACTTCAGAAAATGATGGAAGAAACTGAAAAAGTCCAGAAATAAATAATCAAATAAACAAACAAACCAACATAAACATCCGTCTGAAGAACATCCTCTGCTGGACTGAAAGTTTGTTACAACTGTCAGATCTGCAGAAGTCCCGCCGGTTTAAAACTAAATAACGAGTGGACCAAGACTTTTGCACAGAACGACATCATCCGTCACCAATTTTTGTTTCCGAAAATCAGACGACGAGCGATTTAACTCGTGGAGCGGAAAAACGTTTTCAGCATTAGTGACTCGTCAATACGGATCAGAACAAGATCGATACGCTGTCAATATTTGTTTTACCCCCTCCTCTGTGTGTGTGTGTGTGCACGTGTGTGTGTGTGTGTGTGCACGTGTGTGTGTGTGTGTGTAGGGCTGCTTGCCAGCTGTGCAATCTGTTCAGTAATCTCAGGTCTTCTGTGCACACACTGCACAAGCTGCTCTGTAGAACTGGTCCTCGCTGAAGTAAAATTCACTTTGCTTGTGATGTGAAAAGAAGAAAAAAAAAAGCTTTTGCTTAAGTTTGCTTGTGTTAGCAAAATATCTCGTGAATCAGGGATTTTAATGAAACCTTCAGGACATGACCACTTTTACGGTTGTACTTCTACAACTCACTTTTAGAACCAGTCCATATCAAAATGGCCGCTACAGCTAGCTGATTTAATCCAAATGGCCAGAAGTCTCAGTTTTACAGACATAGAGCCTGGTGTGGTAGTAGCTGAGAGTCATATCCAACACACACTCAATTAGCTTCTCGTTGTGTAAATCTAACATTCTCGAGTTCCCCCCTGGGTTTAATAAAGCATCCATCCATCCAACCATCCATCCATCCATCCATCCATCCATCCATCCAACCGAACAAGCAAAATTCAACAAGTTGTGGTAGTAGCTGAGAGTCATCCTCGTACTTTATGACATGTCAGAGATTGTGCATAACTCACTTCCCACCATAAGACGATCTTAGTTTAACACTCTGGCATGAATAATGGCGGGTGATATGCATTCCTTCCTGGAATGCTGTCTTTAACGTTTATTTGTGTTATTATTATTTTGTTTGGGAGGCCGGTGGAACAGTGAGGCTACAAGGAGCAGAGGTCACAAAGGTGCAGGACTTCAAGTACCTGGGGTCCACTGTCCAGGAAAACAGGAAGTGTAGTAAAGAGGTGAAGAAGAGAGTCCAGGCAGGACGGAGTGGATGGAGAAAAGTTTCAGGAGGGATTTTTGGCAAAAGTGTGTCAGCAAAGATCAAAGGGAAAGTTTACAAGACAGTTGTTAATATGTTGTATGGTCTGGAGACAGAGACATGGACAAAAAGACAGGAGACAGAACTGGAAGTGGCTGAAATGAAGATGTTGAGGTTCTCCTTAGGAGTGACAAGGATGGAGAAGATCAGGAATGAGATCATCAGAGGTACAGCACAGGTTGAACAACTGGGAGATAAAGTTAGAGAGGACACACTGAGATGGTTTGGACATGTCCAGAGGAGGGGCAGTGGTTTGGACATGTCCAGAGGAGGGACAGTGGGTATATTGGTAGAAGGATGTTAGAAATGCAGCTGCCAAGAAAAAGACAGAGGAGACATATGGATGCAGTTAGAGAGGACATGGAGGTAGTTGGAGTGAGGACAGAGGATACAGAGGACAGAGTGAGAGAGAGGACAGAGATACAGAAGACAGTGTGAGACAGAGGACAGAGTGAGCTGGAGGACAGAGAGGACAGAGGACAGTGTGAGACGGAGGAGGACTTGCTGCTGCAACTCCTGAAGAGCTGATGGAAGAAGACGTGAACACTCCTTAGTTTAGGTCTGAAGTGGATTTAAGCTGCACCTCACTGAGCATTAATTTACTGTGAGGATGTCAGTGTCCCGACTGTCCAGGCGCCGCTGCTGCTGACCCGCTCGCCTCCGACTCACAATAACCCTCATCAGCCCGGTTTCCCCTCTCCCCCCTTCGCCCATTTTAACACGCCGCCCTGTTTGTTGTTTAAATGGAAGGCAGAGAAAATTGGCCACTTTTGCTGTTCACAAACTCCCGCAGCTGTCGGTAATCGCCGTGCGCGCATGCACAACGGTGTGTGTTTGCGCACGCGCCCCGGTAATGTGCAGTTACCGCAGCGGGGGCCGTGCGGGGCGGGGGCGTGGAAAGAGGGGTCATGGCATGCGGCGGAGAAAGCGCTATTAGGAGAAAATGATAGGCCTTGTCCCCGAAACTCCATTACACGCCAAACACTTAAAAGACTGGACCGGCTTCATTACGGGGCGACATGAATCACGCAGCACTCACACGAGCAACATGGTCTCCCCCCTCCGTCCCCCGTCTCCCCCAGAAGAGCCTTCTGTTGGAACTGGAGGAGTGTCAGGAACCAGGGGTGGGGAGGGAGCAGAGTGAGGAGCAGCAGGCCTCGGCTCTGAGCAGCAAGGAGAGGAGGCTAGGAAGGAAACGAGGGAAGGAAATATGAGCAGGAAAAGATGAGGAAGGGAGCCGAGAGTGGAGGAGACTGTGTGCAGAAGTCTTAATCGTCTTAAGTTTTTCTCCTAAACAGACAGATTTTCTTTTGAAGTTACTGACTCAACAGTTTCTGCAGATTCAGCATCCACACACACCGTTGTTTTCTAGTCTTTTGCTACTTTTGCCTGACGCCATGAAAGACAAGCGATCATATAACTGCTCGTGTGCTCGTTAGCAAAAAAGAAATAATCTCCAACCACTGGATGGATTTTGATGACAACTGAGTAATATTCAGATACATCTAAATCTGTGTGGTAGTAGCTGAGAGTCATGTCCTACTTCAACTGCCAGCAGATCATGTAAGACAGGTGTCAAACCTATTCACAAAATTGGGCCAAAATTAAACCCTTATTCAAACTAAGGGCCAGTTTCAGGATCTACATGAACTCAAATCAGAAACCAACATCTTTTCTTGGTTGCAGGTTCCTCAACAAGAGTTTGATTGGTCTCATTTGATGTTCTCTGTTGCACTTTTGATTTCATAATCAAAGATTACTGAAAAAATTAAAGTGATGAAAGTATTTTACATTTAAAATAACATATTGGGGGCCAGATGAGATGTCAACAAGGGCCACATTTGGCCCCGGGCCTTGAGTTTGACACATATGATGTAAGATCTTTGTGTAAAACTCTGGCTGGCGAGGCAGAGGACGATATGCATTCCTTTAAGAAATACCAGCCTTTAAATGTTGATTTGTTTCACTCTTTAGAATAGGCCTGTCACAATAACAAATGCTGCTGGGCGATTAATTGTCTCAGGAATTATTGCAAAAAACGATAATATTGTTTGACATTTGACAATAATTAGTAATTATTGTCAAATTTAAGAAATGTTGGTTCATTTCTTTTGAGTGTAGTATATTTTTTTGACCACTGGGTGGCAGTATAAGTCTGATTGAGCCGAAGGATGGATAGTAAGGGAGCGAGCAGCGTGTCTCTATAAGATAAATGGAAGGGAGGCCCCTTGACATGACATGGGCTGTCTCTACTTTTTCATTTCTCAAAATGGCAGACGCTCAGTGTGGTTTGAGCTCTTTAGCATTTTTCACACAAAGCTTTTAATTTAAAAAATCAGTAAACAAGTTCTCAGCTTCTTTTTGAAGAGAAAAACAACTTTTTACACGAAGGCACGGGTTTCAACCGTGAACTTTGGAGCTTTGACAAGACGGAGGTTTTATCCCGAGGTCGGCCTGTTAGTTTAGCTCGTAGCTTAGCTTCTTTTAATGATCCAAAAACGCAATTTTGGATCATTAAAACAGATTTTAAAGAGAACGGGAGGCGTCAGTGAAGAGAACCAGAGTTGAGCTTTTTCTCATCCAGTGTCTTCAGTAGAAAGAGAGAGACACAAAGAAACGATAAAGCCGATAAATGAAAATGAGGTCGATAATTTTAATTTATCATGCGATTAATTGATTTATTGCTTATCACAACAGGCCTACTTTTGAAGCCACCTCTCCCTGACATGTTTGTCAAATGCTAAACGACGTTCAATCAAAGATTTAATTTTAAACGGGACCTTTAGGCTCTTTGAGACATGCTGGTCACAGTTTGCTTTGAATCCTTTAGCTGATTCTATGACAAATACCAAAGGTAATGTTGTTTTTTTAATGTCATAACAAACAGCTGAAAATATGTTTTTAACATCAGATTTCCCAAAATGCCTGATCGTGGTTCAGTCTTGCAGTCTGGGTCCTTACAGGAACGTCCACACGTTGGCTTTTTGACGTGTCCTCTGGACCTCAGACACACAGGCAGACCGACTCTTTGCAGATAAACATATTTTAGGAAATTGCAGACATTCTGCCTCCAAAGAAACTACAACTGGATCCACAGTGGAATGTCGTGACTTTGAACTCAAAGAGATTAACCGTAACATTGATTATTATTTAAACCTAATGACGTTTCAGGTTTTCCTGCGACTACTCCGGCCTCTACAGTAATACAATTTGACAAACAGAAAATAGGATTTTAGGACCAACAAGGTGATTCCCAAAGAGCTATTAGATGAAAGATAGTACCTTTAAAACCTTTGAGGAAAGAGGACAAAAGAGGAACTTTAAAACGTATTCTCAAGACTATCTGAAAGTCATGTCTTTAGGAAATGTAAAAAAATACCATCAAACCCAGCCGTAAAGACTGTGTAGTTTACCGTAATTAACAAACCAACAAAAACTGAAAAACCTTCAAAGACCCTCAGAAACCCATACGAACTCTTGATGAAGACCGCTTTAAATTTTACAAGAAGTCGTAGAAATAGGAGGCTAGCTCCAGCATTTTAGCACAGAATGAAGGAAAAACAATAAAATACATAAATTATGTGAAGTGGACACGAGGAGCAAAGATCTGGGAAGGAAAGAGGAAGAGTTTAAGAAAAAGGATGAACAATATGATGAGATGAGTGAGAAATGGAGGGTGGGTAATTAGGAGTGTAGACCTGCCCGGGCACGTTGCAGTTGATGTGGTAAATGTGTGGCTTTGTGTGGGTCGTGTTTCCTTCAGGGGGGGCGGTCGTCAAAGGGAAGGGAAGCTGACGAGCGTCTACCTCGACCTGTCCGCACCTTTTCATTCGAACATCCTGTCGGTCAACGCCAGGACTCTGAACTGTGAAGTGCATTTTTTATTATCGTAGAGTTTGAGTCGGAGATGTGAAGATTAACCCATTTGTACCAATTCACAAACGCACGCGCCCCATTTGAGTGGATTAGTAGAGCAGTCGTGGACGATACAGTTTTGAGATTAAATCTAAATGCTTCAATTTATTTACACAAATAAAATCTGATCTATTCATTTTTTAATAAGTATGAAAGAAATGTCTCAATAACTGACGTAGAATTGTTCCTTTGTTCTGGTGTATTGCATTAAATCTCAATTTGGTTACCAGAGTTTATATTACATCTTTTCTAATCTAATCTTATTTTATCTCATCTTATCTTATGTTATCTTATCTCGTCTTATTTTAGTCTGAATGATACCATGATTAAAGGAGAGTCTTATTGTGATTATTGTCTGAATTATATTGAGATTAAAGGCTGAATTGTATTGTGATTAAAGGAGAATCTTATTGTGA
>NC_056508.1:45936461-45936867 GCF_014905685.2 Nematolebias whitei | reverse complement strand
TCTTATTGTGATTATTGTCTGAATTATATTGGGATCAAAGGCTGAATCGTATCGTGATTAAAGGAGAATCTTATTGTGATTATTGTCTGAATTATGTTGGGATTAAAGGAGAATCTTATTGTGATTATTGTCTGAATTATGTTGGGATTAAAGGAGAATCTTATTGTGATTATTGTCTGAATTATATTGGGATTAAAGGATGAATCGTATCGTGATTTAAGAAGAATCTTATTGTGATTATTGTCTGAATTATATTGGGATTAAAGGATGAATCGTATCGTGATTAAAGGAGAATCTTATTGGGATTATTGTCTGAATTATATTGGGATTAAAGGATGAATCGTATCGTGATTTAAGAAGAATCTTATTGTGATTATTGTCTGAATTATATTAGGATTAAAGGCTG
>NC_056508.1:45935115-45936451 GCF_014905685.2 Nematolebias whitei | reverse complement strand
GTCTGAATTATATTGGGATTAAAGGCTGAATTGTATCGTGATTAAAGGAGAATCTTATTGTGATTATTGTCTGAATTATATTGGGATTAAAGGCTGAATTGTATTGTGATTAAAGGAGAATCTTATTGTGATTATTGTCTGAATTATATTGGGATTAAAGGCTGAATTGTATTGTGATTAAAGGAGAATCTTATTGTGATTATTGTCTGAATTATATTGGGATTAAAGACTGAATTGTATTGTGATTAAAGGAGAATCTTATTGTGATTATTGTCTGAATTATGTTGGGATTAAAGGCTGAATTGTATTGTGATTAAAGGAGAATCTTATTGTGATTATTGTCTGAATTATATTGGGATTAAAGACTGAATTGTATTGTGATTAAAGGAGAATCTTATTGTGATTATTGTCTGAATTATATTAGGATTAAAGGCTGAATTGTATCGTGATTAAAGAGGAATCTTATTGTGATTATTGTCTGAATTATATTGGGATTAAAGGCTGAATCGTATCGTGATTTAAGGGTAACATAAGAAAGGCTAAATTGCACTTACAGACTGAATCAAATGTGATTCATGCTGAATTGTGTTGTGATTAAAGAAGAATTGAATTGCAAATAAAGGAGAATAGTATTGCAATTAAATTGTGAATTGTGTTGTGATTAAAGTCTAAATTGTATCACGATGAAAGTCTAAATCATATTGTGATTAATATCTAAATCATATAATTAATGGCTAAATCATATAATTTAAAAAAGCATTGCATTGTATTATATCGTTTTCTGCTGCTCGGGTATTTTTAATGACTCGTCTCCTCGACAGTGCATTTAGTTCTTTATCATATCAGCCACACAATAAAAACACACAACCCTAGCTTGGAATGTTTTTAGCAGTATTCTCGATTCTGATGATAAATTGTCAGAAACGTAAAGATTTATATAATGAAACGCTGCTAATGACTCTTTGAGATTATTGGTCTGGACCTTAGCTCGCCCATTGGGATAGAATTCAACTCCCTGCCCCAAACTGAGGTCATTCAAAGAGCTATCTACAACAGGTAGGAAATTAACTGTTTATGTTGTATCAACAGAACCCCGCTCCGAAAGGTTTGAGCTGTCACTTTAATTTGCTTCAGGCTGGTCAGGCTTGGACCACTGGGAGGCGCTGTTTGTACCTCATCGGGATTTATTTTTTGCAATACGCAGCACCACAGGGACACAGCCAATCCTTCCATGTGGTGTTTTGAATTTTATTTATTTTTTGTGCTTCGAGCCTCGCCTCGTCAGCGGACCAGCAGCCCCGGGTGTCCCTGCAGCCCCGGGTGTCCCTGCAGCCCC
>NC_056508.1:45923950-45935105 GCF_014905685.2 Nematolebias whitei | reverse complement strand
GTCCCTGCAGCCCCGGGTGTCCCTGCAGCCCCGGGTGTCCCTGCAGCGTCTCTGCCTTCGTCAGCCCGTGTGACTGTGCACACTTGTGTAAAGACGGCCTGTTAGCGTTTGTTGTGTGTCGTGAGGTGTGCGTCTGTGAAATGTGCACATGTCCCGAGCATGTGTTGTGTGTGGGTGTCTGTGTGTTTGCACGCTCCAGAGCCTGTCGCAGCATGCTGCCAGAGAACCAGGGCAGCGAACCAGACCCGGGGCCCAGCATGACGCTGCGGTCCGATCTGTGTTGTGACTGCCTCAATTACCCATCAGCCTGACAAGCAGGGAGACCGAGCGCGTAAATATGGGCGAGGACGAGCGATTTCCTTATTCCTCTTGACTTTTATCTCATGCAAACCAATGTTTCCCAAGAGTGTACTTTTATTTTTTATTCTTTGAGTGTACACTTCTGCTTTCACTCGCCGTTTCACAGATGCTTAAATCCAAGGTCGCATAATCTTCAAATCTTCTCTTTCCACTGATTTATTTATTTTTACATTTTCAGTCACACTGACAAAACTTTGGCTGAATCACCAACCAGGCAAAGTGTCCAATCTTAGAACATCACTCCAAATAATATTTGTCTTTCTATTGTCCATGATTCAGATATTTACCTTGATTCAAGAAAGACATTACATCCCATAAATAACACAAGACTACAACAGTTGTTCATTTACTGGTCAAAATTGTTAATGAATTGGAGATTTTTGGGGGACTTACGTGCATTTATAATAAATGAAAACATACAAGACTGATGCACAGTAGTCCCTCGCACTTCGCGTTTCATTTATAGCAAACTCGCTCTGTCGTGGTTTTTCAAAATAAGACTGGACATGAGACACAACTGGCTGATTGATGGATGAGCCGCACGATCGGCATGAAATTTTTATTTAAAATAAATTATTTTAAATTATTTAGCATCTGCTGCACCGTTGTGCAGCCCTTGCTGCTGCAGGATAAACTTCCTGCTGCAGCTGAACAGCTGATCTCTGTGCATAGCTGTTCACCAGTGGGAAAGTGGGCGGGGCCAAGAGTGCTTGCAGGGGCAAAGAGCAGAGGAGGCAGAGCTGAAATCATGACATTCTGTGCTCTTTTAGAGCGTTTAGAGTTTAGAAACATTGTTTAGAATATTGCAAGAGTGTGGGAAGGATTTACTACTTTATTCTATTTATTCTTAATACTTTATATACTTTATTCTACTATTCCTACTTCACGGTTTTTCACTTATCGCGGGACTTCAGGGTACGGATCCCCCGCGATAAACGAGGGACCACTGTATTATAAAATGAAAGTTAATATTTAAACAACATAACAGTGTTCTACCTTTTCTCTCAGTCTTTATTAAATAAGTAATGATTTAATGTAACACGTTTTTCATTGTTCATATATTTTAAGACCTGATATGTACCATATTATTCTAGTTATTTTTTAGTTTCTCTTTTGGTTTAATAATGGCGCACCTTCTTTTTACTACTATTGTTGCTTAAAAGCAGGAGCAACGTCTAAATGCATGGACGTTCATCACACGTCAGTAAGAAGCAGAAAAAAAAAACAAGCTGCTCCAACAAAAAATGTTGTTGCAATGGCTGGGACGGGTCGCCCGTGAATGTGTGACGTAAGGAAAAGGTCAAAAATGTGGGAAAGTGTTTAAAACAGGGCTGTTCAACTGGAGGCCCGGGGCCAAATCAGGCCCACAGGTGAGCTCAGTTCGGTCCACCAATGGGTTCATTTTAAATAAAACTAGATTTCAAACCATAAAACAAAGTTACTTAATGACGATAACTGCTGGATGTCCAGCCCCCGAGCTCTTGGCTTTCAGGAACTGTGGCCCCCTGGGTGATTTGGTTAATGGTCCTGGTCTAAAGCTTAAATTATGTCGGAGAAAAGTAGTAAAAATTCATAGTATTTTTTTTTCCACACATTTTGGAAAATGCTAACAGAACTTATGTCCACAGTTAGACAAAACGTTATTAAAATATATAACAAAGCTAAGATTCCTTTTAAATGTTATTGCAGTCAGTGTAATTACGTTTCTTCATGTGTGTGTTTAAAAAAAAATATATTTCTCTGATCAAATCACCAACGTAACATCAATCCATCCATCATCTTTACCCGCTTCTTCCTTTTTGGGTCGCGGGGGTCACCGGTGTCCATGTCCAACAGTCACTGTGTGAGATATGAGGGACACCTGGACAGGTCCAAGTCCATCACAGGGCACCAGCGTAACGGGTTTTAAAAAACATGATTTAAAAAGTTATTTCTGCGTCTTGTTTTAGCATACGCCACATCTACCACATCGTTATCTGGTTGATTCTTTTATTTATTTTGTTTCTGTAGACGTGTGTGAGCAGAAAAAATGGCTCTTACTGTGAATCCTGTCAGTTGTTTTTACACCCAAACCTGAAACAAAAACATAATTTATTAGGGATTGTGAGCTGTAAATTAATCCCAGTGATAGTCTACGGTAATCTCTAGGTCAGGGGGAAAGTAATCTATGCGTCAAGTAATCCTTTTAAGTTTTAAGTCCAGTGTATATTTTTCATTTATTTTTAATCGGGTACTGAACCAGCTGTGTATATTGTTACGAAGCAACTTCAAACCAGATTATTAATTTGGCATAAGAGTGTCAAACGCTCAGCTGTTAGCTTGTTTGAAGAAGTCACAACTTGTGTTTCCTCTCGGTCACTTAGCGGGCGTCCATCTCTTCTTTGGTTGTCCACGGGGGGACGGAGACGGAGACATGTCTGTGTTGTGCACTAGCTTAGCGCTACATTAGTGCTGGCAGTTGTCCACCGGGGTTGGTGTGGATGTGTGTCCGAAGCAGAGCGCCACATCTGTAAATTTTTAGCTAGCACATCTGTATTCTTGTAATGGGAGTTTTGAGTGAAGCACGTTTTGGTACGCAGGGCGCTCGGTTGTGTTGACAGGGCGCGGCGCCCTCCTTGGATTACGGTAGGGGAAACACTGGATCTGAAGCACTTTGTCCAGCTACAGTTGTTTTTTAATGTACTACACATACTTTTCATTTAATTTGATTCCAGAAAAAGCACGTTTGTTAGCTATAGCATTGTTATTTTAGCTACAACTAGCTAGTCTTCTAACATTAAAAGCTAGGTAGCTCTAGTTTACTCTTATTTGAGCATCACAACCGTTACTATAAGGAGTAGGCCTTGGATTAGAGTGTAGGATTGTAACGTCCTGTTAAATGGTAACGTCGAAGACGCACCAGAGTCGAGGTCCAAATATGTGACACAGTTCTGCTAATGCGCTAACAACTAAGAGCAGAACTAGTTTATTGTTTAGCGGATTAACGTTTTCACAAACTTTGGAAACCGTTAGTGGAATTAGATTTTGCTTAATTAGGTTTTGCCAACTTAAAGTCCGCTAACAAGCTTGTTCCTGTCTGTTGTGGGTGTGTCTCGCAGAGACCGCTTGGCACGCTATTGGCTTACTGCGTGTACACGTGACAAGACGCGACTGGTCGACGCAGCTTCAACTGGAAGAAGACGTTTGACGCAGACAAGTCGTCTAAGTGGTTATCGGTTTAGCGTTAGCTTCTGTATTTTTTGGGGGGAGTGAGTTAGCTGTGCCCTAAGTTCTGTTTTGCAATTCAGTAACCTGTTGACAGGAAGTCCTTTCCCCCCGCGGCTTACCCAGCCTCTTGTGTTCAAGTACAACATGTCATTTTTAACTGCAACCCACAGAACTTACAGTTTCTGTAAAGTTTCCTCATGCAGTGAAACCAAAATGCAACTTTACGTTAAATAATTATCGGTGTAAACATAAATCTGATCTTTAAACGTTAATTTTAGATCAACTGCGATTTTTGTTTTAATTTTTGAATGTACTGGTTACAACTGAACGCATCGCAAAACTTCACATGGTCAAAAAAAACCTGCCTTGCAAGACCTTCCCGAAGGTTCAGAGCCCTGTGAGCCCACCCACTCCACATCAACACGGTGATCAATTACTTTTTTGATCAGTTATTAAACAAACTTATCCTGGAGATGCTTTGACTGAGCTAGGTCTTCTCTCCTGACAGTGAAGTCCTGACCAATGAGAAAGAACCATCGGTCATGTTTCTGCCTGGAGACAAAATTTAAGACAATCTGATTGGATAACTGTATTTTCATGAATTTTAAAGAGTTTCTTGGTCAACTGCTAAATATTTTTACTGAAAATAAGAGAAATTAGCAATAAAAAACTATGTATTTTTTAATATAACTAATACCAAAGTTAAAGTTTTACTGCAACATTTCATATGTGCTGAATTCTTAGGCCTTCGCTGAAGGCGTTGAAGACCCTGAGGGTTCCCCACTGATCACAATCCTGTACTGCAGAAGAATATTTACAACATTTATGTTTATGGTCTGGTTAAAACCTTCAACAACAGGCAGCACTAAAATCTAGTGACACTTTAAACAAGAACTGTTAGCATCAAGCTAAGCTATAGCTTTGTGTGGATCCCACTACTTTGAGAATTTGAGCTGTTTTCATTTATCAGGACGTGTTTTCTGAACAAACTAGTAAACCTCAACACAATGTAAATGATGTAAACGTGGATTTTACGCTAATATTTGTCGACCACAGTGAAGCATTTCTTATGTGCGCTTTAACAAACTCCTTATTCTTAAATAATTTAACTTTTAGGCTTTCCGCTTATATGAATTTTAAAAATCCATAAAGGATCACAGAGCTGATTCAGATTAGTGCTTTTCTACTTGGAGGAAATCCAGTAGAAATAGAAAAAAACAGAAACTGGGACTGCAGAGAGGAGCTGTTTGGATCAGGCATTGCATTTAGACTTTACACACTTTCAGAGCTAAACCAACTTAGTTTTGCTTGAAATGGCAGAAGCCGAACAATTCCTCAAGTTGATATTGCCACATAATGCCTAAAGAAACCTCACTCAAACCAGTGTACCCTGTAAATGGCTGATTCAGTTGGAAGTCCCTGACGCCCAATTTTCCCTGCAACACAACATGCATCCACACGACTTGAGACAGTTGCACTAATGACCCTAGTAATGCTCATTATGTAAAATTCACATTATAACGAAGACTTATTGCCACTTTCAGCTGCTTCGATTGTGAAACACAGCTGCAGATGTTAATAAAGTTGATGTTTGTAACTGATAGAAGGTTACAGTTGGGATTTTATTTATGTTGCATATTCTAGGCGACAGCCAGCTGATCGTCTGTGTTGCAGCCATGTTTGAGGCTAATATAGACCTCGGCTACCAGGTGATCGTCTGCAATAAATAAATAAGAGACCAGGCAGGAGGTCAGTCTGTTTGAAAGTAAAATGAGTATTTATTTTGTTGCCGTGTGTGTTTTATATCTCACTCACATTCAGGTTCAGGTTTGGTTTATTTGTTGTATGTAAAACCAACACAAGGTCAACAATACAATAAAATGCTCAGGACGAGAAGAACCGTCTCGACTCGACTAAAGAAAACGGCAAATATCAAAGCACGCAACAAAAATACAGAAACAAGGCGCCAAAAGTGAAAAATAAATAAATCTACAGCAGCATGGTCCTGTTAGCAGAGTGGTTCTGATGACAGTGAGGTTCTCTTAGCAACGTGGTCCCGTTGGCACCATGGTACTGTTAAGCCCCTTATCCACAGGGCCGGTTCTTGTTGGACCCTGTTGTGTCTGGTTCTGGTGGGACCTCTTTTTTTCTGTCTCCACAGTGCCCATAGTTCCCATTTAGTGGGCGGATTGTTCACCTCTAGTGGGCGGATTATTAATATCAACGTACCTTACCAGCTGGTGGCGCTAGTGCTACATTAAGCTCTTTTCTAAGCACCACTAACATGTATTAGAAGAAGAAGAGCCGGAAAACAACACACAACCAAAATGGATGACCTCCTTGATCTCCGCCCTCCACCAATGAATACGCCCCATGACCAATCAGTGACCTACAGTGCGCTGATGTCACATCTAGACCCAACAAGAACCAGACCTGGGACCTCAGAGAAGTAGGTCCCAAAAATGGGGTGGGTTCCACCGCTGAAGGCACTGTGGATAAACCACGCAATCGGCCTGAACTAGTTACATAGGAGCCCCAAAAGGCCCTGTGGATAAGGGGCTTTAGTGGTCTGGTCTTTTTAGCAGCGTTAGCAGGTCCTGTTAGCAGCTTGATGATATTAAGGACCACAGCAGCTGCTCCCAAGACTGCTCTCCAGAACCGGGTCTGGAAGACGGACAACATTCTGGGTTTCCCCGCAGAATCGAACGGGTCTGTAGAGTACGGTCTGTGCAGGCAGATGGAGCAGGTCCCGTCAGCAGCAACATCCGACGGCATCGGAAGTTTTGCTAAAAAAAAAAATACATGTCTATACTGAGTTTATTTGAGTGGTGGGAGATAATGTAAATCCTTGTATCTTTGTGTGTTTGTCTCTGTTGTGTTAGTAAAATATTTCATGAACCACAGGACATGTTTTAATGAAAGCCGGAGGGTAATCATGGGATGTACATCTACACCTGATGACCTTTTAGAGCCATCCTGATCAAGATGGCTGCCAAAGCTGACTGGCCTCAGCCAACTTGTGTATTGCACGGTTACTGTTGAACATTACCGCTACTTTAACGTTTGACCAAAACAACTTCATCGTCGTGTTCCACGTCGTGGAGCGAAGAGGGGAACCGCCCGGTTCATCTTGTGAGCAGAATCACTTGGAAAATAAGTTCGGTACCGACTTCCATTTTGGTGTGTGGCCGCTTCTGCGCTTAAAGGAGGTCACTGCCCACCCCCTTCATCGACAAAAAACATATACGAGCGCACCGCCAAGGGAGCTGATGTAGGAGAAACTGTGTATGTGTGTATAAAACCAGCCACTTGATCGTTTCAGGAAACTGTGCTTTCTATTTTCTATACTGGTTAAAACCCTTCCTCCTTAGTTTCTTCAAATCTATGGGGGCCAAGGCCACCATTGGCCACCCCTGCTAGCTCTGCCATGGGTCCTGCTGGTGGATAAAATTGCCCCCGCCACTCGCCATCATCCGTCGCTCTGCACCTCCTCAAACAAACAAAATAAAAATCCTCCTTCTGTTCTCCTCCACAGAGTAACTCCTCCGCACTCGAATGTCTTGCACCAAAAAATGTTCAGGTTTACCTGCATCACCTGTTCAAGTCCAGTCCAGAAAAACACTCGTCTCTAAAACTACAAACACTCACTGATCAAAGCTCTCGGTGACGGAGGACGTTGTTGTTTTAACTGATTTAGTTGAAAGTGACATGAACAAGAATGTTTGGTCTTTCGTTCATTTTGGACTGTTGTTTTCTTTGTTTCCATCTGAGCCCCCCCTTTGTTTGCTCCTAATGTTTGCACTCACCACCTGCTCTCTGGTCTCCATTTAGCACACCTGGATCCACTTCAGTCCTTACTCCACCTGCACCTGGTTCAGTTCTTACTTCCAGAGTTTCTGATGGTTCCCAGTTTGAGCTGCTTCTTTCTAGTATTTCTTCAAACTTGCTGGAACATTTCCAGTTTGTCATTTTTAGCTTGAACACAGCTACGTCGGTTGTTTTTATCTGCTGGATCGTTTGAAATTCTGTCTTTTGTTTAAAAAAACAAAGCTCTTCTTTGATGGTGGATCCATCTGCCTCCTCTGTGTGTTTGCAAAAATCCAAGCATTATATTTTACGTAAAAGACAATTATTTTAGAAAGCTTACAAATTAGCTGCGCAGAGGCTACATGTCTGACATTAGTCTCTGTCCATTAAAGGATAACGCATAAAGGTTTGGGATTCAAACAGCAGCAGTAATGTGCACATGTATTAGGCACTGAAAGTAGCAGGAAAGCTTTCAAAATTCATTTCATAAAGACTTTTTATTTTTCACATCATATAAGGTGCAGGTAATAAAGAAAGGTACATCAGATTATGTGAACACAGTACTACATAAAAAGTATAACTTGTATTTGAATTTCTTCAACAAATATGGAAAATGTCGGTTCAGTAAAGTTTTTCTCAGGTTTGTAGCCGATACATATTTAAATACAACAGCAGCGATTTGATTCATTAAAAACACAACCGGCTGAAACGGATACAACATGCTATGATTTAACCTTAAATCTCAAAACCATTCAGCCTTTATTGAATAAGCATTCACACTATTGTTTTCCTGTTTATATTTATTATTCTTGGCTGTTACTAAACCCTATACTGTATGGTTGTCTGTGCGATTCTCATCCTGAAGTTTTTAAGCTATTTCAGCAATTTAGGTATCAAAACGTTCAGCTCTTTCAGGACAATCCTGCTACGACTTTTGGTATTGGTGCAACTTTAGCTTTTTTAAATATTTAGCCTTTTCTGCCATTTTTTTTTCTCATAGAAAATGAATTGAACTCATTTTACCTCCTTCAAATGTTTAGACCTGTTTACAACCTTTTACTGCTCCTTTCACATTTTGTTCTGCTTCAGCTTCTTTCAGCTTCCTTCTGCAGTTTTAAACTTTTTTCAGCTACTTTCAGCTAACGTCAGCTGTTTAATTTTTAGCTGTTTTCTGCTCCTTTCAGGATCTTTCTGCTAACTACAACATTTTTTGTAACATTTATGCTAATTTCAGTTTGTTGTGCTCCTTTCAGTTTAATTCTGCAAGTTTCAGCCTTTTTTGCCCTTTCAGCAAATATTCAACTGTTTTATGCTAATTTTAGCTTTTTCAGCTAATTCCATGTTTTTTGCACTCATTTCAACATTTTTCAGCATAATTCAGCAACAGTGTGCTCTCTCCACTTCATTCTGGTAATTTAAGCTTCTTTCTGCCTTTTTAGCTACTTTTCAGCTGTTTCATTTATTTATTTATTTTGCTAATTTCAACCTTTTTTCTGATAATTCCCACTTTTTTGTGCTCATTTCTGCTTCTTTCAGCAAACATGCTGGGTTTTTTTTTTTTTTTTTTGCTAATGTAAGCCTGTTCTACCTTTTCTGTTACCTTTTTAGCATTTTTAAGTTTCATCTGTTTTCAGATAAATTCAAGTTTTTCATTGTCATCTTTTCTACTTTCAACCTAATTAACTTCTTTATGGTAATTTCAGCGTGTTATGCTCCTTTCAGCTTATTTCTGCTCATTTCAGCTTTTTCTACAGTTTAAGCTACTTTTCAGTTTTGTTTTTTTTTTGCTAATTTCAGCCCTTTTTTAAGATAATTTCCTAATTTTGTGCACATTTCTGCTTATTTAACCCTAATTCAGCAAATATATATTCTTTCTGCTGTATTCTGTTAATTTAGGCTTTTTCTTCCATTTTAGCTACATTTCAGCATTTTTTAGCCAATTTAAGCTGTTTTTCAGCAAGTTCTTCAGCAATAAACATTTGCGTTGCAGGAAATGCTACTTCTCTAGTTTTGATTTGATGTAACACTTTTTGCAGGTCAAATCAGATTTTATAAAGAAACAACTTTAATCCAGATTAAATTAAGCTTTTAACTGCGACGTCTTCCAGGACAAATGAACCCAATAACTTTGTCGTGCAGCACACAGGATCTATTTTCACTGCACGAATGCAACTACACTTCTTGACTTTGTATTTTTGAGTGAAAGTCTGTAGAAACGAGCCTCGCAGGCTCGTGTTATATTTAAACTAATCTGATGTAATCGTTTTAAAGACAGAATAAACCAACAACTGTATCGATGCTCGGTGGTTCCACCGACCCAGTCCCTGCATCGACGCAGAACCGTTAATCTGCATATTCCTGCTGTCCGAGCATTTATTCTCAGTTATTGTTAATTCAGAAGATTCAGCTCTTTGTGGAACTCACGACTAACTAACTGATGGCGAGGTGTAAATTGTTGCCGAGCGCATTTCTTCTTGATTTTCGGTCGCTCTCCAGCGATAAACGCAGTAGGACGCATGCTGCGGTTCACGCGGGCGAAGAGATGAAGATATTTACGGGACAAGCGACGAGTTGAACGTTCCAGACGTGAGCGGCAGCAACGCCAGGAGCCGCTGACATGTTTCACCTCCCGTGGAAGAACCTCAGTGAGGAACTAGATGTTTTATTCATCCGTGCCGAGATGTCAACAAAGAAACTGGAGGAAGAGTAGAAGCTGGGGAAGCCATGTTGGTTCGGTTGCTATGGAGACGGTACATAAACGCTCTTGACACGCTCGCTTGTTCAGAGGCCGACCTTCTTCAGGCCCTCCTTCACTATCATAACATCACTGCCGGCCCACTTCCAGCCCCCCTCCCAATATGATGACATTTGCATACAGATGTCTCACTTGTGCTGATAATGCATGGGGCAGTGTGTGTGTGTGTGTGTGTGCGTGCGTGCGTGCGTGCGTGCGTGCGTGCGTGCGTGCCTGTGTGTGTGTGTCAGCTGACATCTGAGGACAGGCTGAATTGAAAGCAGCATGTGCAACCTTTTGAAAAAGACGTCCTCATTACCGTCATTATGGTCGTCATTACAGAAAGAAGACGATCTGCTGGACTCAGAGAAACGCTCGTGCAGGCGTCGGAAAGAAGCGTCGGAAAGAGAACGCTGAATTGTGAAAAATACACGTCCAAAACAGCACGGACGTGTAACATGTAAAAGTGACGCCAACAACAACAAATAAATAACAGAATGCAGTGATTTGTAAATCCCGTGAGATTGTCATATTTTATTCACAAAGGAGCGTAGCTCAACATTTATTGTCCCGTGGGATCAATAAAGTTCTTATCTTAAATATATCAAAGGCTGAAGTTTACAAAGTGTAGAATATTTAAAAAAAAAAAGGTAGTTTTGAATTTTATGGTAGCAATACAAATCTTTAAAGTGGTTCCTGGTCCGTATCTTTGTTGTTTGTCTTGTTTTTAACTTGTTGTCATTTTAATGACTGTTTTTGTTCAGCACTTTGCGCAACATCTCTGTGGTTGTGTAAAGTGTTGTAGAAATAAATGAATGAAAAATAAATGAAATATCTGTCACTTTAAAAACGACCAGTAGCAGGACCTGAGGAGACCAGGTGGAGGTTTTGAAAGTCCTCAGGAGACCAGTTTTTGGAGATTTTGGAGGATCTGAGACCAGTTATTGAAGGTTTTGGAGGACCTGAGACCAGTTTTTGGAGGTTTTGGAGGATCTGAGATCAGTTTTTGGAGGTTTTGGAGGACCTGAGGAGACCAGTTGTTGGAGG
>NC_056508.1:45923673-45923940 GCF_014905685.2 Nematolebias whitei | reverse complement strand
TCTGAGACCAGTTTTTGGAGGTTTTGGAGGACCTGAGGAGACCAGTTTTTATAGGTTTTGGAGGATCTGAGACCAGTTATTGGAGGTTTTGGAGGATCTGAGATCAGTTGTTGGAGGTTTCGGAGGACCTGAGAAGACCAGTTTGGGAGGTTTTGGAGGACCTGAGAAGACCAGTTTGGGAGGTTTTGGAGGACCTGAGAAGACCAGTTTGGGAGGTTTCGGAGGACCTGAGGAGACCAGTTGTTGGAGGTTTTGGAGGATCTGAGA
>NC_056508.1:45917650-45923663 GCF_014905685.2 Nematolebias whitei | reverse complement strand
TTGGGAGGTTTCGGAGGACCTGAGGAGACCAGTTTTTGGAGGTTTTGAAGTCAGGGTTGTCCCATTCTGGTCTGATGGAGGATTCTAGCCGTTCAACAGTCCTTAATCTACTTTGTTGGATGACAGCAGATGTTTTTTTCTAAAATCTGTAAATCTTGTTCTGCATCGGAGGTTCCTTTCCAGATGTGTAAGCTGCCCATGCTAGAGGCACTAATGCACCCCCATACAAATAGAGAAGCAGGCTTTTGAACTGTAAGCTGACAACAAGCTGGGTGGCCCAAGATTATTACAGAGGATGTGGTTTATAAAAATAATTTCAGATTTGGAGCCGTCTGACCTCAGAATATTATCCAGCTCACTTCAGTCCATTTTAAACTCGCTCTGGTCCAGAGAAGACAGCAGCAGTTGTGGATGGTGTTCACATCTGGCTTCTTCTTTGCCTGATAGAGCTTTAAGCAGCATCTGTGGATGAACTGTGTTTACAGACAATGATCTGTTGAAGAGTTCCTGATCCCAAAACTGGACCAGACCTGGTTTTAACGCAGCGAGGGCCCAAAGATCAGGACAATCTAATAATGACCTTCAGGCTTGACCTTTAAGCTCAGAGATTTCTACAGATTCTTCATTTCAGAACTCTATTTTCAAATTGTTCCTCTTTTCTTAGGAGCAGTTTTTTGTTGACCTCTGAACCTCTGCCCATCTTTACTTCTAAAATGCTTTTTATACCCGTCCTTACCTGTTCACACTTAACCTAGTTAGTTGAAAAATGCTCCTCCAGATGTTTTTTACTTACTTTTCTTTTTGATAAAAAAAATTTTGATAAAATTATGCTCTTTTTTTTCCCCAAACAAAATGGAACTTTTTTTTTGTTTCAACTTTATATATGTTTTTATATCGCACCGTTAATTAAAAAAAATGAGTTCATGAAGTTTGCATTGCATTCTGTTTTTATTTACATTTTTTGAATCGTGTTTTTAAAATAAATTGAAACTTCTTTTAGTTTTCCACGGCTCTGCCTGGCAGACAGAAGGAAAAAAGGATTGAGTTGAACTCAGGGACCGGTTCCAAATTTTGTGGCCCTGCCCCCACGCTCCCTCATTCTCCTCCTCCTCCTCCTTCTTCTTGCATCTTCTCTCGCCTTGTGAAACAAGCCACCTACACTTCAGGACATCTGCTAAGCTGATTTTCTGGAGCTTAGCAGCACCACAGTGGTATCAGAGAGATTAGGTGAAACAACATCCAACTCTGGCTTTGTGCTGCCTTTCAATAATGCAGCGCCGCGCTCGTGTGTTCATGCCCGTTCGCCTCCAGTGTGCGTTCGCTGCCTCACGAGTACTTTTTATTTGTTGCTCTATTTTTCTGGTGTAAGTGCGTGGGTGTATATTATGCTCGGGGTTACAGTGCCATAAGTCACAGAGCTGGTGTAATACAGCCGGATCTGGAGCGTGAGCTCTCCTTTGCATACAAGGACTGAAAAAAGCGGAACCCGAGAGCCGCTTCAGAGGAGCTCTTAAAGTCTTTGTTTCTGAGCCAAACCCATTATCACTGGAGGAAAATCATTTCCAGAAAATAAACTGTTGTTTGGCTCTGCTGGAAACCAACTAAACGTTTCGTGTTGTTGTCGTTTCCTTTCCTGCGAGGCCTAACGATCATATATTTGCACAGAACATGTGTTAATTTGTTTCTACTCCACCACGTATTTGGAAATAAAACGGAGCTTTACGAAGCGCAGAAGCCCGTATGTGTCTGCATTATGCACGCACGATGGCTAACGCTTAGTAACCATCCACATACGTAATTAAGTGGTGAAATGTAGTAATGTCATTTATCCCTGTGGGTTTAGGGCTGGAATAATTGCTGCAGAGTCAGCCTACTGTGCGTTGGATGAGTGTGTGTGTTTTTTTTTTTGGGGGGGGGGCATGTTTGCTTGCGTGCAAGATCAAGTGAAGGAGTTCTTACTTGTTTTTTTTTTGTCTTCCTTTTCTACAGCTTTCACTTTTTGTGCCACTAACTAGAAGAAAGAAAAAAGTGCAAAGAGACGAGAAAAGGCAGAAAGGGGTGGGGGGTGGGGGGGTTAAAGAAGAAAAGAAAGCAAACCAAAGAGCGCCGGGTGCTGTGTCAGTCTGAATTTCTTTAATTTTTTTATTTTTGCGGTGACAGCTGGGCCCAGAAGCTCAGACCCTTTTCTTCTGGCACACGAGGCCCATTAAGAATGCTGCACGCTCGATGGCCCCCGCAGCCTCCAAATTGCTCCAAGCTCCTCCCTAAAGTGTGGCGGCCTTTGTCATTGTAATCAGGCCTTGTTTGTGAAGTGCTGCCTGTATTTACCGCTGCTCGTCCTGCTGCTGCTGCGACGAGACGAGTTCGGGGAGCTCAAAGATTATTTTTTTAAATGTTGGAGAGGGAAAAGTGTCGGCACAGACATGAGAAGTGGACAGATCAGCAGAGACGTGGCCTTAAAGAATCTGACTCAGTGACTTTGTAGGACGGCACGGGTCAGGCGGCGAGGGGGGAATGTCTGTCTTCTGGAGGGAGGGGGGGCGGGGCTTATTTACATCTCCCAGCAGCCGCCGTTTGGCTGCAGGCGCTGCAGCTCAAACAGCAAAATTCACTTTAAGTTAGAAAATGAAATATAACAGAGTAGCTGACAGACAGGCAGAGCGACTTGATGCCTTTTGGCAGGGGTGACCCCATTCCCCCCATATCGCCCCCACCTCTTTATGTCAAGGGGGCTAAAACTGCGGATGAGGTCAAATAATCAGGGGAGGGGTCTCCGGAGATGATGTTCATCCAACGTGGCATCCAGACCAAACTTTGTCTTGTCCGTTCGCTCTGCGTGTGCGATCACACGCGTTAAAAATTCATAACTGCAACAAAGGAGGGCGGAGGAAGAGGAGTAATCCGTCAGCGACGAAGACTCAGAGGCAGAATGGTTGTCATTTATTAATCCCCTCTAAGGGTGACGAAATCGTTTTTTATTCATGCTCACCAACAGATCTGTTGTTAAAATGTTTACCGGACAAGTTGTGTAAACAACAATCTGATAAACGGCGTCTAATATCTGGACGAGTGAACAAACAAAGATCCTGTTTAAATTTAGTGCTGCTTTTTTGAAGCCTCGTGAGTTTAGGAGCTTTTGAAAGCTTGAACGAGTCATACGGTCAGAGTTGTGTGATCTAACACAGAAAGAAATACATTTTGTCTGAAACTGTTTAGGTCAATTTAAAATACGTGGAAATGCAGCGAAAGTCCAACGAAAGACGTCCCGAAAGCCTGAAAATCGACCGATCCAGACTACTTTCAAATACTACAAGATGGAGGAAATCAGTGAGTTCTGGATCAGGACTTTTGCACAGTTCTGTCCACCAAACAGAAGTTTAAAGTGAAAGCTTTATGAAGAACCCCCCTCTGCGTCGGCTCGTGGACGATGCACTTACCCGTGTCTAATGTGAGCCGACAGATATGATCATGGATGTTGGGAAGACGGAGCGAGGTCGGGGGTGTGAAAGTGACGGAGGGGGGAGGGGTGCTGGCTAATAAAGCCCTGGTGTTCTGATCCCGATGGTTGGCATCAGACTGGGAGCAGAACTCTGCTGTCAAAAGTCCATCTGTGCATCAGAACCAGGGTTTTAGTGACGGGGAGCCAAAAACTCCGACATGACCATGAAAAAAAACATCTACACTAAAATAAAAATGAAAAGACCACGTTCTGTCATATAAACTGTTCAAGAACCGTAAAGAGAACCAAAATCAGCTAAAGTTGCTGCCAGGGACTCATTGTGGTTTCCATGGTAACCACACACCTGTCACTCCCTCACTCACCAACAGCCAAATAAATGAGAGGCAGACAAAAGGCTAAACAGAAAATTAAGCCTCAAACAAACGACCGCTGGACTAAAACTAGTGTCAAAGGAGGCAGAAGAGTTTGTCTGCAAAGGTTTAGAAAACGTCAGGCCTTTCAAAAGTGTGACATCATCAGCTGCCAGTTGAACGTTCTGCTGGAACATCTCTAAACGTTCTCCAACTTCAACTGTGGTTGTGTAAAAACTAGGCCCGTCACGATAACAAATGTAGCTGGGCGATTAATTGTCTCAAAAATTATTGCGATAAACGATAATATTGTTTGAAATTTTACGATAATTAGTAATTATTGTCAAATTTAAGAAATGTTTAATTTGTTTTGTGTGTAGTACCTTTTTTTGACCACCGGATGGCAGTATAGACCGTTTGAACTGAAGGACGGAGCGTGAGGGAGCGAGCAGCGTGTCTTTAAGAAAAATGGGAGGGAGGCCCCTTGACATGACATGGGCTGTCTCTCTTTGGTTCTCAAAATGGCGGACGCTCGGTGTGGTTGGAGCTCTTTACTATAACATTTTTCACACAAAGCTTTTAATCAAAAATCAGTAAACAAGTTCTCAGCTTCTTTTTGCAGAGAAAGGCTTTTTACATGAAGGCACGGGTTTCAACCGTGAATTTTAGAGCTTCGACAAGACGGAGGTTTTTTTCACGAATTCGGCCTGTTAGCTTAGCTCGTAGCGTAGCTTCTCAGCTTAGCTGCTTTTAACGATTCAAAAACACGATTTTGGACGGTTAAAACGGATTTTAAAGAGAAAGGGAGGGGTCAGTGAAGAGCACCGGAGTTGAGCTTTTGTCATCCAGTGTCTTCAGTAGAGAGAGAGAGAAATGAAGAAACGATCATTTTCATTTATCATGCGATTAATTGATTTATTGTTTATTGCGACAGGCCTAGTAAAAACTGTAAAAGTTACTAACCTGCCAGTTCCGTCCTGTCATGTCCACTCTTGTGCGACCTGTTTAAGCTTCAAATGATGTTTTTACTGTGAAGCTTGTCTGAGCTCCAGAGAAGACCGGGTTTTCTCACCCGTTTCACCAAAATCCCGTTGATCCCCGTTGTTCGTTCAGCCGGTTTCGTCTTCGTTGTGCGACGTACAGCTACCGAAAGTCTCATCGCACGTCTCCCAGTCGGGCCGATCATTCTGCACGATTCATTTTGAAGCTGAGGTGAGATCCATGATGGAAGTCGTTTGTTTTTGTTTGTCTTCAGTGGCTCCCTCCATAAAGTCACACTTTTGTCACAACACAAATCTGAACGTTTATTATTAGAAAATTAAAAGGAGGTCGTTTCTCTGGAGGTTGTTAAACGCCTGAACGTTTTGAGTCGTGATGTTTGCAACAAATCGACCTGACGGGGGTCGTTTTCTCAACAGATTCCTGCTTTTTGATGGTTCAGGTCCTTGTTTAAACTTCATTGTCAGCACCGTCTCACGGACAGCTGGAGGCTGAGTTCAGCTGAGTTCAGCTGCTTGTTGGGGGGGGGGGGGTTCTGTGTGTGTGTTCACGTCTGTTCATTTGCATACGCCTGTGAACACGTCGTACGTGTGCGTGCGTTAGTGTGGGGGTCCTATCTGGAGCAGAAGGGTGTCGGGGGGGTTGAATAGTGAAGTTAATAGGCTAATGAGAGCACTGCAAGAACATAAGAGGCTGTCTGGCGTTCGCAGATAAAATAAAATATAAAAAAAGTACTTGAGGAGGCATTAGTTGAGACCCAGCAGCCCTTGTGAGCAGCGACACCTTTTTTTTTTTTTGTCCACACTCTCAGAAACCACTTTAATCATCGGTAAATTCATTAAAGACGTCGTGTTAGACCAAGACGAAGAACAGGAGGTGCATAAAACTTTTAAATTCAATAAAGTCTGTTAGACGCAGAGCCCGACCACACAACTTTATTTTATTTAAACACATATTTATTTACGGTTTGACAGAAATATCTCCATCCAGATGAGAAGCAAAAACATTAAAACGCTCGGGCCTCACCGGTGGGCAGCGATAACATCCACATGACCACCTGACAACTGGACTACACATCCTCACAATATACAATAATATATAATACAAACAATATACAACAATACAAACAATATACAACAATACAAACAATATACAACAATAAACAACAATACAATATGCAACAATATACAACAATACAAACAAT
>NC_056508.1:45914564-45917640 GCF_014905685.2 Nematolebias whitei | reverse complement strand
AAACAGTATACAATAATATACAACAGTTCAAACAGTATACAATAATATATAATACAAACAATATACAATTATATACACCAATATACAATAATAACACCACAAATAATATGCAAAAATATACAACAGTACAAACAATATACAACAATATACAACAGTACAAACAATATACAATAATATATAATACAAACAATATACAATAATAACAACACAAACAATATACAACAATATAAACAGTATACAAAAATATACAACAAAACAAATAAAACAAACAATTGTATAAATAAGAAGGATGTGAGATGGAGGAAGAAGGGTGACACTTTCTCCACTCCCCTTCACTACATTTGTTTTTATTTATTTAGCACTTGTTAAAGCGAGGCACCAGCTGGTTAGTTTATTGACCAACAACAACTTAATTAATATTTTCACCCTTTAATGATCAGAATCAGTCACTGAAGTAGAATCTGTTCATTACAGGGAGTTCTATACCAGAACAAATTAATATTCATCTGAATGAAGAGACCAAAGTTGTCTTTTGAAGTTTTATTACAAAAATAATCAAACTAAGAATCAACAACAATAATAAACAAGCAATAATAATGAATCGATCAAGGCATAATTCTCTTATCTAAGACAAAATTGACTCTTTGAGAAGGAATTATTTCAGTTTTATACGCACATGAATTTAGACAAAGTTTGACTATTTTAATAAATAGTGTACTTTGAATTTTGGTTGAAATAAGTTATTTAATGTGATCAGATAAAGTTATTTATCATCACTGCAAGCCAGGAATTGATTTACCAAGTTGCATCAGCTTAAAATAGAATAACCAGACCAAGGCATCATGTCACCAGGTTTCTGCTCCTCACCGGGTCAGTGTTGAAGGCACCAGGTCACTCGTCTTTCTGGGGTTCTCTGGTGGATCAGACCAGGGACACCATAAGGAGAACTCGCCGGGAACTGCCCAAGGTAGCTGATCATCACTGTGACAGCTCCATGGGTCGGTGAGGGCAACAGCTGATGAGAAGGTGCCGTCCATCGGCACCTTCTGCCAGTTTGGACTTCAAGCCAAGAACGTGAGTCTTGCAGTGAGAAAAGGCTTCATCTTCTGCAGTTATCTAAACTTCTAACAATTGTAATTTGAGCAACATGTTTATCTGCTCAGGAGTTGAACGAGTGAACCTTGGCACGACCTCTAGGATCAGGAGTCCAAAGACGAACCGCCTTCCGATTCGGGGCCGGAGACGATCTCTCCGCATCGAGGGTTCAAAACGAACCTCTCAGTTCGGGAGTCCAAGGCGAACTGCTTTTTACACAAGGGATCTTTGTGCAAAACAACAGCTCTCTGCTCAGGATTATTTTGACTGCTCTCAGGGACATTGTGACTCCCCTCTGAAGAAAACAGCTTTCTGCTCAAAGAACTTTTTCACAGGTGTCTCTGAAGGAATAATCACTTTCTGAAAAACAGAACAGAGAAATATGTTATTCACATTGTAATATTTCACATGATTTCATTATAATGATTGAAAACAACAATCAAAATTATTCATGTTCACAATTGTTAATCAAATAAAACAAACTTCATTAATGATTTGTTTTTCTTTCTTAGAAACATAGGAAGAAATAAGATAAACATTTGTCAGACTTTAGCTGACTCTGTGTCCAAGGACGAGAAATGTGTGGAGAAACATCAGACATTATTTAAGTCAACGTAACTTTAAAGAACACGATTCGTGGTGAGACTGGAAGATGAATAAGGGTCAGGGGTCATAGTTAGAGCAGTGCAGCTTCATGCTACACAATATACAACAATACAAATAAAACAAACAATATGTAATGATACAAACAAAACAAACATCATACAACAATAAACCAGGTTTAAAAGGTGCACCAGCGAGGCCAGAACTGAAGCACCACAGATCCATGGGAAGCACGTTCAGCTCTGCTGCCGGTAAAAACGTTGTTTGTTGTTCGATGCATCATTACCCTTGTCCTGTCATGCAGCTTTAAAATTTAACGTTTTACACGAAACGTCCGGCTCGATTAGAAACAGAGTGCTGTGGCTATTGATCTCAGTGCGTTGCACAGAATGAACAAAATTCACACAAAAGAGCGAGAGAGAAAAAGTAAATCAACAGGAATTTAACGAAACGAGGAAACCCAGGCCTCTTTGGAGCTCCGTATCTCGAGCTTCACAACAAAATGTAATGATTTTCACAGACGCTTCCATCAAATGTTCAGCTGTTGATGTCATCTTCTACATATTTTTGTCTAAACGTGTCCGCTACTTTCAGCCTTTTCATAGTTTTAGCTTCTAGCTAACTTTTTTAACTTTGCAAGCCCTTTGTTGCCTTTAGTTACTATTCTGCTACCTTTAGCTGGTTTTACTACTTGAAGCTTCTAGCTAACTTTTAACTAACCTTTTGCTATTTTTAGTTTGCAGCTAATATCTCCTGTATTTATCACCTTTTTGATACTTTAAGCTTTTAGCCATCTTTCTGCTACTTTCAAATAACCTTTTCCTATTTTTAGCTTCTGGTTAGCTTTTTGGTAGTGTTTGCAAGCATTTAGCTACTTTTACTTTTCAGCTAACCTTTTGATCCCTTGCTAGCCTTTTCTTGCATTTAGATTTTAGCTAACTTTGTTATTTTTAGCTTTTCTTTAACTTTTTTTTTTGCTATTTTAGCTAGCTTTTATGTTCTACGTTTAGCCTATAGCTAGCGTTCTGAACATTTTAGCTCTTTACCATTTGTTTGCTACTTTTACATTCTAGCGTTCCTTTTCATACTTTTAACTAGTCTTTGCTGCTTTTAACTAGCATGTTACTACGTAAAACTTTTAGCTAGCGTTGTGTTTATTTTAGCTTCAACAACACAGTTTTAGCTTCTTTGACTCATTTCAGATTTCAATCAACATTAAAGCATTCGGTGTAAGAGCTAGATTACCGAGTTCAATTTGAGTTTTCTTCTATTCAGCTGCAATGATTTATTCTCAAATCTTCAACTGCAATGATTTATTCTCAGATCTTCAACTGCAATGATTTATTCTCAGATCTTCAGCTGCAATGATTTATTCTCA
>NC_056508.1:45896689-45904564 GCF_014905685.2 Nematolebias whitei | reverse complement strand
GGGGGGGGTTGGGATTGCATCCTCTATAAAAAATATAGACATGAATCAATAAGACAGTGTTTCTGCAGATGTAAACTTATCGGACTGTGCGCGCTCGGTGTCACCTCTGAACTCGTCCTGGTTGGAGTTAAATGTTGGATGGATGGATGGATGGATGGATGGATGGATGGATGGAGAGAGAGATTGGTGGAGGGATGAAAGGGTGGAGGGAGGGAGGGGTTGGCCATTTGATCCTCTGCAGCAGAAATAAACACAGATGCTCATCTCTTCAAATGTCAGCCGCCTTGAGCAGCGCGCGGATAAAAAGTCTTCAGCAGCGCAGAAATTAACACATTGAACAGATTTTATCCTTTATTTTCATCCCTCACTCCACGTCCTCCTTCCTCCTCCTGCTCCTCCTCCTCCTCCTCGCTTTGCTTACATGACCGCGTAATGTGCTCCGTGCGCGCATCGCGGTTCGTCAAAAGCACCTGCGTCCTAAGATGGAGGCAGGAGATGAAGGATGATGATGATGAGGGGGGGGGGGGTGAGGGGGAGATCAGTCCCTCTCATCTTCAAACAGAAAAACTTCAGCTGATGTTCGGAAATCAGCTGAACTTACCTCTGAGCCACTTTATTTTTTTATTTGTGCGTAAACAGAAAAAAAAAAAAATATATATATATATATATATATATATATATATATATATATATTGTATACATCAGATAAAAACAGATGTTTTTTCTCACCTGGATGGTTAATGTGTCCTGAAATTAAAAACGATCAGCTGAAGTTCAGCTGGTTGAGTGTAGAGTTCTGTTGTTGTGGTGTCCTGCTGGATCCAGATCTTTATCCTCCACGTTCATTTTGTGTGTTTATTTTTCTGAGGTTCTACACACTAAAAACTGCTGGGTTCAAAATAAACCCAACGCTGTGTCCAGTTCGGACTGAGCCAGCCTCGGGTACCTCATCAGGTCTGACCCGGTACTGAGTGAAGTTTCTGCCTAAAAACTGTTAAAATGACTCGTTTGTTGAATTAAAGCGACCAAGTTATCAGACTTGGGTCCATGTTGGCAGGTTGGTGCTTACCGCTATTAGCATCCGCTAACTAGCGCGTTAACAGTGGTTCCCAACCCTGGCCCTCGAGGCACACTACCCTGCACGTGTCAGTTGTTTCCTGCTCCAGCACACCTGACTCAGTGGTTTAATTACTTCCTCAAGTTCTGCAGAAGCCCGTTAATCATCCATTCATTCAAAGCAGGTGCGTCAAAGCAGGGAAACAAGTAAAACATGCAGGACGGTGTTCCTCAAGGACCACTGTTGGGAACCCCTGCCTTAGGACATCAAACTCTGTGTTTAATGCAAACTAAAGTTAACAAAGACAACCATCACCTTACACTTGTTTATATTTTTCTTTTTTATTTTCTTTTCTTTATTTAAACGTTTATTTAGAAACACTCGTTGAGAGCTAAGATCTCTTTTATAAAAGCTAACCTGGCGGAGACAGGCAGCAGCAGTTTGAAAGCACAAGAAATATTAAAGACGGAGCAATAATAAAATACAAGAGTGATAAAACAGTTAGGACGGAAAACTGAGTGAAACACTTTTAACCACACGTGGCTTCAACAGGAAGTTTAAGAATGAACGCAAACATGTTAAACGTCACGGATTAGCTTTACCGATTTATTTACCAGCTGGTGTCAGTTTAGGAATCCAGACTTGGGGTTTGGTGCCAACTAAAGATAAAAACAAACCCAACCAGGTTAAACATCTTACAAGTTTTTACCATCTCACACGCAGAGGTCCAGTCAAGTCCGGCTTGGTCAACTTCTGGTTCAAAATGGCCGACTGTCATCTTCGACCCACCTCTTTGATCAACCCAACCCATGATCCAACAACTTCACAGAGTTATCAAAATAACCCGGCAGTTTTCAGTGTTTGCTCGTGGGGTTCAGCCGTGTTTGTTTACGACAGCCCGCCTCATGTTGGGCAGTCATGTGACTCCTTCAGCTTTGTTTACATTGAGCGCAGACCCACATTTCAGAGTTTTATATTAATTTATCTGGAAAACTACCGGCGTAAACGCCTCCAAACGTCCCCATTCCATCCGGTTTGATTGAACCTTTTTATGTTTGATTCATAGTTTGAACTGAGTGAACTTAAAATTATATTTTTCAGCTCAAACCTTTCTAAACGTTCCTTAAGTTAGCCCAGTTTGTGTGGAGTACAGAGGAGAATCTAGGCAGAGATGATAAAAGCACTTGTTGTTTTTCTTCCGTTTCCTGTCAAGCGTCGCCTACTTCCACAGGATTACAGAATTAGGTTATTGGTGCCGCACGCTGCTGCTGGAGGCCGGGCCGCGCGGCAGAAGTTGCTCCTCTTTCTCCGATACGAGGAAACTTCTCGTTATTCGGGCTGACGGTGAGGACAGCAGGTGCCGGAGGAGGAAGGGGAGCAATAAATGTGCTGGAGGAGCAGCTGGGGCTGCACACCGTCCTCCTCAAATGAGAAATCTACGCCGAGGTCAGGGTCGGGGTGTGTTTCAGCTGAGAGGAGGCGTCAAAACCAGAATAATTAGTTTTAGAGTTTAAGAGACGGAGGATTAAAGCCGCTGAGCGGCGAGGAGACGGGTTCGTTTCAGGTGCCTCCACAGTTTGAGGTGGCACGTCGGTGCCGTTTCTCGGAGGTCAGGGTGGCCCTGAGGGGAGATCCTACAAACGCTGGTTGCCATGGCGACGCCTCCCCTTCACACACTCTTTTAACTCCCATCCTTTAAGTGATAAGAGCCGGCGTCTGCCACTTCAGGTTTAATTTCACCTCCACGCCGCTGCTGTGGAAACTCCTGACCATGCCCCCCCCCCCTCCATGAAACCGTCCCGTTACACAAACTTTTGATTTCTCCTCGCCTCCCGCCGGCTCGTTGTAATCACACCGAGTCGTCTCTAAATCCTGCTTAACAGGACTGGACCCGAGGCGTACATCTGGCCCTGGATGTGCACTAATACTGTTACAGACGGGCCTCCCTGCTGTTTAATCCCGCTCTGCTCCGTCGTCCCACTCCTCTAATATCACTTCAACCTAAAGTTTGGTTTGGTTTTTTTGGTCTCGTTTTGTAGTCCTGTCCCAACCTGCCCCTCCACGTGGACGGATCATTGTCTCGTATTCCTCCAGTTTTCTCAGAGTGTTACGGAGCTTTTGTTAAGTGCGATCAAACGGCCATCGAGGATTCAAATGAGTTGTTTTATCTGCAAAACAACAAAAAAACGAGTCTCTTTTCGTAATTTATCTGTGGTTTAAAATGTTGAGGTGTCTGCTCTGAAGAAGAGTGGTTTTTATTGAGGCTTCTGGCGTTTTACGTGTCCAAACTTCCTGCAGCCAGCGGGACTCGAAGAGGCCGGACCGTTCGGACTCAGGTTGGAGCACTAATCAGTTGACGGGTCGGATAAAATAAAAACCTCGTGTTGTTTCATAATCGGACGTTTACGGCTCCAATCGTTAGTAAAACGTGTTCAAACTCAGTTTTACTGTTTGTGTCAGTTTGTTCTCATTTTTATTGACTTTCTGACACAACATAAGACGCATCAACACAAGGAAACTCACATTTCTTTAACATATTCCAGGCAAGTTGCTGTAAATGCATAAATTAAAGTTTAGTTGCTTTTAAGGGGCTGAAGTATTGAGTTATGAATCCGATAGTTATAATAGGACTGTGAGAATTAAGAGGCAACCCTTAACAAATCAAAAAGACTTTGAAAAGGATTTTTCTTCTAAGACTTTAGTCTGCTGGGCGGGTTTGACCAACGACCGAGTCAATAACCTAATTCTGTAATCCCCTGAAAGTAGGCGACGTTTGACAGGAAAAGGAAGCGGAAGAAAAACATTAAGTGCTTTTATCATCTCTGCCTAGATTCTCCTCTTTACTCCACACACACCGGACTAACTTGACTTACGGCTCATTTTAAAAAGATTTGAGCTGAAAAATATTAATTTAAAGGCGCTCAGTTCAAACTATGAAACAAACATAAAATGGTTTTTCACAAACCGGATGGAATGGGGATGTTTGGAGGCGTTTAGTCCGGTAGTTTTCCAGATAAATTAATATAAAACTCTGAAATGTGGGTCTGCGCTCAATGTAAACAAAGCTGAAGGAGTCACATGACCGCCCAACATGAGGCGGGCTGACGTAAACAAACATGGCTGAATGGGACGAGCGAACACTAAAAACTGCTGGGTTATGTTGATAACTCTGCAAAGTTGAAGCGTCAAAGAGGCAGGTCAAAGATGACCGTCAGCCATTTTGAGCCAGACGTTAACAGGACCGGACCTGACTGGGCCTCTGCTTTAGGGTGAGTAACGGTGAGACGGTAAAAACAACTTGAAAGAAAATGTTCAACCTGGTTGTGTTTGTTGTTCACTCAGTTTGCACCAAACAGCAGGTTTGACTTCCCACTGTGGCATTAGCTGGTGCTAGCTAGCTGATGCTAATAGCATTTCTGTGTTTCCCAAACATTACTTGCCTTGGCAGGGCGTCCATCTCTTCCGTGGTTTTTGTCAACGGGTGGGGGGGGGGGGAGCCCGAGACATGTTTGTGTTGCGTGCTGTTTGTACCGATGGGGGGATGCTACCTAGCTTTTTAGCTAGTGCGCCTGTATTTCATGCCGCTAGCTTAATGCTACGTCAGTGCCAGCAGTTGTCGACGGGGGTGGATGGTGAGGGTTAAGGGCCTTGCTCAAGAGTGGGACAAAAGAGGGTGGAGGCAGGTGTGCACCTTTCCCACCCACATTTTGATGTTGTCAGCACAGGGAGTTGAGCCAGCGACTTTCCGGTCACAGGCCCATCTTCTCTAACCTCTGCACCACCACTCCCCATATTTAGCCCAACTTTCTGGCATGTAACTACTCCGGGTTGGCTCGGTCCAAACTGCGCCCGCCGCAGTGCTGTTCTTCACCTTTCAGTTTTTAGTGTGTGGAGAGACTCGACCGCATCATTCTAAACTAAAACGCGTCCATTTATCACATTTTTACATTCGTCTAAACACGAAAACTAGAGTTTCACAGCATTAACATGTAGTTTTTATATGGTATGTAAAATAAATCCTGCAGATTTTACCATCTGTTTTTATAGACGGTTAAAATTTAAAGATAAAAACGTGTAAACTTCCACCCGGGGCTCGATTTTCTGTCCCAGGAAGCAGGAGGGAGCAGTTTGTGTCTGCGGAGGCTCCGATAGCTGAGATGGAGATGCAGACCAACAGTATTGCTGCTGTAATCTCTTTTTTTAACCGAGTGGGGGGGGGGGGGGAGTAAAGTTGATAAACAAGCGTTTTTGTAAAGAGTGCTGGCTGAGCTGTGCACGTGAGGCGAGAGGTGTCAAACTGGACAAAAAGAGGGAAGAACGAGCAGAACATGAGACCAAGGTCAAGGATTTATCTCGAGTTTTGTTGCTTTTTGAGATTTTACTTGGCGGATGTTTAAAATCTGAACTGTTCGTGGATCTTTGAACTCGTTTCCTCACAACGACCGACCCAAACCTTGATTCTGTCCCACAGAACCGGGTCCTTGTGCAGCAGTTGGAGCCTCTGTAAACTCAAGGGCGCTTCATGTTTCACAACGATCTGCTGCAGAGACGCCCGAGCTTTGTGAAGGTGATGGGGGTGGAGGGGGGGCGTGTCTATAAATATTTAAATATCAGAAACAGAACCGGGTTCATGACACCGGCCCGGTCCAGAAAATCATCCTGTACCTGAAGTTGAAGCTCGGTCTTTGGGTTTGTCGCCTCCGTCTGGGGCGTTTTTTTAACGGGGGGGGGTTAATCTGCCTCCTCCTGGGAGGTGATCAGAAAGATGAGTGAGATTTTATTACTTGGATGAAACGTAAACAAAAGGAGACGTGGGGTTTGTGTCCTTCCTGCTCAGGTTCTGACAGCCGAGGGACAGCCTTTGTGTTCGACGTGAGCCGTCTTCTTTTGACTTAATGAAGGAGGGTCTCCCCCCTCAACACCACCACCATCACATCTACCGGTGCTGATGCTGATCTCTCCACCCCTCCCCTCTCTGTCTCCACCCTTCCCGCCCCCACTCTGTCCTTCTACAGAAAATGAGTTTCGGGGCGAGCTGGTGAACCAGCGGTGGACACGAGGCGAGAGGACGAGCAGCCGCTGTCAGGCCTCCCAGAGACTGCAGAGCCGCCGACCAATCATGGTGAGCGACACCCCCGACCCCACCCCCACCTCCATCACTCACCACGCCCGACAACGCCCCCTTCCAGAGCCGATTCTGCTTCCTGTGCATTTCCCCCGATCCCTAACTCAGCAGGGAAAGGCTGGGGGAGGAGGGGGGAGGTGTGTGTGTGGTTGTTGCAGTGTGGGGGTTGGGATGGGGGGGCATGAATCAAGCAGCACATCAAATGCAGGCCCGGCCCACCCCCCTCAGCCTGGTTTGGTCCCGTTAAGCTCAGCGTTTTTCACTTCTCCTCTCAGGACGTTTTTATTTTTAATTTAAACAAATAAAAAACATAAACTCAAAAGGATGTCCTTGAGTTGCTCATACTAATATTTCTTTCTGGCCCGGGGGGGGGGGGGGGGGGGGGAGTTATTCTGCGTTTTCAACTAAACCTCCCGCTCCTCGCTGAAACTTGTGACCCCCGCTGAAATCATTTCAAGGATCCTCAGAACACCTGATCCCCCGTTTCATTTCCTTTGAGTCAACAAAGAGACGGAGGGATGGAGTGGGGGTTGTTTTCCCCTGGGCTCGGTAAAAGTAGTCCCCCCCCCCCCCCCCCACCAGCACCACCACCAGCTCATCTGAAGAGATGACTTTTATTGATTCGGTTTGATTTCTGCCACAGCTGAGGAAGGAGCGGCGTCGGTTCAAACGCTGCACCAGAGGGTCAGAAACGGCATTTACTCTCCGGTCCATCATCGTGTTTCTCATCGCCTCCTTCCTCATCGCCTCCTTCCTCATCGCCTCCTTCCTGATTTATTTCAGCGTCCGCCTCCCGACCCGGACATTTGATTCCTCAGACAAAACTTCAGCTCGTCCTTCCTGTTCCAGAAGCTTCTGTGGGCTTTGAGTCCCGAACAGTTGTGCAAATGTTGCGTTAGCTCCATCTGCTGCAGGTTGGATCTTTATTATCAACTTTATGAAAACTATGACGTCTACAACCTTCTTCTCGTTTTTATTTGTCCGTTCCTTTTCGGCTATTCTGGCAGACTGTGAGCTATTTTAGCTGCTCGTACATCGAGATGGGTGCTTTGATGTTTGTTTGTTTGTTTTGTTATTTTATACTTATGCTACCTGGTATCTTTAGATTTAAGCTAGTGTTGTTACTTTTAGCTATCATTTAGCTACCACGTATCTTTAGGTTTAAGCTAGTGTTTTACAACTTTTAGCTAGGTGTCGTTAGGTTTAAGGTAGTGTTTTGCTACATTTAGCTACCATTTTGTGTTTTTAGGTTTTAGCTAGCTCCTGCTATTTTAAATAGCTTTTTGCTGCATAAAGTTAGCATTTAGTTATATTTAGCTTTTAGTTAGCCTTTTGCTACATTTAGCTTGACGCTACTGTTTTGCTCATTTTGGCATTTAGCTGATCTTTTAGCTGTTACAGGACCGTTTCAGCTTCTTCGGTGGTCACTCTGTATTTTAGTAGAACATTCAGTTTCTGGAGCTTTAATTATAGTTTTGGTGACTTGAGGTTCGTCGGGTCACGACGAGGCCGGGATTGACCCGACTGTCCAGTTCTGCTCTGATCGTTCAGCTGGTTGACACCAGAGGAAATGAGCCGAAGGTCGCAGCTAAAAGAGTCGAGATCGCATCAGGACGACGCTCCTCGCTACCTGCTCAAACCGATAACCGGGGGCTCGCCGACATGGAGGCCGGGGGCTCGCCGACATGGAGGC
>NC_056508.1:45891604-45896679 GCF_014905685.2 Nematolebias whitei | reverse complement strand
CCGGGGGCTCGCCGACATGGAGGCCGGGGGCTCGCCGACATGGAGGCCGGGGGCGCCGCAGGGGAAGCTCTGACTGGCAGCTTGGGTCCACAGGTCGTTTCTGAAGACGTCGGTCTCCTCCAGCTCGTCTCCTCCAGCTCGTCTCCTCCAGCTCGTCTCCTCCGGCTCGTCTCCTCCGGTTCGTCTCCTCCGGCTCGTCTCCTCCGGCTCGTCTCCTCCGGCTCGTCTCCTCCGGCTTGTCTCCTCTCGGCTGCGGTTGTAAACCTGAAAAAGGATAAAAGAGCCGTTTACGTCCACCGAAGGACGGAGGGTGACCTTCTCTCTGAAGCCGACGCCCCCCGGCCACGCGTTTCCACGGCGCTCTCAGCGCTCCTCCTGCTCCGCCCGCCGCGCACACCGAGAGCCGTAATTGATAACGTCCAACGCCGCCTGAAGGGACGAGGCGCCCGGTCTTCCTCCTCCTCTTCCTCAGCACACACACTCGTGCAGATGCTCCTCGCCTCTATACGTCCACACGCTGTTGATTTATTCTAATTAAAAGACGGGGAAGGACAAGTTTGGAGCATCCGGAGCCCTTTGAAGGGGATCAGGTGGACGCTGCCGCTCGGCGTCGGCCTTTTTCTGCTCTCAGTTTGTGTTCATGTAAATTTAATGAGCTGGAACGGAGAGAAGGGACGAGGAAGAAGAGGACGACTCGGATGTGCTTACCTATTTGAATGTATGTAACTATGGTGACACAAACATGAAAGCAACAGGAGCCCTTTTCAGTCCAGGTTCTGATTCATCCGCCGGCTCTCGATGTAAGGAGGACGCAAAGGAAAAGCAGTTTATAATTTTCAGATCAAGTTGAATCAACGGTTAAAACGGATCGGAAACTGTTTTTTTTTTATTCGTCTGTTGAGCACAACACAAGCTCTGCTAATCAAACTAAAACGCTGCTTTTAAAATAATTACAGTCTGCAGTTTGACTCAAAAGAGGGATGTGAAAGACGATTATTAGACACGAAAAAGTTTATTTTTGTGGGGGAAAAGATAACGTTTAAATTTGTTACTTTGAGTGTTTTTCAGTGGCAGTTGTTTTTGTTTTATACTTGTGACAAAATGATCGACTCGTGGGGTAAAAGATGTGAAAATTAATATTTTAACAGCAAAAGTCTTGTTTTAAAAACATTACCCATGAAAAATGTAATATTTAATTCTTCTTTAGAGACCGATATTAAATAATTATGATGAATCAATGTGTAATACTTCAAACGGCCACTAGGGGCAGGATTTAGAGCAAAAACATTCACTTTTAATCCCTCCAGGACGGGACACCCCTGGTTCAACACGTTTTAAAGCTGGACTCTGCACCTGGAAGAGGTGCCCCCCCCCCCCCGCATGCTGTCATGTCACATGACCTTATGTTCACGTAGGAAATTACTAATTATGGAGATATAAAATTAATATTTGAACATGCAGCAGTGAGGTAAGAACTGAGTTAATCTGCAAACTGAACTCACATGCAAATCACTCTCCCTCCCCTCCATCATGTGGGTCAACAAAGACCCAAACAATCAAGACTCTAAAACCCACCAGGCCTAAAACTGAGGCTTCATGGGTCGTTTTGATGCAAGGGAAGCAGGGGGGTTGATAAAGATGGAGGAAGCGTTCCCATTTTTTTCTGCAGATTTTCAAAATAAAAGCCAAATTTTCTTCTTTTTTTTTTTTTGATGCTGCCATGTTGTGATTTGGAGCCAAATGTGAGATTAAATCCTCAGTTTGAAAGTCCCACCTACAAACCCTCCCAGCTCGCTAACGGGATATGTCAGTACAGTGTATAAATATATGTATAATATATGGAAACCGTACGAGAGACTATGGAGAACAACTAAAAAAAGAAAAGTGATTTTTAAAGTTAGTCTTTTTACAGCAACTCAGCATTTATTATAAATAAACTCTGAATTACACACCACCCTGCGCTCGTACAGGTACAAACCTAACGTGCACATCGTCCTGTACGTGCCCCCAGCCTCACCCTTCCGTCTTCCTGCTCTCTTCGGGCGGAGCAGAAACTTCAGCTCGTTGCTCGACTTCTGCTCCAACAGCTCTTCATCAAAAGGCCGGAGCGAAGGGGCGGGGCCTCTGGCTGCACCTGTACCTCCAGCCAAACGCCAGTGAATGCAGAAAAAGCCCTTAACAAGAACAACAACGGCGTGTTTCATCCCCACTCCCCCCATCTCCCCCCTTCTTTTCAGGAGTAGTCAATTAGCAGGAACGGGGCTCTGCCAAACAGAGGAGGGGAGGGAAAGATGGAGGAACAGGGACCTCACTGCAGCGATGCCAACCCAATGAAGAGCGGCCACAAAGCTGCTAAGTGGTCGGGCATGGCGAGACGGCTACGGGAGGGGGTGGAGTGTGGAGGGGGGGTGGGGGATGTGGGACAGAAAGAGAGAATGAGGAGAGACTCCTGAATATTAAAAAAAAGAGTCCAGTAATCAAAGCTAATGGTGACATTGTGTCCAGGAAGCATCTGATAGCTTTAGAGTGCAGCTGAGTGTGTGGTGGTGCTGGGGGGGCGTGGTCAGTGTGTGTGTGTGTGTGTGGGGGGGGTGTTAACACCTGCTCCTTTGTGGTTTCACATGCACGCACACACACACCTCACCTTATAAAAGGGTCGTTACAGCAGCCCGAGTGTTTTCACTTCATTATTCAGCGTAGCTCTGATTGTCGGGCCCTCTGCTCGCGGGGGCCGCGGCCCCCCGGTGCCACCCACTGCCGCTGAGCAGACCCCAACCCTGAGCACCACTCAGGTGCTGCAAAGTACAGAACACGTTGGTGAGAGTAACATAAAAACCGTCTCTCTGTGGCAGGAACGTTCAGCGCTCTGGATGTGTGTTGGACAAATGACTGACGCTCTCTCTCTCTCTCTCTCTCCCCCTTCATTCACCTCCCTCTCCCTCCCTCGCTTCCTTTCATCCCAGATGAGCGTGGAGGGTGACGACAAACGAACTCGCACTCGCTCAAAGGGAATCAGAGGTGAGTGTGGCTAACGGCTCTCCACCGTGCCAAAGACTCGTTCAGTCACGTTTATGGACGCAGCTCTCCGTCCTGCTGCTCGGCTGCAGCTCACTCCGTTTCTTCTCCTCCACCCAGGGCTCTCAACGTCCTTTACTTTGTTCTGTTTCCAGCTCGACGCTTCGTTTGAACGCTTCGCACAGCCTCAAATTCACCCTCACACTCCCACGAATGTTTAGTTAAAACGTCTCACCAGGACTTTTTGTCTGAAGTTTCTGACCGCTCTGCTTCTCGGCAGAACTGGTGGAGTTCGTTTAGATCAAGGAGTCCGCAAATGTGCAGTCGGGTTCAGGCTCGGGGCTGATCCAGAACCTTAAAGTTAGCCTGATTTAATCAGAGACAACTCCGATATGTTTGTGTTTCAACTGTCCAGCTGAAGGATTTGAAAGTAGCCATGATGCTACCACCGCCATGCTTGACAGTTGGTTCCATGTTCTCAGGTCTGATGGCCTCACTTTGACTCTTCTCAGTCCGTCCAGCGTGTCCATGCGGGACATGTGTAGACGGGGACCCCGGTGTTCCAGCAGGGTCCAGTTCACAGCGGGGCTCAAGTCTCGGTCAGTGGTTGTCGAACCGTCGCCGTCTCTTAACGACAGAGTCCGGTGGGCGTATGAATATATCTGACCCTGTGTGGATCAGCAGCCGAGACTCGTTTTTAAAAACTCACTGAAGTTTATGTTGAAGAGTCATTTCAGACCTTAAAGAAAACACAAAAGAGTTTTTAAAAACTTTAAAACAGTAAAGAGTTGTGCTCAGGATGAGTGTATGTAAACTTCTGACCCCAGCTGCAGATAATAAGAGTATATAAGGATTTATTAATGCTTTATTAACACGTTGTTTATGTTTGTGTAAACATCAAATATGGCTCAATGTTTGGCAGGATGAAGCTCATTTCTTCATTATTTAAAATTTAAATGTGAGTTTAGAGCATTCAACGCTGTTTGTTTTGGTAAATAAAGTTTTATAGGGTTAAAAATAATCTGAGCAACTTGTAATAAATTATATTTATGAAGTATAAAAGTGCAGCGCTTGATCTAGCTTATTTTAGCCTTTTCTAAAGTATTTACAAACTAATGAACAGTTTACTGAGCTTTAATTAGTCCTTTATGAAGAGAAGCTTACAGGAAGTTACACTTTTCAGGTGAGTGGATCATATTGGATTAAATTTAAATGATTAAATTTGAATGGACTTTACTTAAACTAGAGAAATTACACTTCCTGCAAAAATACAGTGTGAGTGCTTATTGCAGAAGAACTTGCTGAAAAACAGCTAAACATGTGCTGAAATGTCGCTGAAATGGAAGAACAAGCCTTAATTAGCAGATGAAAAACAGAAAGAACACATATTTGCAGAATTAGATTTAAGTAAACAGAAATGAGCACAAATATTAGGAAATCAGGAAAAAAGCTAAAATTAGCAACAACAACAAAAAAAATCTAAAAAGTAGCCAAAAAGGCAGAAAGAAGCTTAACCTATGAGATGGAAGTGGAAAGAGCTGAAATGAGCTAAAAAAATGTGGAATTAGCTGGAAAAGCTAAAATTAGTATAAAAACAGCTAAAAAGTAGCTGAAATGGCAGAAAAGGCTGAAAAAAGCTAAAAGGAGCATAACCAGCTGAAATTAGCAGAAAGAAGTTAGAAGAAGCATAATGTTGTATTAGAAGAAAGGATCTGAAAGGAGCACAAACAGCTGAAATTAGATGAAAGTAGCTGAAAAATGTTTAAATTTGCACAAAGAAGCTGAAGCAGAACAAAATGTGAAAGGAGCGGTACAAGGTTGTAAACAGAGCTAAAGATCTGCAGCTAAAGTTGCACCACTACCAAAAGTCATAGCAGGATTGTTCTGAAAGAGCCGAACGTTTTGATTTATGATTTGTTGAAATAGCTGAAAACTTTGGAACAAGAGCGATGCTGAAAAACGGACGGCAGAGAAACGGACGGCAGAAAAACGGACGGCAGAGAAACGGACGGGAGAAAAACGGACGGCAGAAAAACGGACGGCAGAGAAACGGACGGGAG
>NC_056508.1:45883862-45891594 GCF_014905685.2 Nematolebias whitei | reverse complement strand
GAGAAACGGACGGCAGAGAAACGGACGGCAGAAAAACGGACGGCAGAGAGAACGGACGGCAGAAAAACGGACGGCAGAGAGAACGGACGGCAGAGAGAACGGACGGCAGAAAAACGGACGGCAGAGAGAACGGACGACAGAAAAACGGACGACAGAGAGAACGCTTCATCAACGTTCAGAGAAATGTTCGTCTCCCTGAACGTTGAGTCTAAACTCATCTGCTCCTCCTGCAAACCGGCGTGTCCGAAAACGTTCAAAGGCTCATCACTCCTGCCTCGTCTGGACACAGACATGTCGTCTAAGGCCGAGCGCACGTGGACGGCTGTTTTTGTGCACGTTTGTCCGTGTTTTCTCTGAGCTCACGAGCGCCTGGGTGGACGTTTGATGTTTGATGAGCGGCAGTTCAGAGAAAGAAGTCGTTCAGTTTTTTTCCCACTGCATGACGAAAGATGGAGAAACATAACACACACACACTCACACACACACACACACACACACACTCACACACACACACTCACACAAACACAACAACCTGTGTGTTTTTCTCTCTGCTCTCGAGCCCGGGGTCTCCCTGACGTCTGCTCCTTGTATCTGAGCCTCGACTGAAATGTCTCTTCTTCTGATCACGACAGCAGGGTTGTCTCCTCCGGTCGTCAGAGTCCGGGTCGACCCGGCCCAGAGCGGCGCACCGCCTGCCGGCCTTCATTTATGTTTTCCAAGTTAGTTCCTGTTAGTCGTCCCTGAAAGAGCTGTTTTCTACTGATGAAGGCAGTTCTTCCCTTTTTCACTTGGTGTTACCAGCCATGAGACTAAAGAGAGAACAATTAATCCTGTTTTCTTGCTGAAGTCTGCGTTTAATTCTCTTTTATTCTGAAGCAGTTTGGCTGATTTAGGCGTTCTGCGTGTGTGTGTGCTTAGCGTCTGTATTTGTGCACGTTCGTTGTGCATATTTCCGTGCAGAGCGGCGTGGGCGTGTGTTTTCCTCCTGATCTCGCTCCGTGAGGAAACCCTCGTGGGGTTCGTGTTCGGTTGTGATTTATTGATCTGGGTTTCTTTCAGCAGCAGCGTGGCGTTCTGAGCACTCGTTCACCTTTGTTCTCCTCCTTGTCCCCCCCCCCCCCCCCCCCTCTGTTTCAGCTGCTATTGAGCTCGTAGGACAAGAGCTGAGGTAAGGAAACACCTTCATGTTTGTGGCGAAACCCTTTCATGAACTTCTTTTATGTTTGCGCCGTGCAGCCCCCCCAGCCCCCACCCTACTCGTAGACTCGATAGCTGAATATTCTTAGTTTGTATTTTCCATCATCAGCACTCAGCTCCTGGTCAGCGCCTCCAGCAGGCTGCTGCTGCTGATTTCACTCTCAGCCCTTTTTCCTGCCGTGAAGAAACAATCGGATCAACCAGCGGCTCATGGGCCAAACGCGGCCCCCGGAGAGAGGCCAGAAAACACAATGATTTGTAAATCTCCTAAACCTGACTCTTATTCACAACAGAACGCAGTAAACTGAGACATTTTAAATTTTATGGCGGCAGAACATCTCAAACTTTGAGACGAGCTGTTAGAGGAGCACTTGATGAATAACTGTGTCAACAGGTCAGTAAGGAGACGGAGAAGAAGTAAAGATGGGCCGAGGTTCAGGAGTCTGGAAAACTGCATCTAGAACTAGTGGAACAATTTCAAAATAAAGTTCTTATTAGAAAAACAATACCATTCATAAAATCATCAACAGATTAGAAGAAGCTGTAGAAATCTCAAAGGTCGAGGCTGAAGGTCATCACTGGATGGTCCTGATCTTCGGGTCCTCTGAGGCCACTGCATTAGAACCAGGTCTGGTTCTGTTCTGGGTCCAGGAACACTTCCACTATCTGTAAAGAATTCATCCACAAATGCTTCTTAAAGCTCTATCAAGCAAAGAAGCCAGATGTTGTCACCATCCACAAACGATGTCGTCCTCTCTGAACCAGGGCTCGTTTCAAACGGACCAGAACTGTTCTGTGGGTTCTGTGGTTAGACGGATCCAAATCTGGGATTCTGTTTGGAAACCATGAACACCACGTCCGCCGTACAAAAGAGGAGAGGAACATCCAGACCGTTATCAGATCGCAGTTTAACAGCCTGCCTCTCTGATGGTATGGGGGTGCATTAGTGCCTCTGGCAGGAGCAGCTGAAACATCTGGAAAGACTCCATCAATGCAGAGAAGTCTCTACAGGTTTCAGAACTTCTGGTTTCATGTGTTGTTCTTTAGAGGGTGTTGCTGGGAAGAGGGATGTCTGGGTTTGTCTCCTGGACCTCTGCGACCCGGTAGAACCGGTAGACGTGGCGTCTCCTGAGGTTCAAAACATGATCGCCCGCCTTCACACGTGGCCCCAGTAATAAATACACGTGGAGCTGAAGCGACGTCTACAGAGCAAGAAGAGAGAAGAAGAGCAGGTTTTGTGTTTTGGTCCCCCCCCCCCCCCCAGTTTTTACAAGTGAAATTAATAAAAAGGATAATTGGAGGATTATGGGGCCACTGCAGGAGGAGGTTGATGAGAATTGAAATGAGCCATCCTGAGGGGTCATGGCAACCCGAACCGAAGCAGGAGCGATGGTGATGATGATGATGATGGTGAAGAGAGCAGGGGAAATTACAGCAGGTCCCGGCTGATCCGTATCGCTCGCACCAACAGGATATAGGCCAGGGTTGATGTACGACGCACAATATCACAGCGCCCGGGCGCCACCTGCATCCATGCATCACGTGTGCCTGCTGGGCGGCGTGCGCGTCTCCTTTGTGCATGTGCATCCGTGTGACACGTTCGCCCAGCGTGCATGTCTTTGCTTTGTTCTGCTTGATCTTTTTTTTTTTTACCGCCTGTGTTTGTCATTGCTGCTGCTGCTGAAATGTCTCGTGTCTGAAACGTCTCTCTAACCTCCATCATCCCGTCCAGCTGCCCCACCCCTGGATGCAATGGCTCCGGCCATATCAGTGGGAGATACTCACGACACCGCAGGTAGGACAGGTCACACCCCCGCCCCCTGTCTGTCCTCCACCTCTGCTTCCTCTCTTCAACCCAGGCCTCCATCTGCAGGCTTACAGTAGAAACTTTGACGGGGGCTGCCACGCTGCTGCCAATTTAAATTTTTCATTTGACAGTACTTTGTGTTTGGGTTCGCTCTCAGTTACCACTGTACCAAATTTCAGCCGAATAGTTCTAAAAATGGATGAGTTAACGTATTTTTTTTACCTTTTAGCCAAGGCGGCCATCTTGTATTTTTGACTTGGGTTCAGTATGTGATAGGAAACGTATCTATCTAGGTCTAGCTGTGACCACAGAAAATTTTAGCTCAATATTTCTAAAATTAGCTGATTATAGTATTTTTCCTTTTTAGCTCAGGAGGCCATCTTGGTATTTTGATTTGCATTAGGGTCGTATGAAAACTCGCTCTCAGCTACGACCAGAGCAAATTTCAGCTCTGGTTGAGATATAGCAGTTAGCTGTTGACTTCCATCAGGCATTTTGAATGAGAAGAATGGCGTCTTTGTTTGCAAATGACGTCGCCGTGGTAACTCGAAACGTCAATAAAAGTAAAAGCACACATGGCAGTGACGAGCCGGTCGTTTTGATATGACACTTGTGGGGGTACACCTTGTGTTTCAGGCCACATTAAAGGTGACGGAAGAGTAAGGTATAAAGTTAAGAAACCCTGTCAGGTGGATAATAATAGGTGCTGCCTTAGCAGGCGGTCCCCGATAACGAAAAATGGCAGCCATGAAGGAATGCTTATCGCCCGCCACAAGATCGTCTTTTGTTGCAAAACGACAGCATCGAAGCCCGCTTCATCAGACATCCCCCTAAAGGCTAACAAATTAGCTGCGGCAGCCATCTTGAATTGTGTTGGCTTCCAGTGTTTGACGTCCATTCATCACTGAGAATAAAACTCGTCCAGCGGTTGATGAGATATTTCGCTAACAGACACAGCTGACTCCAATAGTTGTTAAACAAGCATCTATTCTATATGTCCGTGTTCTGAGAATATGTTGAGGAAGACGCTCAGCTACTACCACAGCAGATTTGAGCTCAATCAGCTCAATTAACAGTCATACTCCTTTATGGGTCAGTTGGCTGTGGCAGCCATCTTGAATTGGACTGACTCCAAACGATCATCAGTTGTAGATTTTCACGCAGAGATCACTTTCTGAATGTTTTGAAAAAATCAGTCCAGTGGGTCATGAGATATTTTTCTAACAGACATTGTTCATCATTAGTTTATTATTAGTTCATCATTAATTCAGCATTAGTTTTTATTAATTTATCATTAGTTCATAATTAACTTAGAATTAGTTCATGATTTGTTCATAACTAGCTCATTATTAGTTCATCATTAGCTCATGATGAGTTCATCGTTAACTTGTAATTAGTTCATGGTTTGTTCATTAGTTCATTATTAGTTATTAGCTTGTAATGAGTTCATGATAAGTTCACGATTAGTTCATTGTTATTTCACAATTAGCTCATAATTAATTAGTAATTATTACTAATAATTAATTATTTGAGATTACCTCATTGTTACATCAATATTAGTTAATTGCTACTGCATCACAAGTTCATTAGTAGTTTAATATTAGATCATTACTTTATTTTTACCTTATTTCTTTGTAGCTGTATGAATAGCGCGTTATTAGTTCATCATTGTACATATTTAGTTTATTGCTCAATATTAGTTCATCATTAGCTTAGAATAAGTTTGTGATTAGCTCATGATTAGTTCATTGTTACATTAATATTAACTTGCAACTTCATTACTAGTTCATTGTTAGTTCTTTGGTATTTTATTGTTAGTGTATGATTAGAGCATCTTCACTTAATCGTTACTTGTATCTTCATCCCTCCTTTTGTGTTACCTCATCATTATTACATTGTTAGTTTATCAATAGTTCATCAGTTCATTGTTAGTACATATATGGTTTATTGTTCATTAGTTCATGATTAGCTCACAATAAGTTAACTGTATATTAGTTTATGTCACTTCTTCATCTCTAATTTATTATTAGATCATCATTAGTTCATGATTAACCCATGATACGTTCATCATTAGTTCATTAGTACTAGTGGTCACTTCATTAGTACATTTAATGATGAGTTCATTAATAATAAATCATGTTTTGTGGCGCCTCTTCAGTGGTTTTAATAAAAATCATGAACTAAGTGAAGCAGCTTCCTCTGCTTGTGAGAGCAGCAGTTTGTAAAATGAGATGAACTCATTTGTTCGTCTCATCTCTGCCGTCCTGCTCAGAGGCCCAGTGAGACTCGGGGTTTGGGGCTCAGCTCTTTATTGGGGGGAAGATTTTAGCGCTGTGTTTTCGCTCATGTTCCTTCAGCAGGCGACTTCAGGTGTTTATAGATCGTCGATCGGCAGCTCTCAGGTGAGAACAAGAGCGAGTTTATTGGATTTCACCCTCCGCTGCCTCGCCCGCCGCTCCATACACGTTGTTCATTAAACGTTCCGCTCAATTGGCCCAGATTGGTTCTGATGTGTGGCTGAGCGAGCATGGCACCACCCCCAGGCTTCGTTTCATCCTGAAACAGCTGATTCCTGCTTGTCCGTCCCTTTGAACCCAACGTGGTGCATGATTTTCATCAGAACGCTCGAGGAGCTTCTGCTTCTAATGAACCAGTTCCTTTTTCCTTCCCTTCCTGTTTCATAAGCATCCTGGCCTGCCCCGTCGCGAGGAAGCGCCGGCTGGAGGAAGCAGAGCAGGAACAGGAAACGGAGAGGCCCGCCTCCAAGAGGAAGTCCCACCCCCTGAAACTGGCTCTGGACGAGGGATTCAGCGCCGAGAGCGACGCCAGCAGCGAGGCCGAGTCCGAGAAGGATGGAGGGAAGGAGGAGGAGGCAGGAGAGGAGGAAGAGAAGGACACAGGCGAGGAGGAGACGGGAGGGCGCCTCCTGCAGGACGATCAGATGAACGGACAAGAGAAGGAGACGCCACAGGAAGAGGAGGAGACACAACTGGCAGGTGATGAAGGTAAAGCTGAAAGAAAACTTGTTCCCATGTTGCGCTGAATATCAGCTGAAATTTACTGAAGAAGCTGAAACTGAGTTTTAAAGCTAAAAGAAACAGCACACTTTAAATGCATAAAACCCTTTAAAAGCATTGAAAGATTAGCTAAAAGCTAAAGTAGCAACGGGTAGCTAAAAGTAGCTAAAGGTTAAATAAAATTATCAGAAAGTAGTCCAGAAGCTACAAGTAGAAAAACACTTGCTAAAATTTAAAATACAGTGTAGCTAAAAGCTAAAGTAGCAAAATGTTAGCTATAAAAAATACTAACTGAAAGCTTAAGTTGTAAAAGTGTAGCTAAAAATGGCAAAGCACTCACTTTGAACTAAGAGAAGCAAGACACTAGCTAAAGGTATGACATGCTAAATCAACAAAAATATATCTAGAAGTAGCACAAAGCTACTTTTGATTTTGATGTAAAAATGTTCAAATTGTCACAAGGTTAGCTAAAAGCCACAAGTAGCAAAACACTTGCTAAAAGTAAAATAGTCTAGGCTAGATTTTTGCTAAAGTAGCATATAGCTAGCTATAAAAAAAAATACAAACTAAAATCTAAAGTAGAAAAAAGAAACAACATGCTCACTTAGGGCTCAAAAAGGCAGCTAAAAGTGACACAAGGCTAACTGAAATTATCAAAGGGAAAGCAAGGAGCTAAAAGTATCTAAACACTCGATAAAAGCTAAAAGTAGCCAAAATACATTAAGAGTTATGTTCCATTTAAAAACGTTCTCTTTTGAATCTGTTTCAGCTACTGGCTCTGTTTTTGTCATCTTATATTACTTTTAGATAGCATTTTGCTATTTTTAGCTGCTTTTTTTACTTCAGCTTCTAGCTTTTCTTTTGCTTTTTTTTTTTTTTTTTTTTTTTTTTTTTTGCTACTTTTGGCTGGTAGTTACTATGTTGCTACTGTAACTTTTAGGTAGTCTTTTATTACTTTTAGCTTTTAACAAAAGTTTTTGCTACTTTTGGCGTTCTGCATTTACGTTGCTTATTTGACATTTTAGCTACTGTTCTGCCTCAGTTTCAGGTTCTTCAGCACATTTTTAGCTGTGTTTCAAAACAAGCTGCCACTCCCTCAACATGAAATTTAACCGTTTTATTTTTTATATTTTGACACAAACTGGTTAAGTTTTGAATCTAGGAGCCTTTTTATGACTCAACGATTCATAACAAGAAGAAAAATATTCAGCTGCATCAGCTGAAAATGAGTGATGAAGCAGCCGGAGTGTAAAAAACTTAAATAAACATTAAAAGACCTTCAGAAAGACTGAATAAATCCTGAGCGAGGCCACTTTGAACAGCAACAAGATGGACAAGTTTGTTTGAGACAAACCACAAAACATGATGAAAATTCTGAACCATCGGCTGATTTTCATCTGCAGGAGGTTTTAGCTGCTCTGTGGGCTCAGAGGTTTCAGCTGCTTTGTGGGTTCAGGGGTTTTAGCTGCTCTGTGGGTTCAAAGGTTTTACCTGCTCTGTGGTTTCAGAGGTTTTAGCTACTTGGTGGGTTCACAGGTTTTAGCTGCTCTGTGGGCTCAGAGGTTTTAGCTGCTTTGTGGGTTCAGAGGTTTTAGCTGCTTTGTGGGTTCAGAGGTTTTAGCTGCTCTGTGGGTTCAGAGATTTTAGCTACTTGGTGGGTTCAGGGGTTTTAGCTGCTCTGTGGGCTCAGAGGTTTTAGCTGCTCTGTGGG
>NC_056508.1:45857651-45883852 GCF_014905685.2 Nematolebias whitei | reverse complement strand
TTAGCTGCTCTGTGGGTTCAGAGGTTTTAGCTGCTCTGTGGGTTCAGGCAGGGAGGGGATGCCGACAGCTGCTGGAGACTCAGTCTGTCCTCTTTGTCTCTGTGTCCACAGAGGACGAGTGTGTGATCATCAAGTCTGAGCTCGGTGCAGCAGCGGCCGAGGAGCAGCGTCCTCCCTCTCAGAGCGCCGAGGAGGTGGCCGACTCCCTTCTCCACCTGGGTCGGGTCTCCAGCGGTGATGTTGAGCGTGCGGCCGTTCAGCAGCCTGTTGCCATGGAGACCGAAGATGTCGGCGTGGCAGCTGAACGGGGTGAGGGAGTAAAGGACCAGCAGGAGGGGGACATGAGTGAGGGTAGAGAGGAGGAGGAGGAGGCACCAAGAGGTCACGTGCTGGAGGAGGAAGAGGTGCATGTTGACATGAGGAACCACGTGAGTGAAGGAATCCACCTGGACCAGATCAAAGGTGAGGAGGAGGAAGAAGAGGAGGAGGAGATGGTCGTGTCGGTGCAGCAGACACAGAAAACTCCTGCAGGAGACGAGGAGGAGCACAGGAGCCGTTTCCTCTCCATACCTGATGTGCCATCTGCGGTCCGAACCATCACCAGCACAGCAGCCGCTCAGGGAACACACTTCAACATCCAGGACCACAGTCCTCTGGAGGACTACATCAGAACCGGTCCGCTCAATCTGAGCCCAGTCCAGAACCACAAGAGCAGCTACAGTTCCCACAGGACCAGTCCTCTGGAGGACTACGTACATGTCCCCAGAGGAGACGACTATAAAATCCACAAGGCCTCCTCCTCGGCCTCTCCGGACATCATCGAGGTGCAGTCGGAGGAGAAGGACTTCGACGACTTGGACGAAGACGACGAGCGGGACGACGAGGACAGCCTGTCGCAGCGCTCCGGCGTCACCGATGAGTCGGAGATGTTTGACATGACCCGAGGGAACCTGGGCCTCCTGGAGCAGGCCATCGCCCTGAAGGCCGAGCAGGTGAAGCTGGCTGGACCCAGAGAGCTGCTCCGCGCCCCGGATATCCACCACCAGAGATACTTCACCATCGAGGACCGGCCCAAACACCTGGATGTCCTCCGGAAAACCTACTTCAGCAAAGGTAGGCCAGCTCCCTGGGGCCCATGTCTGTCTGTCTGTTAGCAAAATATCTCACGACCCACTGGACAGACTTTAATGAAACATTCACACAACAATCACTAGATGTACCGCCTCAACTTTAGGAGCCATTCCAATTCAAGATGGCTGCCACAGTCAGCACAAATAATGCTGTAACTCAGTCCAATTTACAGATATTCAGCTAAAGGTTGGTGTGGTAGTAGCTGAGAGTCATACACAGCAGGTACTTCATTCTCAACAAAAAATGATTTCAGCCTAAAATAATGTAAATATTTAAAAGATATAATGTATTTATATATTTAACTCAGTCAGAAGCTTTGGGTACGTTCAAAAACCACACAATGTTTGTCATTTTGTCTTTTTAAGTTTTCCTTCAAAGCACACAAAGTTTTAAATCAGTTTGCTTTGAAACCAAATGTAACTTTTTATTAAAATAATTCAAACCTCTCTAAAAATATATATTGTTGTGAAATAGTGAGAGGGTAGGTTGAGGTGAGGCTGATCGAAAATTGGGTTAAAATCCAAAATGGCCGCCACAATGTAATAAATATAAACAGGTCGACTGGATCATTTGAGTAAACTTTGCTTTTTAGTTTTTATTTTGCTTAAAAGTAGTTTCCTAAAATGATTGGGGTGGCTGAAGATTAATCTATGAGGGGCTAGGCCACCATTAGCCACCCTCGGGCTCCACCCTGCACCAGCTGGGGGATGAAGTCGTTCCCTCCGCTCTCCTGGATCCGTCTCTCTGCTCGGCCTCGGACAAGCAAAATAAAAAACCTCCGTCTGTTCTTCTCCACGTGCAACATTTAGGTTCACTTCATTTTCTGCTCAGAATCCAGAAAAACATGTATCTCCAAAACTACAAACATTCCCAGTTCAGACCCCTGAGCGACGCACTGCTGGTTTCACTTCAGGGTGTTTGTGGCAGGAGTTGTTTGTAAAGAAGTGAATCAGTGCACCGAACAAACGGCGGTGAGTCGCCGAGCGCCGTTAAAAGATCCTCTCCTCTGTGGCGGCGATGAAGTGGCTCCAGCTGAACAGACGACGGCGAAGCGTGGAGAGGAAGTGCTCGAGGAGGAGCGGCGTGCTGCGGAGAGGAGGAGGAGGAGGAGGAGCGGAGTGTTTGTTTACGTCCTGCTCTTGTTTTTCTCTGTTGGCACTCGGCCCACTTGTCATGCTGACGGTGTGATTACACGGCTCGTCGTGCTGCCCTCGCCTTGGCCTCAGCTCCCTCCTGTGGCGGCGTCCCTGTTCTGCTCAGCGCTAATTAGCAGATACACGTCTCGTTAACATTCAATTTTGAAGGCCAGTAGAGCATCGAGACGTCCTCTGGCTTTGCTTCTCCCTCTTCCTGTTGATGCAGACTGGATTAACTCCAGAAGCAGCAGCGAGAATCACACAGGACGCTCCGCGTGTCACAACAACACGACCGATTCCTCTCTTTGGATTAGTCACAAGACCAGGAGAAGCAGAGAAGTTCAAAGACATACCAAGATAAATTAAATAAAGTCGAGGTAAATGTTGGAGAACGCCATTCATCAAAAACAATTTATCTCCTTAAATACACTTCAGCTCGTCAAGCGTTAGAAACGATATTACGTCATGAGAACCTTTAAGACTCGGAGCCAGTTTTCAGCAGAACGTAAATTAAATAATAAGACGTGATTTGTTTATATTCCTCAGGAAGTCCAAATATGGCAGTGTGTGCTTTACAGAAAGTATTTTTAAACATCACAATTATTCTGCAAGTACGCGAGGACTAACTGACTGGAGGAGGAGATGACAGCAGGGAGCGTTGACCACAGCAGCAGAAAACTATAAAAGACTAAAACTGTCTGTGTCGTCATTTTAAAGGAAACTAAAGAGAAGCCGTTTTCAGAGCAGCGAGCTAAAACAGAAATCATTCTGACGTTTCGTTTATTTTTATTTAAACGTCCTCAGATCAGTAATTAGCAGCAGAATTGAGTTTGATATGTAATGTTTTGAAATGAAGATTTTAAAACTATTTCTGATTTAGACATAAGGTAAGAGGGGCAGGTGAGACTGTGCTTTGTAATTATGAAGCAGTCAGTATCTTACCTGCAGCAGGTAACAGTCAGAATGATCTCAGTTTGGAGAAATTCTCCTGGAAAAGCCGAGCTAACGGCTAATCGGATCAGCAACGGTTCAGAAGTGGATTCCCGTTTTTAACAACTCAAACTGAAAACACTTGATTCAGTATTTTGACTTTTTTTTTTGTTTACTTTTACACAAGGCAGCTCCTACGCTGAACCTTGGCGTTGCTACGCTAACCATGCTAACAGTGTTCATCAAAGTGTCCCGCTGCCGGTCAGCTGAGTCCTCTGACTCAAAGAGGTCAGCCACTCGACCGAGGGCTGCGTTACAGGTGCCCACTATTTATAAACCTCAGCATATTTTCTTGTAGTCACATTATTTTGTTACGTCACCTCGGTTTGTTTTGTTCCCTCCTCGGCGGCCGCCCAACGTTTATGATTTAATCCATGTGAGTTCATTTGGAAATAAGGAAGGCAGATTATGACCAGTTTTTAATAATTCATTATTTATGGAAACTACACTGAGACAAGTTGGAGACGCCCGCAACGAAACCGAGAAGGTTCAAGACTCCCTCAGCTGTCACAAATCAACCTTTCTGCAGCTGTCGATGTTTGTTTGTATTTTATTACAAATACAAAAAACATTAAAGTGTTTCTGTTTCTATTAGCGGTTAGCTTGACTCCTTTATGGGAATTAATCCCTGATTTTGTCTCTCGGCGCGGAGCGAAAGGGGAGGTTTGGAAATACCGTCTGTCCAGCTGTAACTGTGAGCGAGCACAATAATTAAAAAAATAAGTAAGTAACCGACTTCCACTTCGGTGTGTGGCTACATCTAGGGGTAAGAAAGGCTTCTTTCACAAATTGGGTTGCCAGGTCAAAATCCAAGATGGCTGCTAGAAAAACAAGCAACCAGCCAACTTCCTTTCTGGTGTGTGGCTGCATCTCCGCATAAGAAGGTCACTATCGAAAACTGAGTTGCCACATCAAAATCCAAGATGGCTGCCACCGTATATTTATTCAAACCAGTCACCCGTATCATTTGAGAAAACTATGCTTTCTAGTTTTTTATTGCTTAAACGTAGTTTCCTCAAATGATTGGGGTGGCCGAAGATTAATCTATAGTGGCCAAGGCCACCATTGGCCACCCCCTGGCTCCACCATTGTACCTGGTGGTGGATAAAACGTCTCCCTTCACTCAGCAGGATCTGTCACTCTGCGTCGCCTCGGACAGGTTAAAAAAAACTACCTCTGTTCTCCACAGCGCAACTCCTCCACACGAATATCTTGCACCAAAAACATTTAGGTTTACCTGCAGTCCCTGTTCACTTCCAGTCCAGAAAAACACTCATCTCCAAAACTACACTCACTATTCAAATCCCTCAGGGCGGGGGACATCGGTGTACCACTTGTTTTTTTACAAGATGGCTCCGACTGCAGATCCAGTTGTCTGAAATATGTTTGGCTTTAGATGGTGTTGTTCTGGTCCAGTTGTGTGAAAAATCTTAAGGTTTAGATGGTGTTGTTCTGGTCCAGTTGTGTGAAATATGTCTTGGTTTATGCTCATCTGAGCAGCCCGTTGATGACATTAACCTCTTGCTGTGCTCCTCTTTTCCCATCCATCCTTCGTTCCTCTCATCCATCTGTCTTCACTTCCTGTTCCTGACCGGACCAGAGAGGCCAGAGAAGAGAGAGAACAAGTGTCCCACGCCGGGCTGCGACGGGACGGGTCACGTGACGGGTCTTTACCCCCACCACCGCAGCCTGTCGGGCTGTCCGCACAAGGACAGGATCCCCCCTGAGAGTGAGTGGGGCTCTTTGTATTTCTGCTCTTAAAACGGTAACTATGTAAAGGAAGAAAATGCTGCCTGTCATGGTAATATAATCCTAGATTTATTGTTAAAACTTGCACAACACTAACTAAAAGCAGCAAAATATTAGCTAAAAGTTGAAGTAACAAAGGACTAGGTAAAGCCTCTAGATGGTAGCTAAATGGTAAACGTAGCAAAATGCTTACAGAAGCAAAAAATAGCAAAATGCTAGCTAAAAGTAGAAGGATGCTTCCTGAAAGTATCAAAAGGATATCTAGAAGCTAAACGGGAAAAAAAAGCTATTTAAATGTAAAAAATCTTTAAGTAGCAAATTTCTACGTGAAAGTATCAAAAGGATATTTAGAAGCTAGATGTAACAAAAGGCTAGCTAAATGTAAAAAAAAAATGTTAACTAAAAGCCAAATGTAGCTAAATGCTAGCAAATATCTGAAAGTAGCAAAATGCTACTTAAAGGTATTAAAGGGCTAGCTAGTTGCTAATTATGTCAAAAGCCTATACAGAAGTTAAAAGTATCAAAAGGCTAGCTAGAAGCTAAAAGTATTTAGCAGCTGAAGCAGATTTCAAAGAGAATGATGAATTTAAAAGAATCAATGAGATCTCAATGTGGAAAAAAATTGTTAATAAATAACAATTATTATTATATATATATATATATATATATATATATATATATATATATATATATATATATATATATCATTCTCAGGAATGAGCTGAAAGTTTTAAACAGCTAAAATAGCCCCAAGTCTGCAGAAGTAGTTAGATTGTAATAAACGATGTGAGTGTTGAGTCGGCGTTCAGGAGTGAGGAAATGTTCTTCAGGTTGATCAAATCGTGTTTTCTCTCTGAGCCTGTGCTCTCACGTCTTCTCAGTTCTGGCCATGCACGAAAATGTGCTGAAGTGTCCGACTCCCGGCTGCACCGGTCAGGGCCACGTGAACAGCAACCGCAACACTCACCGCAGGTAAACCTCCCTGTGGGGTTCGTTCTGCTGTCGGTACTTTGCTGCTGCCTTTTTTTTTTTTTACATTTTCCGTCTTCCTGTCCCTCCAGTCTGTCCGGCTGCCCGATCGCTGCAGCAGAGAAGCTGTCCAAGAGCCACGACAAGCAGCATGTGCCTCAGCCGGGCGGCGAACTTCTCAAAGGAAGTCCCAACGACAGAGTCCTCAGGTGGGTCAACCAAGAGTTCATCGTGGCTCAGTTTGGATCCTTGTCGCTACGTGCAGAGGTGGTCTGAGGATCTGAGTCAACAACAAAGTCCTGCAGTTCAATCATTTCTGTCACTTTGAACTCCAGCATCTCTTCATCTTCATTCATCTCCCCAAACCACCCTGGCACCGCGATCATGGCCGAAAGAATGATAATTAACACCAACCTGACACCGGTTTGATGCTCCCCCTCGTTGGTATTTTAATTAATAATGCAGCCGATATGCTAATTATGCCAGTTATACAGGCGTTGGCGGGAGGATAGGAAGAAATAATTGCTTTCCTGAAGGAAAACCTCATCACTGGTCGGACAAAGCATCGGATTAAAACACAATAAGGCTCGCTTTTGTTTTTCCTCCTCAGATTGTTATTCAAATGAGCTGCTTTCTGACGGATGCGGACCTGAATTCTTCATCCAGTCTTTGTTCTAATGGCATCCGTGTTGATTTAATAAAGAGACGAAAAGAATCCCCTGCGATCGGCGGTGGAGCGTTTGTTTTTCCTCCTGGTATGAGGCTCGTCTGCTAACAGCCGGCCGTGTGGCTCGTTAATGAGCAGAAACTGCCACTTCTGTGGACGTGTCGCAGTTATGGAGGACAACTGTAAAAAGTAAAGTTCTAAAGGGTTTGGGAATGACTCGGGGAGGCAGTGCAGAAAAAGAACGCTCCCCCATTCCCTGGTCTTCCTCCTCCTCCTCGCTCCTTTGCTTCTCCCTCGACTATCAGTGGATTTACGCCAACAGGTCTGACAAAAGCCTGAGCTCTCCAGGAAAACGAGAGGGTTTAAAGCTCATAAATTCCATGCTGTACAAAATGCAAATGTGCCCTCTGCTGATAAGAGCTTTTAATCCTGCAGCACTCCTGCTAAGTACACCGGCGCTCCTATCTTTACTCCGTTCATCCCATTCTTTCTGTGCAGCTCTTTTATTTTCCATCTTTCCCACCCTTTTTTGCTTTGTTTCATCTTTAACCCTGACTTCCTTCAGCTCTGGTCTGACACCCCCCCCCCCCCCCCTCCATCCCGCAGGCCCATGTGCTTCGTGAAGCAGCTCGAGGTGCCTCAGTACGGCAGCTACAGGCCCAACATGGCCCCCTCGACGCCTCGCGCCAACCTGGCCAAGGAGCTGGAGAAGTACTCCAAGGTCTCCTTCGATTATGCAAGCTTCGATGCTCAAGTGTTCGGGAAGCGCATGCTTGCTCCAAAGATGACCACCAGCGAAACTTCACCCAAAGCCTTCAAACGTAAGACGGGACTTTTGGCTTTTTCCTCACGTGCACCAAAGAAAGGTTCAGACGTAAAATGTAAAGCTTTATGTGGATTTAACAGAAACAAGTTGTGCTTTGTCACCGTTTGCAAGAAGATGAGACAAAATATTAACTTTACATTGTGACCATTCGTGAAGTGTTACACAATAAAACTTTTAAAAATATAAACCTACGCCATCTAATATAGCAACTCTTTAAGGCATGTCTTATCCTCCAAACTGGTTCCAGTCCAAGCAGCACAGTAGGGCAGTGGTTAGAGCCTCACCTCCCGGCCTTTCTGTGTGGAGGTTACATGTTCTCCCCATCAGGGTTTTCTTCGGCCACTCGGAGTTCTTTCGCCCCAGTGTGAAAGAGAGAGTGACTGGTGTGTCTGTCATAATATTTATCTGATAGATTCCAGTTTGGTTTTGTTAATAATGTCATGGCATTCCTCAGGGTTCAGTGCTTGGACCGATAGTCTTTACTTTAAATATGCTTCCATTATTAGACAGCACAGGATACATTTTCATTGTTACGCTGACGATACTCAGTTATATTTATCCATGAAGCCTGGTCGTTCGACAGCACGGTAGAACAGGTGGATGAGCTGTCGCCTTTCAGCATGAAGGTTGCCGGATTGAACCCCGTCCGGGGGCCTTTCTGGGTGGAGTTTGCATGTTCTCTTCATGCATGCATGAGTTTTCTCCAAATACTCCGGTTTCCTCCCACATACTAAAAACATGCATGTTAGGCTGATTGGTAACTTTAAATTGTTCGTAGGTGAGTGAGAGAATGAATGGTTGTTTGTCTCTGTGTCCCTGTGATGGGACTGGAGTCCTGTCCAGCATGTCCCCCCTCTTGCATAGTAACCGCTGGAGATAAGCACCGGCTTCCCAGGATCCAGAAAGAAAAAGTGATTAAAGAAAATAGATGGATGTTTCCATTTCTAAAAAGAACTATTGTGAATGCCACAAGCAGCGACTCCAGCACCAGAACACGAGGCCGAAACTAAGAAGTGGACTGGAGAAAGGTTCACAGAGACCAAGGACCAATGAGAATAGGTTTAAAAACTCCAGGTTTGTTCAACATTTAATTTAGAAGAGAACAAAACAAACATCCACGTTCTAGTTTTAGAACATCGAGGCACATTTATAGACCAACCTCTTGTTTTTAAATCTCTCCTTTATTCCCCTTCTAGCCGTTATTCTTGTGAAATTGGTTTGAATGATCAATTAGGAATAATAATTCAACAGATTTATTTCTTCCACTGCTGTTTGTTTGTTTTCCTTCTCCAGCTAAGCCCTCGTTCCCCAAGTCACCGTCGCCCAGCCTCACTCTGCACGCGTACGGAAAGAGTTCCACCTTGGCCTACGACTACTCCCACGACGCCGAAGCTGCTCACATGGCCGCCACCGCCATCCTTAACCTGTCCACACGCTGCTGGGAGAAACCCGAGAACCTTAGCACCAAACCACAAAACAAGGTAACCGCAACCGCCTGGTGTTTAATGTTCCACGTCTATAAACTCATCCGTGCTTTGACGCGTTTTTCCCGTCTTCTTTCTGTCGAGCCTGGATTATTGGCGACCGCAGCGCGGACGAAACATTTCTGGCCACAGCTGCGAGATGAGCGGTGATAGCGGTGCCCTCCCTTCTTCTTCTTCTTCTTTTTTTTTTTCTTTCCACGTCAACATCACATGAATTTATCATCAAGAGGCTTACAGCAACAGGACGGTGTTGAGATTGGGTTGCATCACCTCTCGCGTCCTCGTTCATCGTTTCATCCCTCCATCCCACACACTTTTCATGTTGTTATTGAATTTGGCTCACTGCCAGCTCCCTGGATTACTTTTCCACCAGGTAGCCTTTTTTCATTATCTGCCGGACCCATCTCCCACTCAGTTTCTCCACCCCCTCCACTCGTTCTTTAATTTTCTCCTTTACTCTTATCTCCATCACTTCCTCCAGACACAAGTTTCACTTCCTCCGTTCATCGGCACCTCCTTATTTCTCTCTCTCTGTGCACAGGGTGTGTAATCTGAGCACCACTTTCCCCCCATATTGTGATTTTTAACGGCCTGTTTGCCTCACCGAGGAGAGGAAGTGGCTGCTTCGTCCTTTTATTATTATTATTATTTGCTTTCCTGCACGGTTTCAGGACGATGCTAAGACTCGGTGCGTCTGGCGGCAAAGCAGCACGGTGTTTTTCAGAAATGGCGACGATCCAAGAGCAGGCTTCGCTGCACAGATCCACTGATCTGGAGTCGGAGTCCGTTGAAACGCGATTTTAAAACAAACTATGCTCATCAATCTGGGACCTTTCTGGAACTGATCCAGTTTTCTTTCTGCGTGCTTTGATGTTTTCAGATGTTGACCAGGCATATGAGCGTTTTACATACGAGCTGAAAACACGGCTCCTTTCACCCCTCGCTTTCTGTTCACCTGCCAGCGCCGGAATGAGTCGTGGCGTTCTGAAGCGCCGTCGTCAGTGCTGCCGGCACCGCGTTAACAAACGCACAATCTGTTAACGTTCTTAGCAGCTGAGGGTGAAACGCTTTGCGACTGGATAAATGTTTCTTTGGTTCTGGCTCGGAGGCAATTTAACAAAACAAGAAAAAATTAAAAGTAGCAGAAAATCTTTTTTCTACACAAGAGAGTTACGAACAAACACTGACCTTACTGAGTATGCTAATATATTCGAGGCACGGCAAAAGTCTCGTTCCCAGTTTGACACCACAATCTTTTCACACGTTTCCCCATAAAAAGATAAATTATTTGCTCAATAAGCTAAAGACAACTTAGCAGTTTTAGCTAACAAGCTTTAGTTGATACAGTGATGAAATTTAAATAAAGCTTTTTGTAGCCAGGTCTTTAGGTCTTCTAATTCATTTAAAGCATCAAAGCTCCATTTATCCTAAAACATAAATATAATGTGTTGACAACTGAATATTTTTGTTTTTATTTAGCTTCAGCTAACTAGCGACAAAGTAAAAAGCTACACATGCCAAATATACATTCAGCTAGTTTGCTACCACCGTATTTTTTTTTTAAGTTTACTACCTAACCCACTAAATTTACAATCGAGACAAATTTAATATAATGTGGTAACAACTAAATATTTTTATTTATCACACTTATTCAGCTTAAGCTAACAAGCAATGAAGCAGAAAGCTAAACACGCAACGTGCACATCAGTTACAGTCTGATCATTTTAAGACCCGGGCGTTTAAAATCTACTATTTGAAAAAAGTAAATACAGTACGACTACAAAATATTTTGGTTTTGTTTAGCTCAAGCTAACTAACAACGTAACAAGCTGCACATGCTAAGCATATGTTCTGCTAGCACGCTTCTCGTAGCTACTTTGCTACATGCAGATTGATGTAAAAATTAAAATAAACTTATTTTCAAGTCCATCACATTTATGCTAAAAAGTAAATTTAATGTGGTGACAACGGATTTCTATCATTTAGTTTAAGCTAACTAGCAGCAAAGTAAAAAGGTACAGATGCTAATTATACATTTTGCTAGCATGCTTGTTTTAGCTACTTTGCTACATGCTAATTGTGTGAACGCTTATGAAGCATTCACACAATTGTAGTCCATTTATCTTCTGCAAGGTTTTCAGCATCTTTCTCCTCCCGCAGTTTTTCAGCTATTTCAACAAATCATGAATCAAAACGTTCAGCTCTTTCAGGACAATCCTGCTGTGACTTTTGGTGTTGGTGCAACTTTAGCTTTTTGAAATATTTAGCCTTTTCTGCCACTTTTTTTGTCATAGAAAATGAACTGAGCTCATTTTACGTCCTTCGAATCTTTAGATCTGTTTACAACCTTTTACTGCTCCTTTCACATTTTGTTCTGCTTCAGCTGCTTTCAGCTTCCTTCTGCAAATTTAAACTTTTTTTCAGCTACTTTCAGCTAATTTCAGATGTTTTATCAGATGTTTTGTGCTCTTTACAGATTCTTTCTAACTAAATGCTTTTTGTGCTTCTCCTAACTTCTTTCTGCTAATTTAAGTTTATTATGTTCCTTTCATCCCTTTTATACAAGTTTCACCATTTTCTACTATTTCAGCTACTATTCAGCTGTTTTATGCTATTTTGAGCTTTTTTGGCTAATTCCACTTTTTTGTCCATATTCTTTGCACTCATTTCAACCTTTTTCAGCATAATTAGGCTGAATTGATTCAGCAAAGCTACTTTCAGCTTTTCTTTTCTTTTCTTTTTTTTTGCTTATTTCAGCATTTTTCAGATAATTTTCACTTTTTTGTGCTCATTTCTGATTCTTTCAGCAAACGTTCATTCTGCTTTCTTCTGCTAATTAAAGCTCATGCTACCTTTTTAGCTACTTTTGTCATTTTAGCTAATTTCAGCTGTTTTCAAATAAATTAAAGTTTTTCGTAATAATTTCTGCTACTTTCTGCATAATTAACTTATTTCTACTAATTTCAGCTCATTCTGCTCCTTTCAGCTTTTTTCTGCTAGTTTCAGCTTTTTCTGCTATTTCAGCGACTATTTAGCTGTTTTGTGCTAAATTTAGCTTTTTCAGCTAATTCCACATTTTTTTTTAGCTCTTTTCAGCTCATTCCACTTCCTTCTGGTAGTTTAGTGTCTTTCAGTCTTCTCCGCTACTTTTCAGCTGTTTTTTGCTAAATTCAGCTTTTTTTTTAGCTAATTTCCTTATTTTTGTGCTAATTTCTGCTTATTTAAACCTAATTCAGCTAAATGTGTTCTTTCTTCTACTAACTTGGGCTTGTTCTTCCATTTCAGCATGTTTTAACTAATTTCAGCTGTTTTTCAGCAATTTCTTCAGCAATAAGCATCCACATTGCATTTTTGCAGGACATGCAATTTCTCTAGTTAATTTAGAAAAGTCACTTAGGCCTTTGCTGAAAAATATATAAAATATTACGGTGACAACAAAATATTTGTTATTTTGTTCCAGCAGACTCACAACAATTAAAACGATATGCTAAGTATCCATCATGCTAGCTTGTGTGCTGTAGCTAACTTGCTACAGTTGATTTATTTTAAGAATTTAAGCCAACCCACTGTTTTTTTTTTTTTTTTAAATCACAACATTATGGTGACACAATAAAATGTTATTTTTTCTGTCACTTGTAGCTCAAGCACACAATTTGTTACTTGCTCTGTGTTAGTTTAGTTAGTTGGGTCGTTCAAGCTAACGCAACGAGCGAGTTGATAAACGAGCTAAGATCTTTCTTTTTTGCCATGAGTTGAGCAACGCTGGTTTTTCTATTAGTTTAGGAGTTTTGTATGTTTCAATTTTAAATCTTTTAAGTGGTAAATACCATATTTGGAGTAAAAACATAAAAGCTCACCCAGCTGATTATTCTACATTTTCTCCTCAGGAAATGGACATTGAGGTCGATGAGAATGGAACCCTGGACCTAAGCATGAAGAAGCCCATCAAACGAGAGGGCAGTCTGTCAGGCACCAGCCCGGGGGTTCGATCCCCAGATCCTTCGTCTTCCTCCTCCTCGTCATCCTCCCTCCATCACAGCGGAAACAGTGGAGTGACGTCGCCAAACCTGCAGACATACAAGCAGGAGGACTGGGAAGGACCTCTGGATTTCACCAAACCCAACCGCCAAAGGGAAGAGGAAACGGACGAGGTCAGTGCAGCGAGGCAGAACAGGGTTAGAGCTTCCATATTTCCTGCAACATTAGTCGCAGAGGAAATACTTCTACTAAAATAACAACAGGCAAAACTCCCCCCGAAGCCTTTTGAATGAAAAGTTCTTGTTTACATCACTTTTCTTGTCTAATTGCCTTTCCTTATTTCCTGTCCCCGTTTTCCCTCTTTCTATTATTCATTTATTTCAGTGAAAAACAAGAGTTACTGCGCAGTTAAAACACTGCACTGTGTGGCAGAGGTGGTGTGTCAGGTGCATTGCACCATCCTAGATTTGGCATATGCTAATTTTCACGGCTTTGAACTTTTTCAAAAGAAATTTAAAGGACCTTGAATGTTAATTTTTTATGATGACACTTTGCATTTGGAAACTCCACGTCTATAAAAAATAAATAAAAAGGTGTCTCAGAGTTTTTTGTTGTTGTTGTACATTGATGCCATTATCAAAATGAGGCTTCAAAAATATCAATCCTCAGAACAAATAAATGCGTAATATGTCCTACCTGCCTTTATGGTATTATGTAGATGGAGCACACTGCCCAGTCATACGTCTCATCGGACCCAGAAGACTGTGACCTGATGCAGGACTGCCTGGAGGACAGGAAGTACCCTGGAGAGGTGACGACCCCCACCTTCAAAGTCAAGTTTCAGCCCAAGGATAGCAAAAAAGAGCTGCTCTCGTAAGTCTTTTTTCAATTTCACACATGTGGTTAATGTAGCACAGCTCGGTGGGGTTGTGTCACGGTTTAACGGAGGCTGGACTCAACGATGCAAACTGTTACAAGAGGCTCAAACAACAGAACAAACCTGATTTTAAACCAAAAACAAAAGGCTGCCGAGGCTTTAAAACCTAAAGGGAGACACGGGGAACACCAGACTTGGCGTCAGAACCAATAATGCTCCCCCGAGGAAGGAGTGAGAAGTGAGGGACTAAAAGGGCTGATGAGTGGAGTGGCTGCAGCTGCGACAAGTGGAGACGAGCTCACTGGAAACGTACTGACCGAGGACTCAAGCAACAGAACTAAGCACAAGAATGACAAAATTAAAACAAATGAGGGAATAAACAGAATAATTAAAAAAAACAGATTCTGACTGACAGCTTTTTGCATTAACGAGGATTTTAATTTTAGCTGTGATAAGATTATTGGTTCAAACTTTTGTCTCAGCTACAATCAATTAGAAAAGCAAAATAAAAGTATCATTTTAAAGTTTTAAGCCTGGTCGATGAGCAGAACTTGGAGGGTAAAAGATTCTCGGCTGTAAATACACCAAAATTTACAACAGTCTAAAAGTTACTGAACTGTGGCCATTTTTGAGTCGGCTGTGGCAGCCATTGTCAAGGGAATTTGGGTAAAAGTTTATGGACGTTCGTCACTAATGTTAAATTAATGTGTGTGAATTAAAGAGTTGTTTTTCCTCTCAGAGAGGAGCCTGCAGGTGCACCTGATAACTCCAAGGACAGCTCCAAGTCTAAGCTGTGAAGCCGAGGTCTCACTATCCGGCTCGAAGGACCAAAAATGTTAGATAAATAAATATCCTATTATTTATCTACTTACTCAAATAAGCCACTCTGAGGACACAAGAAGATTTTTAACCGGTCTTTTACTTGCAAGGACAGAACGGTCACGAAAACTGGCTTTCCCAGATGTTACATGCTTAGAGCCTCGTCAGTGAGAATCAGTGACAGTGAGGCAGGAAGTGTTTTTATAATCCTTATCAGACAGAGGCAGGTCAAGACGACCTTGACTTGGAGCCATCCTTGGAGTTATCAGGTGCGCCTGCAGGCTCCTCTGAGAGGAAAAACAACTCTCTAACTCGCACACATTAATTTAACTTTAGTTAGAGACAAACATTCATAAACATTTACTTAAATTCCCTTGACAGCCATCTTGAATTGGGTGGCATTTACATGATTACCCACCTTTTGACATGGGCGTCATACTTTTAAAAAATATTACATTTACTGGTCTCGGCAGTCTGAGCTGTGTTTATATTGAAGGGTACATTTTTCCATAAAGTTACGGTTTAATTTGTCTCATGTTAGAAAATCTGCTGGCTGACCGGAGTGCTCCTGCCTACAGGACCAAACCCTTTCTGACTTTAAACGTAAGCAATGAAATCTTAAAATCCACCCAGAAATGGACGGGTTATGAGTTCACGCTTCTTAAGTGCCCATTACAAGACTGAACATCGCAGAGAAGATGGAACCAAACCAACGTTTAGACCAGGACTATTCAACTGAACTGCTCGGGGGGCCACAGTTACGGAGAGCCAAGAGCTCAGGGGCCGGACATCCAGAAGTTATTATCATTAAGTTTGTTTTATGGTTTAAAATCTAGTTTTATTTAAAAAATGAACCCACTGGTGGGCCCAACTGAGCTCACCTGTGGGCCTGATTTGGCCCCCCGGGCCACCAGTTGAACATCCCTGGTTTAGACACTTTTTTTCAGCTAATTTAATCGAAATTCACTCTGATGAGAGGTTTTAGAGGTTTTAGAGGTCTGAGATGTGCAAACTTTCAGGGGTTTATCTGACTGATCTTTATAAATTGAATAAAGAACGTCAGTTAAACCTCAAAGGTTTATTGATTTCCTTTATTGGCCTGAAGAACTAAATATCAAATTTAAAGCGAATCGTTTCTGCATTACCTGACTCTTGATCTCTGCCCATCCTCCCCCCTCCCTCCCCCATCTGCAGGTGTCCCACACCTGGCTGCGACGGCAGCGGACACATCACCGGAAACTACGCGTCCCACCGCAGGTATGCTCGTCTTCGGCTGTGTTCGGCTGCTTCTCGTTGGCTCGGCTGAAGCTCTGCTGCGAGGCCTGAGCTGACTAATCCAAACGTTTTATTTGATGGTGACGCGCCGGAGGCAGGAACGTGGCGTGAGCCCAGAAAGCAACGGCGCTCGTTGACTTTGATACGCATCAGTAATTTACTTCTTTCTGTCTGCCCTCTAAATGACCTTGGTATGCCTTGCATTCTTGATTTCCCTTCACTCACGTCTTTCTCCTCTCTCTTTTCAATCCCCTGGTTTTCCTCCGCCTGTCCTTCGCTCTTCCTCCTCCTCCTCCTCTCAGTCTGTCTGGGTGTCCTCTCGCTGATAAGAGCCTCCGGTCCCTCATGGCGGCCCACACCCCTGAACTCAAGTATGTCTGCTCTACACCTTTGTTGCCCTTTCTCTGCCACCTCAGCGCACCGACACGGCGCAGCGCCTCATTCTGCTGACGTTTCCTTTATCTTTTATGGCTGGCTGCTTTATCTGCTGCTGCTGCATCTGTCACGGTGCTTTTATTTATTTATTTATTTTCTGCGAGCGATTGGCCTCCACTTTCTTTCATCTGTCGTTCAAAGCTAAAATTGAGCCAGTCGTACCGTCCGCTCCGGTTCTGGGGAATGATTCTGAAACTATTCAAATCTCACCTCGGGTGAACCAAAACACACAACGGGTTCCACCATGACTTTATTTATTAAACGCAAACAAAATGTTAAAGCTGTGCGTAAAAATGTTTTAAAAAGCCTCGGAGGTTCAGCTGCTGATCAAATGTGTCGATTAACTGAGAACGCCTCTGTCTGGAGCATACAGGTGTGTTTAACACAGCTCCGAGGTGGAAAGACATCAGCAATGACTGACTGTTGCTGCCCGTCAATCGGAGAAGGGTCAAAGGTCGTTCGAGTTCATTGTTGTGCAGAGAAAGATGATTCACACGTGGGAAACATTTAAGACAGCTGACAATCTCAGGAGTGGACGTCCCTGAAGACTCACCCTGAAGGTCAGACTGTGCAATGTTGAGAAACATTGTCTGAGTCTCTACATGTCTCAGTTAGCAGGTTAAAGGTCAAAGGTCATGGCTTGTTTGGAGAAAGTCTCTTCTCTAAAAATGTTTCATCCGAAGGAACCAAAACCAAACGAACCTGGAGCTGTTGCCCCAGAATGCACTGCAGCAAACCCCTCCTCCTAGCTGTCAGCACGGGGGTAGAGGGCTGATGGTTTGGGCTCCCGTCAGTCACCAAGTGGACCATGAACTCTGTAGACCAACAGGTTCTGGAGTCAACTGTGAGTCCATCTGTCCAACAGCTGAAGTTTGGACCAAAGTGGGTCCAACAGGAGCTACTCTACACCAGAACGGGTCAAAAAGAACAGAACCAAGGTGCTGTAACAGTCCAGAGTGTAGACTAAACGCTGCAATGGGGCCTTCAAAAAGAGCTGAGCAGAAACCTCAATGAACTAAAACGATGGAAAGAAGAGCGGGCCAGAACTCCTCCACAACCACGAGACAGCTGAACCTCTGAGCGCTCCTGCAGCTGCTGAAACTGCTGCTGAAGCAGCTTCAGCAGCAGTTTCAGCAGCTGCAGGAGCGCTCAGAGGTTCAGCAGCAGCTGAAGCTGCTGAAGCTGCTGCTGAACCTCTGAGCGCTCCTGCAGCTGCAGCAGCTTCAGCAGCCACGTGTTGGTCCAGCTCCTGCAGCAGCTGCTGAAACTGCTCCTGCTGCTGAAGCTGCTGCAGCTGCTGCAGCTGCTGAAGCTGTTGCAGCTGCTCCTGCTGCTGAAGCTGCTGGACCACCACGTGGACGTAGTTTTCCACACACAGCTTTAACATTTTGGGCTTTGATTCATTAAATTGTTTTTTTTATTCTTCAGTTCAACAGAAACGTTTAAATTAATAAAAAGATGAGCAGGTTTAACGATCATCTCTCGCTGCACGACGATGTTTATAAATATTCACGGTTCGTTGCTCGACACTAAACGACGAACTCTTCCTTTTCGCAGGTGTCCCACTCCAGGATGCGACGGCTCGGGGCACATCACAGGAAACTACGCCTCCCACAGGAGGTAACGAAACACACGAAGAAGAGCTTCATGTGGAAACACGCAGACAGTCAGACAGACAGGCCTAGAGACAGCTCATGGTGCAGGTAGACAGGGACCACATTCACATCCTCCACTTCTCAGGCGCCTCTCGGCTCATCTCATCTGGTTGAAGAACCGCTTGAACATTACTCTGCCTTCTCATGATCTCTCCCTTTATCAGTCACCAGATCTTTTTTTATTTATTTTCCAACCCCAATGTTATCAACTCCATACTTTCTGTTTTCAGTCTCTCTGGGTGCCCGCGTGCCAAGAAAAGTGGAATTAAAACTCCTACCAAGGACAACCAGGAGGACTCGGAGCTTTTAAAGTTCGTACCGCTCAGACAGCCGTAACGTCTGCCTTTAACATGACTGACGGTAAAAGTGAAATGCAACAAAGGACAGAGAGGGAGAGACAGAAAGAGAGGACATACTGAATCGAATCCGGCTGATGGAAACATACTCTGAGTAGTTTATGGTAGAGTTGTTGAGCGCAGCTTTGGTTTACATTTGCACACACAACTGTAACTAGCAGCACATTGATAACTACAGCATACCTAAATCAATTACTGTAACTTACCAAGAAAAGAAAATGTCTTTTTTTACTTTTACAGGTCCTTCTCAAAAAATTAGCATATTGTGATCAAGGTCATTATTTTCCATAATGTAATGATAAAAATGAAACTTTCATATATTTCATATTCATTGCACACCAACTGAAATATTTCAGGTCTTTAATTGTTTTAATACTGATGATTATGGCATACAGCTCATGAAAACCCAAAATACCTGTCCCAAAAAATTAGCATATTTCATCCCACCAATGAAAGACAAGTGTTTTTAATACAAAAAACACCAACCTTCAAATAACCATGTTCAGTTATGCACTCAATACTTGGTTGGGAATCCTTTTGCATGAATGACTGCTTCAATGTGGCGTGGCATGGAGGCAATCAGCCTGTGGCACTGCTGAGGTGTTATGGAGGCCCAGGATGCTTCGATAGCGGCCTTAAGCTCATCCAGAGTGTTGGGTCTTGGTCTCTCAACTTTCTCTTCACAATATCCCACAGGTTCTCTATGGGGTTCAGGTCAGGAGAGTTGGCAGGCCAATTGAGCACAGTAATACCATGGTCAGTAAACCATTTACCAGTGGTTTTGGCACTGTGAGCAGGTGCCAGGTCGTGCTGAAAAATGAAATCTTCATCTCCATAAAGCTTTTCAGCAGATGGAAGCATGAAGTGCTCCAAAATCTCCTGATAGCTGCATTGACCCTGCGCTTGATAAAACACAGTGGACCAACACCAGCAGATGACATGACACCCCAGTGACTGTGGAAACTTGACACTGGACCTCAAGCAATGTGAATTCTGTGTCTCCTCTCTTCCTCCAGACTCTGGGACCTTGATTTCCAAAGGAAATGCAAAATTTACTGTAATCAGAGAACATAACTTTGGACCACTCAGCAGCAGTCCCAGGTGAGATGCTTCTGACGCAGTCTCTTGTTCAAGAGTGGCTTGACCTGGGGAATGTGGCACCTGTAGCCCATTTCCTGCACACGCCTGTGCACGGTGGCTCTGGATGTTTCTACTCCAGACTCAGTCCACTGCTTCCGCAGGTCCCCCAAGGTCTGGAATCGGCCCTTCTCCACAATCCTCCTCAGGGTCCGGTCACCTCTTCTCATTGTGCAGCGTTTTCTGCCACACTTTTCCCTTCCCACAGACTTCCCACTGAGGTGCCTTGATACAGCACTCTGGGAACAGCCTGTTCGTTCAGCAATTTCTTTCTGTGTCTTACCCTCTTGCTTGAGGGTGTCAATGATGGCCTTCTGGACAGCAGTCAGGTCGGCAGTCTTACCCATGATTGTGGTTTTGAGTAATGAACAAGGCTGGGAGGTTTTAAAAGCCTCAGGAATCTTTTGCAGGTGTTTAGAGTTACGTCGTTGATTCAGATGGTTAGGTTAATAGCTTGTTTAGAGAACCTTTTCATGATATGCTAATTTTTTGGGACAGGCATTTTGGGTTTTCATGAGCTGTATGCCATAATCATCAGTATTAAAACAATTAAAGACCTGAAATATTTCAGTTGGTGTGCAATGAATCTGAAATATATGAAAGTTTCATTTTTATCATTACATTATGGAAAATAATGACCTTTATCACAATATGCTAATTTTATGAGAAGGACCTGTATCTGGCTATTTACTTTCATTTTCATTTCTTCACCGTTGTTTCATGTTAACTCTTCTTTTGTCCCCTGTCCTCCCCGTCCCCGTCCCCGTCCCCAGCAGATGCCCCGTGCCGGGCTGCGACAGTCTGGGCCACATCAGTGGGAAGTACGCCACGCACCGCAGCGCCTACGGGTGTCCGCTGGCGGCCCGCAGACAGAAGGAGGGCCTCCTGAACGGGACGCCCTTCAACTGGAAGGCCTTCAAGACCGAGGGGCCCACCTGCCCCACCCCCGGGTGTGACGGCTCCGGGCACGCCAACGGGAGTTTTCTCACACACCGCAGGTGAGCTTCAGCCTGAAAACTAAAGAGTTGTTTCCTGCATCAAGGCAGCAGGAATGCTAAAGGATTCGGCTGCTGAACGAGCTAAAGCTTGTTTTATTTATTTATTAACCTTTATTTAACCAGGCAAAACCCTCTGAGATCACAGATCTCTTTTGCAAGAGAGGCCTGGGCCTGAAGGCAGACTAACATGTATGTTATGGTTTGTAGAAAGAAACTGATGGGAGCATAAAAAGGCTTAAGTTACTAAACAATAAACCAGAAAGTGGCACAAAAAGTTGAAAACAGAAGAAAAAGTAAACTAAAGAGCACGAAGCAGCTGGAATTAGTAGAACCATCGGTGCTACGCCACGAGAGTCCACATCACAATACTGTCCAAACTGTTTAAAACACCCGCAACACTTCCAATCAGGGACGCACAATATTACCAGCATGGTATCGATATCGTCCGATATTAACGATAACGTTAAATATCAGACATCGACCATTCCATCAAAATAACTCACTTCTGTTTTAAGTTCATTTTTAATTTAAGAAACTGTCAAGTATATCTATTAATGCACTACTACTCATGCACGTTTCACGTGCCGCTTGTGAACAGGTTGAGTTTAGATTTGTGAAAGTTTACACCGAGTGTTGTCGTTGTGTTAGAGAGTAAATATGAATAAAATTAACATTAAACATAATCCAAGTTGAAGTGTTGTTCAGTCCCTTTTTTTGGCATCTGCATTTGGTAGCAGGACAAACTGACAAATACCGTGAAGAATAAAGTATTTTAATTCCACAGCAGAGAAATATGTGTAGTGTCTGGAAGTAGGTCTGGGGGGAAAATATCGATATTTGTATCGGTTATCGGCCAAATAAGTTTTAACATATCAGATATCGGCCAAAAATCCAATATCGTGCGTCCCTACTTCTAATTACTAATGTTTGTTTGTTGTTTGTGTTTGCAGCCTCTCAGGTTGTCCCAGAGCCTTGTTCGCCAAGAAGAAGGCCAAGTTCCCTGCAGAGGACTACCTGAGCACCAAGTTCAGAGCCACCGACGGTACGACGGTCGGAGAAATGGACCTGCCACGTGCTGAACACTGAACCTTTGGTTTAAAGCACTTTGAACAGGCACATTCCTTTATTTAATGAAGAAATAAGTACATTTGGATAAACAGTAAGGTTTATATTTTATCTAAGCAAATAAAGTCAGGTCCTCTGGACAGACTCTTCAGAAGACTTCAGTCTGAGGAGCTGCAACAAACTCAGTCTCATAAATAGAATCTTCTCATAGTGGATCAACCAGTTTGCTGCTGACACATAATTAAATAGGACCATCAGCCCAACAACTGATCGTTAGTGCCCTGGTGGCCACTTGTTATTCACAGGGGGCTGAGTGATACTAGCAATAACAGAGGGGGACAGTTGGACACGGAGGCTCCGCCCCTGTTTGATGATGGACAGTTTCTCTTCACAAAGATGGCCTCCTTCACTCCTCTGTTTATATTTTATCTTGTTGAATGGAGGTTAAAGAAAAGATGAATAAAAATTAAAGTTAAAATATAAGAAGACGGTAAAACTACAAATAAAATAGCGCATATGGCTCATTATACACCCATCAACAAACTATTACACAGCAACACATAGAGATGGACCGGGCAAGCAAAGACCTTGTATAACATTTGACCTTGATTTGTGACCGTGACCTTGGAGCTGGCACAATGAAAAGTTTATGGAGTAACAAATGTGTATGAAGTTTTGTGAAACGAGCGATCAGAAGTCGTGGGCGGGACAAGAGGAAGTTTACGTACGGAGCCTACACCGTAATACGTCCATCTTTTGTCGGACGAGTAATAAAAACACAGAATAAACGTTCATCAAGTTTTATTCAGTTTTTCTTTTTTCTCTTTTTTTTGGTTCGTCTGTTTTAGTTTTGGACAACGACGACGACATCAAGCAGCTCAACAAAGAGATAAACGATCTGAACGAATCCAACAACGAAATGGAGGCGGATATGGTCAACCTGCAGACTCAGGTGAGTCCTGCTGCCGTTCGTTTCCCTCGACGGGACCGGATCACCGGATTCTGTCCTCGGCTCTGTAACCAGGGTCCGATAAGAAGCGTTTGTTGTTTTACTCGTCCGTCTGTCCTCTGAGTCCACTACGAGGCGGTTCTCTGTTTGGGTCACTTCAGCTCCGGTTCGAGGGATTCACCGAGTTCCAGTAACTCCTTTAGGAGAACTTCATGAGTCACACGTTGCATCTGAGTAATAATCTGATAAAAAGACCTGAACCAGGTTCACGTTGAGTCCAAGCACCGGAGCATTTATGTCTTTGAGGGATGAATCGGATCAGAAGTTTAACGATTAGTATCTTACCTGTTGTAGATAACACTTGAACGACAGTTTAGTTCTGACTGGATCGATGAGCTCATGGCTAGTCCGAACGGGGCCAAAACCAAAGTGGGGTGCCGTTCTCCTAAAACAACTCTAATCTCTGTAAACTCACGACGCTTCTTACAAATGTAAATAAAAATTATTGATTATTGAGGATTATTGAGCATGCATCAGGGTAAATAAAAATTATTTTCATGTTGATTTGAAGATGTTAAGTCTCACTGCTGCTCCGGGTCGTGGGGGATCGGGGAGTCTTGGCCTCAGGGGGAGGAGTTCAAGTACCTGGGTGTCTAGTTCCTGGGGGAGGGGAGGATGGAGGGGGAGACAGAGCGGGGCCTCGTCCTCAGTAATGAGGATGTTGCTTTGGTCGGTTAAGGTGAAGAAAGAGTGGAGTTGAAAAGCACAACTGGGTTTATACTGATTCATCTACGCTCCAACCCTCACCTGAGGTGTGGACCAGGACTGACAGAACCAGATCCTGGATCCAAACAGCTGAAATGAGCCTCCTTCGTGGTGGTGCTGGTTTGGGACTCAGCCTTAGAGAGGAGGAGGAGGAGCTCGGAGTAGTGTTGCTCCTCTGAGTCGGTTCAGGAGGTTCTTCTGATCAAGATGCCTCCCCTTGGAGGTTTTCTGGGCCTGTCCAGAACTCTCTGGATTTTATAATCCTCTCTGGTCTTGGGGTCCCCCAGAAGGAGCTGCAGAGTGTCGCCGAGGAGAGGGAGGTCTCTCCTGGACCTGGTGCCTCGTCGGCAGAAGGTGGAGATGGAGCTGAACTTTTTAATGATTTGCAGAATAATTATCTGAGTAAATGTGTCCTCTGGTTGGTGAGATATTTTGCTAACAGACGAAGGTGGTTCCGTGGTGGCCCGCCTCTGGCAGCAGCAGGTGAGAATCCCGACCTCAGGCCCAAAGTGACGGCGCTGTTGACCCCTCGTTGCAGATCTCCTCCATGGAGAAGAACCTGAAGAGCATCGAGCACGAGAACAAGATGATCGAGGAGCAGAACGAGGCGCTCTTCGTGGAACTGTCGGGTCTGAGCCGGGCCCTGATCCGCAGCCTCGCCAACATCCGCCTGCCCCACCTGGTGAGCTTTGGGTTCTCGTCTGCACCTCCGGGTGTTTGTTTCCCGTTTGTTGATCCCGCTCCTCTCCACAGCACGAGCCGATCACGGAGCAGAACTTCGACCGCTACGTGAGCACGCTGACCGACATGTACACCAACAAGGACTGCTTCCAGAGCCCGGAGAACAAGGCCCTGCTGGAGAGCATCAACAAGGCCGTGAAGGGCATCAAAGTGTGAGGCTCCACGGTGGAGGAGACGCTGAGGAACTCCACGATTCAAAAAACACACAAAAAGGGAATTCAGGTTATTAAAAAAACGACAACTTTAAAAAGAATCAACCCAGGGAGCGCTCTGTCCAAGAAAAGTGACCAAAACTCACGCCGCGCTGCCGCAGGACCTCGTCGGAGGAACCCCTCAGGCAGGACGGGCCAAGAGGAGAATCATGTTCCAAACGTTTACCGGATGGTTTGTATTTTTGTTACTTTTGGCTGGAGTGACGCTGAAGCCGGACGGGAGGACTCTGGTGGCGGTTTGTAGCACTCGCCGCGGCGCTCGCTCAAAGTCCAACACATCATGTCCGATCCCTCCGCCACCCCCCCCCCCCCCACCCCAGCAATATGAAGCACCACCTGAACGTTGGTGTTTGAGTCAGAGGCCAAAACAGATCTCAGACCAGCTGTTTCACTGATTTATTTAAAAGCAGCAGATCGACCCGCCCGGACCTGAAACGATGGTCGCACGTCGCTCCGGTCCGGTCAGTGACGTCTTTGGTATCGATTGCACTTCATTAAAAAAAAAAAATTTTGTTTGTTTTTTGCGTTACAATAATTTTTGTTCTAAATGAATTATTTAAACTTGTGAACTTTTAAATTGTAACTTATTACCATTTCATGTTGTTGAGGTTTATTTATTTGAAGCAAACTATTTATTATTATTATTATTATTATTATTTGTTTTTGTAAGAGAGAATGCATCTTTACTGAAAACCAACGAATCTTACGTCGATATTTTAAGAATCTTTATGACGGAGCAAAGCGTGTTTCGTTTTTTTGCTTTTTAAGAAAAAAAATCCTTTTTAAGTGCAGATGTTTTATAACAGAACGAACAGTTTTTGATAATTTTACAACTAAAACGGAATCGTTTTGAGTTTTTATTCTTTTTTCTTTTTGTTTGTTTTTTCGGCTACGAAAAACTTCTGAGAGGGAAAAATGTATTTATTATTTATTTAATGTGAGAGAGTCTCGGCTGTGTGTTTATTTTGTTATTTATGTGCGAAATGTGACGGTTGAGTCTGAGTAGTCTTAAAAGAAGTCCATTTCTAATATTCAAATAAAGAAACGACACCAGAACCGGTACCGTTTGCTTCAGACGAGCCAGCAGCTGATTGTACGGCGACCCAACTCGAGCACTCGATCGATTTCTGCGTTTAAAAACATTATTTAAAGATATTTTTACCTCCCGAGCGCTTTGTAGCGGCCAGCTCTGGCTCACCCAAACCTCTGAGGTGTACCACGACCCGTTTGACCCGGTCCACGTGGAGCGCTACTCCAGGCGCCGTATCCAGCCCTCCAGTACACCACACACACACACACACACCCTTGTAGCCTTACTCTAGATTTTAATTTTTTGATGCACAAAGTGCCGCTGATAACGAAAAGGAAATTTAAAAATAAAAGAGGAGACCTTAACTTTTCTTTTCCTGATTCTTTGCATCTTTGCAACGCGGTCCCGTCCGGTCCGGAGGCGACCGCGGCGCCGAGCTGATTGTTTCAGATGCCTTTATTTCTCTGCCAAGATGGCCATAAGTTCACGATATATACCTTCTGTACAAATAGAGTTTAAAGATGCTATATATAAGAATATAAACGGACATATATTTTTCCAGTGTAACTGTTGACGTCTTCTCTTGTATCAAAACGCTGTCAGAGGAGAAGTGACGAGGAGATGCTCCTGATCCAACTCCATGAAGACCTGCTCAACTGTGGCTTTAATTCAATGTTCAGTCCAGATGAAGGACAACCCCAGATCCAAACAGAAAACTCAAAACGTAAATCTCGTGAACCCGTTTTTTATTCACAGCGAAACAAAGTTCAGATTAAATTAAGAGCCTGAGCCGTTCTGGGGGAGAAAACACTCATTTAGAGTTTGATGTCAACGACACGGGTCTTTAAAGATGTTCCAGCTCCAAGTCTCCTCTGAGAAGCAGCTCCTCTTAACAAGTCTGAGGACAACCAGGACCTGAGGAGACCAGTTGTTGGAGGTTCTGGAGGACCTGAGGAG
>NC_056508.1:45846754-45857641 GCF_014905685.2 Nematolebias whitei | reverse complement strand
GAGGTTCTAGAGGACCTGAGGAGACCAGTTGTTGGAGGTTCTGGAGGGAATGTTGTCCCATTCTGGTCTGATGGACGACCATCTGTTCAGCAGTCCTGGATTAGAGCAGATGTTCTAAAACCTGTAGAGACTTTTCTGTTTGATGGAGTTTTTCCAGATGTGAAAGCTGCTAGTGCCAGAGGCACTAATGCACCCCCATACCATTAGAGAGGTGAAAACAGGCTGGATGGTCCCGCTCCTCTTTAATACGGAGGACGTGGTGTTTCTGTAAAAGAACTTCAGACATGGATCTGTCTGACCTCAGAACAGTTCTGGACTTTGTCTCAGTCCATTTTAAGGGAGTTCTGGTCCAGAGAAGACGGCAGAGGTTCTGGGTGCTGTTTACAAATGACTGCTTGTTTGCCTGATAGAGCTTTAAGAGCTTTACCTGTGGATGGCACTGTGTTTACAATGATCTGTGGAAGAGTTCCTGAGCCCAGAACAGAACCAGACCTGGTTTTAATGCAGTGGCCCCTGAGGGCCCGAAGATCAGGACCATCCAGTGATGACCTTCATCCTGGACCTTTGAGCTCAGTGATTTCTACAGACTCTTCAGTCCAGAACTTTATTTTGAACTTGTTCCTCTAGTCTTAGATGCAGTTTTCCACAGACGGCTGAACCTCTGCCCATCTTTACTTCTCCTCACGGACCCGTTCACGATGAGTTGAAAAATGCTCCTCCAGATGTTTTTGTTAGTTCAACACACTGTTACAGCCTTTTGTTGCCCCTGACCCAACTTTTTACAGACATGTTTCCTCTAATAATATTTTTTTATTTAATTAAACAAAAAAGGTAAAACTGTATTAGTTTCAACATTTGACACTTTGTTTCACTGTAAATAAGATTTGGGTTTACAAGATTTTCAAACGACTTAATTTTGCTCTTAGTTCCATTTGAGACAACGTTCAGTTTTATTCAGGACTGGGGTTGTAGCCCCCCCTCCCCCCCCCAGCCCCGCCCCCTTCTTCATTTCGTCACTCGTCTCGTCTTTGGAAGAAAACGTGTCCATGTGTGTCTTTACAACCGGATCTGCAGCGAGCTGGACGGCTCCAAGTGTCACGTCAGTTCATGTAAAAAAAAAAATGGATGCCTCTGAATAATGTTCTGCACATGTGTTCAGCAGCGTTGTGCAGTTTATTATTATTATTATTATTATTATTATTATTATTATTGTGTGTTGTTAGAGGTAAAGGCCTGCTCTGTGTGAAGCCGACACCAGTAGGAGACGTTAGTGTAACCAGCCTCTGAGTGGTGTTCAGTACGATTCCCGTGTGTATCCGATGTCAAAGGCATGTTGTAAACGTGCTCTTAGCCAACGTTAGAGTGAAGCTCCTTCGTGCACTTTCTGAGAGAACCGTCGAAAACGCCAGCATTTAGAGTCGTTTGGTCCCGTTTGAGAGTTGAATGCGTTCTGTTGAACGAAAAAGAAGGGAAGTGCTTTCTTTTCCAAATACGAGAAAACCAAAAGAGATTGACAGGAAGCAGAGTTTGGTTCTCAGGTGACCAGGGAAAAGAGGAGGAGGAGGAGCAGATGGGAGCATGGCCACAGGTCGAGCAGTCAGCTGAGGCTAGAGGCGGCAGCAGCGGCTGGATCAAGGCCTCGCGCCGAGCGAGACGAGCGCGTGGGAGTGGGAAATTGATTCTCCGGGCAAAACAATCTCCCCTTTGTTGTCGGAGGAGGCGTTTGTTGCATAAATATGTGGACGCCACTCAAAAGAATGTCAAAGCTTTTTATGACTTTTTACCCAAACCTGCCCCCCCACCTCCTTGTTCTTCATGTCTTGTGTAACCTTTCCTCAGGAAAGATGGTTTGGATGCATTTGGTTAACAAAATAGTGTATTCCTCCTCTTGAAATGCACGAGAAAACTACCCGAGAGTGTTAAGACTGTGAATATTCTCCTAACCTGTTTGATATGGCATGACCCCTTTTAAACTGCTTGATGAAATTGTCTTCTGAGGAATGTAAATGAATAACGCCGAGGCCATGAAAGCAGCGCGGGTTTAAAAAAACTAAGTGGGCTGAGAAAGCGAGCGCAGCCCACGGTCGGTCCTGCACCCACGCTCTCTGTTTTCTTATTTACATAAAAGTCCTGAGTGATGGAGCGGGTCCGATTGTTCTGAACAGCAAAGGAACATTTCTCTGGGCTGCCCCCCCCCCCCCCCCGCACACACACACACACACACACACACACTAAAAGCACCTGGGATGAAGCTAAATTAGGACTTTCAGGGATGTCGGCCCAAAATCCAAATGTGAGGGTTGTTTTTTTGTTTTTGTTTTTTTTTTTACTGAAGGAAAGAAACTGAGAGGCACTTTTTCATCAAGCTGTCCAAAAACTAAAACCAAAAGAACCCCCCCCCCCCCCCCCTCCATTTTTGTCCCCACCTCCTTGCCGTAGTTCTCAGATGTGTGGTCTTATCATGTGTGCCTTTCTCGCTCCACTCAGCGCACGGTTTGTGCACGCCCGGTTCAAAAAAACTCCAGAAAATGTTCGGTCTGGATCCAGATCTTTTAAAGGAACTCATTGCAAAATTATGAAAAAGCTAAAATAAAACGCAAAATCTGCACAGTATCTTCCTCATGTTGATGGATAACTTGTCCTGAAAGTAAAAACTTACGACAGGATGCCAACTTCCATGTTTGTTTACCAAATGGTAACTAATCATAAACCCTGAGCTCCGTCTTTAAGGCGCTCCAGCGCCCTGATCAAACCTAATATTTATTCTCGGCAGTCGTCTTACTCAATATTCATCTTTTCGTTCGTGTTTAGCAGATGATTCATTCTTCTATTTCCACCTAAACGTCTTCTCTGTGACTCTTAACCCAATTCCACCATGTTTGTTTACCTACACAGGGGTCTGCAACTCGCGGCTCTGGGGTCCCTCTGGGGTCCCTCTATGGTCCCTCTGCGATTGCTCTATGACAAAAAATGACATGGAAATTATTTTATTGATGTTCATAATAACAGAAAAGGCTAGTTTTAACAGTTTTTCTGTCTTATTTTTTGCAAATGTGTGATATGACTGCTACAAGTAACAGAATATTTTGATGAGATCATGCTAGTAGCTTGTTAGCCACGTCAGTGACTTCAGAAACCAGAAAACAAAACAAAAAAAACAACACATTTAAACATATATTCTTGAAATATAGTATTTTAATAGTATTTACTTAGTACTTGTAAGCTGTGACATCATAGAGTCATAAAGTCTTTGTCCAGGCTAGGCTAACAGCTAGCCAAAAGAGAGAGAGAGTTAATTGTCACGTTTATAAAATTACTCTTTTTAAAAGAAATGACATACCAGTGTGAAAGAACGCTGCATTAACAAATATTAAACTACTACATTTCACACAGTTTGTTTAATTTGTCGCAGTTATTTCATCTGTGTTGCTAACTGGTTAGCAGACCCTCGTTTGGCTAGCGTTAGCCGAGCCCTGGCAAAGAATTCTTCCCTTTTCTAAACGTTCTGCGCTCTAAAACTGATGCCACGGTTGATTACGTCATAAATATCTGACAAAACATCACTTTAAAAATAAATGAACTATATTTTAGTATAAGCTGCTGAGAAGAACAGAAAGTGGAGTTTGGCGAGAACAAAGTTGGTTACAAATCATTAAAGTACGGGACTCTGCAAAAAAATATGACATTTTAATGACGCTAAGAGTTAGAAACAAAAGTATAAGTTTGATAAAAACAAAGTTCATGTAAATGAAGATCTCTGTTTTATTTATTATTAAAACTTAAAACATAAAAAGTGGCCTAATTTTTATATTTACTTGTGTATTTCAAAATTGGATACATTATTATTTTTCCACATATAAAAAGAGCTCACACATAGTTTCACTTTTTAACATAAATATGGTCCTTTTTTATTTTGTCATAACGTAAAAATTTTACTAAATGTTGAAAGTTATTATAGGTTTTGCATTTTTAAATTTATTATTTTATTAAGCATTTTAAAATGCCATAAAATGTAGTTTTTTATTTTATTATATATATATATATATATATATATATATATATATATATATATATATGTAACCCCTAATGAGCTGTGTTGTTTCAAGCTTACAGCGCAGAGGTCTCCTCGGGCTGTAAAAGGCCCCCCATCAAACAGGAAGTGGCCCACTGGCCACCAGTTTATTTTGCTGTTCTGGACCTTTTTTTAGGAACTAAGGGGCAGAAATGGCTCTTCTGATTGTAAAGCTTGCAGACCCCTGACCAAACCCACTATGACCAGCTTGGTTCAGTCACGTGACTCGGATTCAGCTCAAGGTTTTGTTTACATTGAGTGCATACCCACATTTCAGACTTGCATTCGGTATCTGGAAACCTACCGGAGTAAACTCTTTCTAACGGAACCGTTTTAAAATAATTCAGGATAACAGGTTTTTTGTGTTTGATTTCATACTTTGCAATGAGTACCTTTAATTTCAGGGGAAGCGGGTGGGGTTTATTCCGTCAAACGCGTCTCCTGCTGTCCACGCTGGCGGAAACCGTTCTGTTAATGGAGGGGGTACAAAGCTTTCGTTTGGCTAAAAACTGTGATCTCATTCTGTCGATTCAGGTACCCAAAGTGCACGGACAGGTTCTGTTCTGGAGTCTGAGGATCGTCATTCGTCTCTAGATACTGCATCAGTGTGCAGGGCATTATTTTGAAAAGAAATTAAATAAAAAAAAGTGGAAAGTCTCTGTACATATTTGTATTCAGAAGAAACAGTGTTATTGTTGTCGTATCGAAGTTGAAAACAGTTTTAAAAAACTACAAAAGAATAAAAAAAATAGTTTGTGACAATGACTAAACTCCACAGCCAAGGGTTGTCCTGCTAGCACATTTTTACAGAGATGAGATATTTTTACTGGTGATTTTCTAGGTACTGTTACTGAAATCCTTTAAAAAAAAGTACTAAACTTCCAGAATTATACAAGCCACTTCCATAACGATTGTTTGGTCTTTTTTGTTACTTTTGTAGACGTGGTCATTCCTTTGCTATGGCTCCATTTTGTAAAGTGGGACAGGCCTTGGCTGTGCGTCCTCGGGGTCTCATGTGTTTTGTTAAGTCTTTTTTTTTGGGGGGGGGGGGGGGGGGGAGTACAACGCTGTAGATGGGCTGAGTTTGTGACTGTGTGTTTGTGTACTTGTGGACATGTCCCCCTGTTCCTGTGTCAGTGTTATAACGCAGAGAAGTGATGTCAGTTATCGTGGGCGTATGAACCATTTTAAATGTTCTCTATAAAAAATACAAATAAAGAACTCATAGACAAGAACAAAACACGTCTGCGTCTCTGTGGGGGTTTATTGCAGAAACATCAAATAACTCAGATTAACCTTCTACTGCACACATCTTTGTTCCAAGGACAAAATTCAGCGTTTTATCTTTATTTATTTTTGTTTTTTTGTTGTAGATCTTTGACTGACTGCACATGTTGGCTTTAATATGTTATTTCCCGATTCTATTAAAAGTTATTTGTGACATCAAAGTTCATGCTCTAATCCAGGTAGAAATCCAACAATGTGCAGCCGGGTCATCTGGATGGTTTCTTTTTTTACTGGAACGTTTCGTCCTTCATCCAAAGGACTTCTTCAATCTGAGGAGCCACCAAACAAACTGATTCCCTCAAAGCAGCACACTCCATAGTGGACAAAAACTGTTTGCTGGTGCCAAGATGGCCTCCGGGGCCGCCCTCTCCCCCGTCAACTCCTCTGAGAGTCATGCCAAAGTGGTTCAAAATGGATTTTTACCTGGATGATTGAGCATGAACTTTGGTGTTTTGAACCACTTTGGCATGACAGTTTTTCTGCATCATCTTTAGATCAGATGTTTCTAATGTTAGTGATATTACGCAGGTGGAAGAAGGTGGTTCTAGTAACATTTTTAATGTGGGGGATAAAAGACATGTCCTGATCAAAAATAACACCAAGATTTTTAACATTAGAGCTGGAGGACAGATTAATGTCATCTAAGGAGGAGAAAGACTGAATAATTCATTCCTAAGGTGCTCAGGTCCAAAAACTAAAACCTCAGTCTTGTCTGTGTTCAAAAGCAGAAAATTTAGAGTTATCCAGGTTTTTATGTCTTTAAGACATGCTTGTAGTCTAAGTAGCTGATTGGATTCATTGGGTTTAATGGACAAATATAATTGTGTGTCATCAGCATAACAATTAAAATGTATCCCATGCTGTTTAATAACTTTACCTAATGGAAACATATACAAGGTAAATAGTATTTGTCCAAGCACTGAACCCTGAGGAACTCCATGACTAACTTTGGTGTATGATGAAGATTCATTATTTACATTTACAAATTGGAATCCATCATATAGATATGATTTAAACTAATTTAGAGCTGTTCCTGTAATCCCAACATCATATTCAAGCCTCTGTAGTAAAATATTGTGATCAACTGTATCAAATGCAGCACTGAGGTCTAACAGGACCAGTACAGACACAAGTCCACTGTCAGAGGCCAGGAGAATACATGAATACAGAATATACACTACTCATTTTTACTGTAGTTTATTGTTATTATTGTTATTGTTGTCTGTACTTTATATGTTCGGTCTGGAACAGGTCTCTCTTGTAAACGAGCCCCCGTGGCTCAGTGAGACTAGTCTGTATAAATCATGAATGAATGAATGAATGAATGAATATCATTAGTAACTTTCACCAGTGCAGATTCAGTGCTGTGATGAGCTCTAAATCCTGACTGAAACTCTTCAAACTGATTATTTCTTTACGCAACTGACCAGCAACTATTTTCTCTAGAATTTTTTAGATGAAAGTTAGATTAGATATAGGTCTATAGTTGGCTAGGATTCCTGAGTCAAGGTTTTGTTTCTTAAGTAAAGGTTTAATTACAGCAATCTTAAAGCGCTGTGGTACGTAACCATTCAAAAGAGACAAATTACGCAGATTCAAGACGTGGTTATTAATATGGGGAAATACGTCTTTAAACAGTGTGGTTGGGATTGGATCTAGCAGACATGTGGATGGTTTGGATGAAGCTATTATTTTTGACAATTCAGAGAGCTCAACAGGACCAAAACTGTCCAAACATAAATCAGGTTCTAGTGACATTTTTAAAGTTGTCTCATCTGACACAGAACCAGAGGCGATAGTAGGAATGTTGGTTTGAATTTTTTCCCTAACTGAAACAATTTTATTTATAAAGAATCTCATGAAGTCATCGCTGCTTATAGTTGTAGGAATACATGAATTTCATCAATTAAATATGAATAATATAAAGTTCTAGCTTTACGGAGCGCTTTTTTGTGTGTTTATGTTACCACCAGGCTATCTCTCCAGGATAAGTAAAATTCCTCAATGTTAGTGGAGCGTCGTTTTCTTTCCAGCTTTCTACATGTCTGCTTTAAAGTACGTAACTCAGAATTGAACCAAGGAGCTAATCTCCTCTGATTGATTACTTTCTTTCTCAGAGGAGCAGCTTTATCGAGTGAAGTTTGCAAAGAAATTGTAAAATGATCAACCAGATGATCCAAGTCTCTGTTCTCTGATGCATTAATCTGCAAGACAGAGGAAAACGATGCAGGAGAATCTTTAAATTTGGTTACAGCGTTTTCTGATAAGCACCTGCTGAGATGAAATTTACTCTCAGTGACTGTGTAGTCATTGAACGTAAACTCAAAGGTTATTAAAAACTGGTCCGGCACAACAGGACTTTGAGGAAATATTACTAAGTTATTAATCCCGATGCCATAGTTCAGAACCAGGTCAAGAGTGTGATGATGAGAATGAGATGTTCAGACATTTTGGGTAAAACCAATTGATTCCATTAAATTATTAAAGGCTATGCTTGAGCCATCACTTTCAACATCTACAAGAATATTGAAATCACCCATTATTATGACTTTATCGGTATTTAGTAGTAAATAAATAAAATATTATGAGTGTATTTTGACAAACTTATGGATGATCAGTCAGTGATGTTACATTATTTTCCTCAAAGATGTGAAGTTGAACGTTGTACCGTGCTGACATCTGCTGGACCTTCGGCTCTTTTCAACTCCATAAAAAAACTCACATTTTTTAAAAATACAACCAAGTTCAATCAATTATGTAGAGTTTTTTATTATTATTATGTGACATGTTCAGGTTTTAAAGCAATAAGAACAGCAGCTTCAATGCAGCAGATCAACAGTTAAAATAATCTTAATTTATGGGTTTTTTTGTTGGTTTTTTTTTATCTTTAATCTCATTCATATCTGGATGAAAACATTCTTAGTAAAAAAAAAAAAAGCTACATGAAGTTATGAAGAATTATCAAAATGCTGCAAAATTAAAAGAATAAAACAGAAAAATAACCCTTTATAGGAGAATAAATTTACCAGTTACTTGAAACTTTATTTAATAATTAACTTTATGGTTTGAAATGTTGTCATTAGATTTTCTTCTATTTTTGCCTCTCGCCATCGTGAAACGCAACCAGTCATCTGTTTTCCAGTAACTGCATCGGTCTGTTAGCAAAATATCTAGAGAACCACAGGACAAATTTTATTGAAACTGTCAGAAAGTAAATTTTAGAGGGAACTCGATTCAAGATGGCCGCCCCAGAAAGAGAGATTTTAATTAAAATATTTTAAGTGCAATTTATCTCACTGTTTTAGAACAAAATAATAATAAATAAATTTTTAAAATAGCAAAATCTAGCAAGGCTGTTAGCTAAAAGCTAAAATGATCAAAACTGTAGCTAAAAGTTAAAATTAGCGCAACGCTCGCTCAAATTTAAGCAAAACTTTAAAACTCTTGCTAAAATTAGCACAATTGTTTCTGTTGACTAATAATAGCAAAACTAACGGTAAAATCAGCAGGAATATAGCCAAAACGTACAACTAGCAGCGTAGCTAAAATGAAATTGGCAAAACTGTGGCTAAATGCTAAATGAGCTAAATAGTTGCTACCAGAGATAATGAGCAAAACCGCAGCTACAACAAATTAGCAAAACCGTTGCTAGAAGGTAAAGTTAGAAAAACATAACTTAAAGTTAATACTAATAAGACGTTAAATGTAGCATAATTATGTAAAATAACTTACTTCTTATGTATATGAATGTTTCTGCACTGTACCCTGAGATGAGTCGAGCCATTCCAGGCCCGGAAGACATTGCGTGCCGTGCGTCTGACGTCATCACGTCAGATGGCCGAATGTTTACATCCAGCAGCGGTGTGCTGGCTGGATCCCCCACCGACAGTAACAACAACGACTCAGCGGCCTGACGGGCCGGAACCGCGCTCAGACGGACGGTTCCAGCCGGACTTCTCCTTCAGGTACCTCTCCGACCCGTTCGGCCTGAAAACTGGAGGCTGACGGAGTTTGTTTTGACACCGCACAGCTGCCAGCTTTTGTCTTCGTCTCGGCTCCATTTTCCATGTTTTCTGGGGGGGGGGGGGATCCTGAGAGATGTGGAGTGTTGTTTTGTTGTTTACCTCGAGGTAAACGTAAACAAACGCTACTGTTGTGTTTGCGGCCCGTCTGGTTTGTTTGTTTGTTTGTTTGTTTGCAGCAGCTGCGGCAGAGCCGGGTCCGAACCCCCATCCGAACCTTTAGCTCGACATTAAACCCAACACATGTCCTGCAGGCTGCTGCTGTGTGACGCGCAGCTTCGAGCCGCACACGGCTCGGTTCGGTGCAGAACGGGTCCAGAAACAACCCGGAGGGAGCTGCAGCGCCCCCTCTGCTCATTGGAGTCATAAAGGAGAAGGAACGAACCTCAGAACCTCTGGACCCAGGAACGTGGGAAACTTCAGCTGTTTGTTTTGCAGCTGAAGTTTTCTGATGGGGTTCGGCCCTCCGTCTGCAGATCAGCCGAAAGCTCCAGTTCTGTCCATTTTAGAGCTTTTTGTGTCAGAAATAAAGAAGTTTTAATTACGCTTGCACGATTAAAGTTCAGGCTCTCGCCCGCCACCTTTCACGCCAGAGTTTATGTCGTGAATGACTCTCAGCTACTACCACACCGAGATTCGGCTCATCCACCTTTACCTGCCTCCTTTCTGGGTCACTGAAGTCCAGGACAGATCGCAGGGACACGTGGAGACAAACAACCGTTCGCACATAGGGACAAGTTACCAGTTAGACCAGAGTTGGGGGGTTTATAGACATTGGTGGTTTACTAGCCGCCATCTTTGTAGGCGAACAGTAGCTTCGGTCACGTTGTCTCATGTTGGGTCACAGGATGTTCTGACCATACAGGTGGTCAGTTCCCACCAGGTTCCAAACGTAAGGAACCATGAAGAACCTCAAACGGAGGAGTCGAGCGTAGAACATTTCAAGCATCAGTCGCAGAGATAAACCTCCGAGCTCTCCAACCTGCGCATTTAGCCTCTTTTTTTTGTTAAATAATGTAAAAGTATAAAGGTATGTTCTCCGTTCACAGTTTAGATCATCTCCACAGTGGAGAACTCTGGTATGCTGCGAGTTAAACCTGGAAACTGGACTCGTGATCTAACGTTGGAGAACATCAACCTTATCAAACATCATAAAACAATGTTTATAAATCTTCTCACGACTGATCCGTTTTTGTTCCGTACGTTTTTCAGAACGTAGCTCGTTCCTCGGTTTTGTGTCGTTTCAACAATTCGTGTATCAAAACATTCGGCTCATTTAGTTTGATCCTGCTGTGACTTTTGGTATTTATACAAATTTTACTTTATTAAATATTTATAATTTTCTGCCATGTTTTTTCTCATAGAAAACAAACCCTTTAACCTTTTACTGCTTATTTCAGCTTCTGTTCTGGTTCAGCTGTTTTCAGCTTCTGTTGTGGTTCAGCTGTTTTCAGCTTCAGTTCTGGTTCAGCTGTTTTCAGCTTCTGTTCTGGTTCAGCTGTTTTC
>NC_056508.1:45843795-45846744 GCF_014905685.2 Nematolebias whitei | reverse complement strand
TTCAGCTGTTTTCAGCTTCTGTTCTGGTTCAGCTGTTTTCAGCTTCTTGGTGCTAACGTCAATTTCCTTCGGCTCCTTTCAGCTTCTTTGCTTAATTCAGCATTTCTCTGCTAATTTCATGTTTTTTCAGCGTTTTCAGCTCCATTTTTAAGGCATGTTCTCTTTAGGCATGTTTAGCCTTTTTTCTGCTGTTTTTTGTCTAATTTCATCTTTTGTGATTCTTTCAAATAATTGTAACTTGACGCTTTTTTCAGCCTCTTTCTGCTAATTTTAGCTTTTTTGTAATTTATTCAGCTCTGCCTGTTTCAGCTTTTTCTACGTTTTTCTGCACTGTCAGGCGGGGGCATCTTTTAGTTTGACGTTTTCTTCGTGACGCTCAGGCTGAAGTTCTGTTCTCGTGTTTGAAATGAACTTTTAAGCGGACGATTCTTAACGTTGTGTTTAAGAGTGACGCTGTTGTTGGAGTGTTTCCTCCATTAACCGTCGCGAGGGATCAGTTCTTCCTGACGCCGTGTTCACGGTTCATGATGAGCGTTTCGTTGGTGTCACTTCCTGTCAGGATGGGCGGAGCTGTGAGCGCCGGCGAGGACAACGACGACCTGATTGACAACCTGAAGGAGGCGTACTACATCCGCTCGTACCTGGTGGAGCGAGCCTTCAGAGCCATCGACCGGGCCGACTATTACCTGGACGAGTACCGGGACAACGCTTACAAGGTGAGAGACGTCGGGGGATGTTTCAGGGGGCGGAGTTTAGAGGAGTTCTGATCCGCTCCGCATGTTCTCCTGTCGTCTGCAGGACCTGGCTTGGCGCCATGGAAACATCCACCTGTCGGCTCCGTGTATCTACTCCGAGGTGATGGAGGCTTTGGATCTCCACCCGGGTCTCTCCTTCCTCAACCTGGGAAGTGGGACCGGGTACCTCAGCACCATGGTCGGACTCATTCTGGGTAATCTTTGTTTCTACAGTTTTTGTGTAACTCATTACGAAGTAGTTTTGTTTTCTTGTTCCGCCTGTTTGGGTTGCTCAGTGTTCTGGTTCTTAAAGCTGCTCTGGTCTCGTTGCTCCAGGACCTTTTGGCGTGAACCACGGCGTAGAACTGCACACGGACGTGATCGAGTACGCCTACCAGAAGTTAGACTCCTTCATCAAAACCAGCGACAGTTTTGACAAGTAGGTCCAATAAAACGAGCCCAGTCCAACCCAGACGAGGTGTTAGCAGAACTCTGGTTTTCTGTCCGACTTTGAGTCTTGGACATGGTTCTGGAGGAGTTCTGGCCCACTATTCTTTCCATCGTTGCTTCAGATCATTGAGGGTTCTGCTCAGCTCTCTGAAGGTTCCACCACACAATTTGGTCAGGCTGAGGTTCTGTACTTTGGACCGTTGCAGCACCTCGGTTCTGTTCTTTTTGACCCGTTCTGTTGTAGATGAGCTGCTGTGTTTGGGATCATGGTTCTGTTGGACCCAGTTTGGTCCAAGCTTGAGCTGTTGGAAAGATGGACTCAAGTTTGAGTCCAGAACCCTTCGGTCTACAGGGCAGTTCCTGGCCCACTCTGTGACTGACATGAACCCAAACCATCTGCCCTCCACCACCGTGCTGACAGCTGATGAGCTGTTTGCTGCAGTGCATTCTGGGTAAACATATGTCCTTTGGTCTGGTTCTGTCCCAGAAGTTTTGAGGTTCCTTCAGATGAAACTTTCCTAATAAAAGTTGTGCTGCCATGTTTGTAGAGACATGAGGCTATCAAACAAGCCATGACCTTTGACCTGCTGAGGTCTGTAGAGTGATATTTCTCTCAGCATTGCACGGTCTGACCTTCAGGGTGAATCTACATTGACGTCCACCACTGGGAAGATCATCATCTGTCTTAAAACGTTTCCCACTCGTGAATAATCTTTCTGTAGAATGATGGTCTCCAAATGACCTTTGACCCTTCCCAGACTGATGAGCATCAACCAGTGCTTCTCTGAGATCCTTGCTGATGTCTTTCCACCCCGGTGTGTGATCACCTGTATGGTCCAGATCAGAGGTGTTGCCACTGATGAGGATTGGATAATCAATACGTTTGATCAGCAGCTCCAGGATGATCCTGAACCTCAGAGATCCTGTGGAAGCAGCGAGTCTGGGAGCATTTTTTAAAACGTATTCTTTTATTTATAAATAATGACTTTGTGTAATCTGTCGCATGTTGTATTTAACTCACTCGTTATAAACTAACGGTAGATGATTTTTATTTATTGTAAAACCTTCAGAGTTGAATGAATCTGTGCTCGTTTTGTTTCTCCTTCACCTCCTCAGGTTTGAGTTCTGCGAGCCGTCCTTCGTGGTGGGAAACTGCCTGGAGATCCCTCCAGAGAGCCGTCACTACGACAGGGTCTACTGTGGAGCCGGCGTGCAGAAAGAACACGAGGACCACATGAAGAACCTGCTGAAGGTGGGGGGCATCCTGGTGATGCCGCTGGAAGAAAAGGTGGGCGCACCTGGACTCTCTGGTCCTTCTGTTCGTGGATGGATTTAAAGAGGAAATATGTCATCGTGTTGTGTTTTCTGCAGCTGACGAAGATCACCCGCACTGGAGTGACCACCTGGGAGACCAAAAAGATCATCTCTGTGTCCTTCGCCCCTCTGGTTCTGCCCAAACACAACACGAATGGCAAACCCAAGGCGGTCCCGCTGCGTGGGTCTCATTTTAAGCTTTCCTCACTTTGTTAAAGAACCAGAAGCAAACGATAAGATTGGCTCTTTTAAGGCTGAGCAGCGGTCAGATGAAACCCTCCTGTGTTCGGGTGCAATGATTACCGTAATTTCCGGACTATAGAGTGCACCTAAATGGAAAAAAAAAAGTACATTTATAAACCGCAGGTGTTCACGTTGTAACTATAAACTGTAAACTAACACATGAAGAACACAAACTAACACATGAAGAACACAAACTAACACATGAAGA
>NC_056508.1:45843651-45843785 GCF_014905685.2 Nematolebias whitei | reverse complement strand
ACACATGAAGAACACAAACTAACACATGAAGAACACAAACTAACACACGAAGAACACAAACTAACACATGAAGAACACAAACTAACACATGAAGAACACAAACTAACACATGAAGAACACAAACTAACACATGA
>NC_056508.1:45838766-45843551 GCF_014905685.2 Nematolebias whitei | reverse complement strand
CACATGAAGAACACAAACTAACACATGAAGAACACAAACTAACACACGATGAACACAAACTAACACACGATGAACACAAACTAACACATGAAGAACACAAACTAACACACGATGAACACAAACTAACACATGAAGAACACAAACTAACACATGAAGAACACAAACTAACACATGAAGAACACAAACTAACACATGAAGAACACAAACTAACACATGATGAACACAAACTAGGCTAACAAGAATGGACTAATCACTAAAAGAACAGTGCTAAACAGCTAACTGAAATGAACATCAATATTACCCATAATCCCTCCCTGAGGCCATGTGACCGACAGTCAACCACAGCAGAATGCTACAACACAAATAAAAAAATAAAAATTCTGAACAGTGCCGGTAACACGGCTGGTTAAAAAGATTTTACAGAAGCCTACCAGGAATTCATTGATGCCATCTTCAAATTCTTCTTGCACAAGCTGTGCTCATGCAGGGGATCCCCCCTCATGGGGAGTGGGGGGGATCCCCTCCTCGTTTCATTGGTTCGACTGTAACCATCCATTAATTATCTTTACCCGCTTCTTCCTCTTCAGGCCCATGTCCAGCTATCATTCAACCTTTATTTATACAGGTTAATCCCATTGAGCCTCGAGGACTCATTTACAAGAGAGACCTGAAGTATACAGTATACAAGGGTCTAAGATATACGCTAAACACTAATAATGTAAAATTGCACAGTGTATTAAACAGCAGCCTGAACATGAGTGTTGTGAGCAGATGGGCATGAATACTGCAGCTTAAAGGCAAGAAATCAGCAGCGTGGATAAAGTGATATAGCTATACTTGTATATCTCCATTATCTCCAAGAGTAGTGATTGTCCTGGTTAGATTCATGAGTCTTAACAGCTTCAGGGTAGAAGCTGTTCCTCAGTCATGGTTCTACACTTGATGCTCCTCAACCTCCTTCCTGAGGGGAGCAGGGCAAAAAGTGTGTGTGCTGGGTGAGTGGGGTCCTTCATGATGCAGGTGGCCCTCTTCCTGCATCTAGAGGTGTAGATGTCTGTAATGGTGGGGAGGTTGACTCCGACAGACATCTGTGCAGCCTCCATGCCACACGTTGATGCTGGAGCACAGGATGCTCTCCTCTGCACACCTGGAGAAGGAGGTGAAGACTGAGCTCCCCAGACCAGCTCGTCTCAGCCGCCTGAGGAAGTAGAGTCTGATGAGCTTTCTTGATCAGGCTGGTGGTGTTGCCTCAGCTGAGGTTGTCATTCAGGTGCACACTAGGGCTGGGCGATATCTCCGTATTTAAAAAATATTGAGATAATTTCATGCGGTATATGATGGGACTATATTGTCTATCGATATTTCTACATTGCATTATAATTAGACTTGAAAATCTGTTTCTCCCATCTGTGCTCATCTGCACACGGCCCTTCCTTCTCCCTTCAATCGAATACAAACACTCAGCCGCGCGCTCCCCCATGTCCTTCTACTCCAGGTTTGGCGGGAGATGTTTAGCACAACAAGTAAATACGGGAGATCTGAAGAGCATCTTAGCTGCTGAGCAAAAGTAAAAACAATGGCTGTTATTTCGGAGATGGTTTGGATAAAAAAAAAAAAAAGATTTCTGTAGACAATGCCGAAAGCAAGCCCTGACAAAAGGTCAGAAAGTTCTGAAAGTTATTTCTTAGATCTACGAACTCTTTTTCACATTTTAAAACAGCGTTATAAGTTAAGTTGTAAGCTGCAGCTCCAACTGTTTTCAGCCTCCTTCCCTGAAACTTGCCACGTTCTAAAACCCATTTAGCCATGCTGTGCCCTATGAGAGGAACAGAGAGGTGGTGTGACATTAATAAATCAGCAGCTTATCATATCGCTAAAGACACGGTCCCAGTCTCAACTGTGGAATACGACTGCTAAAGCTAGCCGTCTTGTTGGCCGCTAAGGACCGTGTCTTTAGCGATATGCTAAGCTGCTGATTTATTAATGTTGTGCCACCCCCACTGTAAGACTTGAAAATCTGTGTACAGTAGTTCTCCTTTTTCTGCCTGTCCAACTTCACACGGCCCCTCCTCCTCCTCCCTCGCTGAATACAAGCAGCCCCTCACTGCTGCAGTTCACACACGCTTACTAATGTCGTGACGGCGGCGCAGCTAGGGAGGATTATTATTTAATATATGTAAACAAATGTCTAAAAAACAAACTTTAATATATGTAAAAAATATTTATTTTTTAGACATTTCTTTTGTACAGTTAATAAATGTGCCTGTGTGACAACTGGGACAAAGCTTTGACTCAAATACATTTTTGTTATTACTTTATGGAAAGAAAAAATGTGTGTATATGTATATTTTATATTACAATTTATCTTAAAATATCAAGATATTAATTTTGGTCTGTATCACCCAACCTTAGCTAAGTACTTGTACCTAGAGACCCCAGATCCTCCTATGTTCGGGGGGGTCCTTCTGAAATCAGACTCATCACTGTTTGTGATGCATCCAACCACGTGAGCCTGTATGTAGATGAAATCTAAAATAAATTCAAATTTGTGGATCCAGTTCTCGTTTCTAAAAACCAGTGAAGTTTTTTAATAATTCCTCTGTGGGGGGAAAAATTAAAGATTCAAATAAATTCTTAGAAGCCCCAAATTCAGGACATTGTCCATGAGGAGTGATTGGCATAAAGTTGGGTGTGTCTTAGCCCAGCCACGTCCTCCCATAACCACACCCCTTGGTAAGACACTGACAATTCATAGCTGCTCCAAGTAATCTCAATTTATAAAAACAAAAGTAAAATTTGCCTGAAAACAAATGTTACCTTTTAGAAAAAATCTTGAGGGGCAGTTTTTTTGTTGTTTTCCACCAGAATTTCTTCAGTATTTCCTTCCATTCTTCTAATCGTTTGCTTCTCATCAATTTTTCAGCCAAGTACGAGGTCCGGACGTTACAGGAGCTGGCCCGGATCTGCATCCGCCACACCCTGAGAGTGACCTCCGACGGAGGGGACAGCCAAACACGCGGCCGCGGCTCCTCCTTCAGCGTGGGCAGAGGGCTGGCAGCAGCGGGGCTCCATAAGTACGGCCCTCGCTTTAAACGTCGGCGGGTCCACCAGCACCACTGCAACGCCCTGGTGCTGGCCACCCGACAGGTGGTGGCGAGCAGCGGGATCGGCCCCGCCCCCCTGGACAGCAACAACAACCAGGAGGGGCAGGTGGAGGACGAGGAGATGGCTGGAGAGGCGAGGCGGCCCATGAGGGCAAGCAGGCGGTCGGCGAGAAGGGGGCTGGCGGAGGAGGAGACGGTGGAGGAGGAGGACGAAGAGGAAAGGCGGGAGGAGGATGAAGAGGAGGAGGAGGAGAAGGAAACGGGCGAGCTGCTCCGCCCCCAGCCGGCCGTCAACCTGCTGAGGGAGCGGATCCTGAGCCTGCCGTTGCCTGAGCCTCTGAAGATGTACCTGCTATTCTACAGAGAGAAATGAGACTGGCTGGAACTGCGGCCGAGTCCAGAGCAGAAACCCTGCAGGTCCCGAAGCCTCAGAACCAATCCAAATACACCCCCCACCCCCCCAAACACACACACACAAACAAGAATGGTCGAAGTTCCTCACCGACACCCAGCTTCTCCATGGCTTCTCTTCTCGCCTCATCATCCTCTCCATCATCGTCCTCCTTCCACTCCACTGCTCTTTATTTGTTTTCTGATGCCGTAAAGAGTCGGTTTGTCCGTTTTCCCCCTGAAGGGGGGAGCGGGGTGGGGGGACTCACAACTCCAACCGTGTTTTGATCAGGTTTGTGCAGAAATACAGGAAGTAGAACAGTTTATAGATTGTCTCCAGATAACCATCAACGATCCAGCGTTGAATGAGCAGCAGAACGATCTGCTCGAGTTGAAGTCAAAGGTTGGACGTTGCAGCCAAAGACAAAGCAGGGGGGCTTTTTGCCCCCCACCTCCCAAGAGGCATTTGTCTGATCATCACCACAGTCCAAGGAAACGCTGACGGTGTCTTGAGTTGTTTCACCGTCCAACGGGGACAGGGTTTGCCAGTTTCACAGGAAGTCGGTGCAGAAAAGGGAGATAATTTCCAAACCAACCCTCTGCCTCGGTCCGTTTGGGGATTTAGCAGGTAATTCGGTTTGTTTTCACCTGTTTTGTCAGCTTTGGATCTTTGTGACGATTTTTAAGAATTGAAGTTGTTCAGGTTCAAACAAACTTGTTACCTTGTAAACAATCGGCTCTTCTGAGGCCGAAGGCAGGTTTGAAACGTTTGCAGGAGACTACTGAAGCTTGAATTTTACTTTCCTTTTTTTTAATGCACACTTTTTTTGTTGAGGTCCAATCCATCTCTTTGGAGATGCAGCCAACTTTAAAGTCCTTACATCCACATCCCAAAAAACTCTTCAGTCCAGAAGAGCGTGACCATAAGGCCCCCTTCGCTCAGGATTTCCACTTGTGGCTGGAAAACCTCCTTCAGTGTGAAGCTATTCAGCTTCTACACTTTCTTTCTTGCCGCGACTCGAGCCGCATCAGAATGCAGCTTTAGAGTAGATGATGCCATCTCTGCTAAAGTAGAGGATGCCATCTCTGCTAAGGTAGAGGATGCCATCTCTGTTAGGGTAGATGATGCCACCTTTGCATGGGTATAGGATGCCATCTCTGCTAAAGTAGATGATGCCATCTCTGCTAAGGTAGAAGATGCCACCTCTAATAGGGTAGATGATGCCACCTCTGCTAAGGTAGATGATGCCACCTCTGCTAAGGTAGAGGATGCCACCTCTGCTAAGGTAGA
>NC_056508.1:45831555-45838756 GCF_014905685.2 Nematolebias whitei | reverse complement strand
GATGCCACCTCTGCTAAGGTAGAGGATGCCACCTCTGCTAAGGTAGATGATGCCACCTCTGCTAAGGTAGAGGATGCCACCTCTGCCAGGGTAGAGGATGCCACTTTTGCTTGGGTAGAGGAAGCCATCTCTGCTAGGTAGAGGATGCCATCTCTGCTAAGGTAGATGATGCCACCTCTGCTAAGGTAGAGGATGCCACCTCTGCCAGGGTAGAGGATGCCACTTTTGCTTGGGTAGAGGAAGCCATATCTGCTAAGGTAGAGGATGCCATCTCTGCTAAGGTAGAGGATGCCACCTTTGCATGGGTAGATGATGCCACCTTTGCTAAGGTAGAGGATGCCACCTCGGCCAGGGTAGAGGATGCCACCTCTGCTAAGGTAGAAGATGCCACTTCTGCTAAGGTAGAGGATGCCATCTCTGTTAGGGTAGAGAATTCCACCTCTAGGATGCCACCTCTGTGCTCAGTCGTTTCCGCGACCTTTTTTTCGAATCATTTCAGATTTATGTAACCAAACTAGTTGTCCTTTAACAGCACGATTGTGACGCAGTGACAGGAGGAACTTCTCCAACTTCACTGGCTTGTCTCTGAAGCCCAGACACCTCCGGGCTGCGACCGCTTGCAACAAAATGCAAATGGCTTCCACAAGAGTCTCTAAAATGTCTGGAGACGTTTGTGAAGGTTCTCGTTTTTCCCTATGTCAGTCTCACACTTGTGTCGCAGAGACGCTATTTTTGCAAGTTTTCTCTCAAAATGGTCACAAAGTGGTTGTGGGCATTTCGAATTGGTCGCTGTTTAGTTTCCGCTGTCCCAAATCGCTTGATGTTTGTCAACGTGAAGATGTGTTGTTGAATCTAATTCTAGGTGCATCCTATAGTGAAGGTACAGGAAGGAAAATGTCTCATAACGTTCCTTACACCGGAGCAGCGTGTCACGATTACGCTCCTCCACCGTCACAGACCGATCATGCGCAGTCTTCTGTAAAATGACCCCCAGGTGTTCTTAAAGCGTTTTGTTTTCTTTTTGTTTATTTTTTACACCACGTCGGGTCGTGATCCAGTGTGAGCGAGCGGGGTCTCGGGATTTAAACTCCCGACACACACATCCGACAAACCATTTCCTGTTCGTCTCCAGATCCCGGAAAACACAACCGAGAGCGCAACCCAAACAGAAAGCACGACGAAACCTCTGGTGTGATTTCTCAAGTCGTCCAGGACGACAAATAAATGAAGAACAAAAGAATGGAAGCTGAAACGTTGGAGAAGCTGTTTGAGCAGATTAAAGTCCCCTCCATCCTGACGGACGTTCGGCTCGTCACAAGAAAGATGCTTGATGGCGTGGATTACAATAAAAAAAGTTTTTACTCTAATGAACGTCGTCACGATGTAACCTAAGTATCCTTCTTGTGAACTAAACAAAAACCCAGATGACCCTCCAGAGGGAGGGCAGGGAGAATAATCTGCATGTGAGTTTAGCTGCAGAAACTGATGAACGTTAAATATAACTATTTAAATTTTATTTTTTTTTTGCTTTTGCCACATTTGTCCTCCTGCGGTGGGTTCCAGCATTTACGGGGCGTTATTTCTTCTTTCCGTTGTATTTTTTTCTTTATTCTCTCTGTGCCAAACGTAAACCGTGGGTCAAACGGCAGCGCTCCGAACAGTTTCTTTTTTTAAGTCATAAAAAGAACGTCCCAGTTTGATGCGCATACGGTAAAAACTTTTAATTTGGAATCGATTCTGGTCAGTAGTTTGTCATTTCTGCCAGAGATCTGGTCATTCCTTTAGGTTTGATGACTTCCTGTCGGCTCTGTGCTCCTTTGCTGGATGTAAACAATCGTTTTAGGTTTTTTTTTTTTTGGTATTTTTAAGAAAAATTCTTGCTTCTTTTTTTATTTGAGCTGTAAATTTTTCTCCTGATAATAAAGTTCATTATGAGGAAAATGGGTCCTGGTGGATTAATGCCAACATCTATAAATTAGTAAATTACACAAAACTTAAAAATAACAAAAAGGGGCGAGTCAAGTTAACGTTTACATTTTGCAAAGTGAATTTAAAACTAAAAACTTTGTTTTGAATTTAGGCTTTTTTATATTCATCGATTTGTGTCGGACGGAAATCTAAAGTAAAAATTTGTGGAGAAAAAGCTGAACGTTTTTAAAAAAGAGATTCGGATGATTTATGAGTTTAGAGCTCAACCCTCAGAAACTTCAGTTTTTCACAATAAGGACTTGATGTCCTTCAGACCTTCATAATAAAACTCATCCTTCAGGGAAAAGTAATATTCCTTCACAATAAGAGTCACATTGTCCTTTAGTCTTTCACAATAAGTCGTCATTTAGTTCTTCACATTAGTGTTTTTGTCCTTCAGAATAAAAGTGCTTGTCCCTCATAAGAATTGTACTGTCCTTCAGCTTAAGAATAAGGGTCATATCCTTCAGAATAAAAGTATTTTGTCTTCCAGTCCTTAACAATAAAAGTCCTTCATTGTATGAGTTGCATTGTCCTTTAGTTTTCCGCAACTGGTGTCTTTGTCCTTCAGAATAAAAACCTGATAGTTTTTAGTCCTTCATAATAAGAGTCTATTTCAGACCTTTAAAGTGGACACGTTGGCCCTTAGACCTTCAGCATGAAAATAAAAGTCCTTCAGTATAAAAGTCTTAATTACCTTCAAAGCTTCACAATAAGAATCTTATAACCTTTCACAATAAGAGTCTTATTGTCCTTCAGTCCATCTCAAAAGGAGTCCTATTTCATTCCTTCAAAATAAGCCTTATTGTTTCCAGAATAAGCATTTTATTGTCTTCCAGTCCTTCCCAGGAGTCCTTCAGTATAAGAGTTAACATCCTTCAGTCCTTCACAATAAGATTCTTCTTGTCCTTCTCAATTACTGTTTTTTTAGACTTTCAGAATAAGAGTGTTACTGTGGAGACTAAAGTCCACGTCAGGCTAGTTGAATAACTGTCATTTTGTTTTTTATTTTCTTGAGTTCATCGGTCGTATCTACAGTTCATCGCCTTTTTGAAGCCAACCCAACTAAAAATGGCCGACACAGCTGAAGGTAGCTGAGAGTCATCCCAAAAACAAACTAACTGCAACTAAAACTTGTTTCAGATGGTTTTAATAAAAATCCTCTTGCAGCTTTGAGTAGCAATTAACTTGTTCCTCAGTGATTCTCCAAACTGACGGTTACCTGCTGCAGGTGAGATACTGACTGCTTACAGATACTCCATACAACCCCTCATTATCCAACTTTTACATAAAAAAAAACAGACACTTTTCCACTAAACTGTCTTTAATAATGAATAGAAAAATAAAAGTCAAAGTACAGAATCATCATTTGGCTAAAAAAAAAAAAAACATAAAAATTGGTCACAGAAATATAAAGTTTGGATCCAGTGATGTCGCTCGTTACAAATAAAAACGTGCAGATAAATAAAAACGTACGATGTAACGTGTTGCTGCGGTTTGACGGTTTGATCTCAGCCGAGCGAGAGAAACCCTCGTAAAGATGCAGAAACTTCACGGAGCGCAACGTTAAAGAAAGATGCAAAAACGTTTTCCTGTTTTTATTTTATTTTAATGTTTTTATTTTAATGTTTTTATTTTCTGAAGCGCGGCTCGAACGGCAGGAAGTTTCGGCTCCTCCGGCGAGTGGAGCGGCTCTTCGAGGAGATCGAGACGAGATTTGTTGAAACGTCACAGTGGACCGGAGCAACTTCACAGTTACAGCAGGGAGGCAGGAGGGTCCTCGGTCCACCTGGACCTTCAGGAGGTTCAGCTGGGGGGTCGGTTCTGATCAATATCGGACTCTGAAGACTCTCGGATGTATCTGAAGTTGGAGGATTAAACCTGATCGCGGTACAAAACAAAGTGCATCTTTTTGAAAAATATTAAAATTAACTTGGTCTTTAGAAGTTCAAACATCAGATAAATATTTTTATTTCATTTATTATTTTCAAACTCTCAAATGCTTCAAAGCGATCCGTGCTTTGATCCAACGTGGGATTTATCACCCGGAAACGAGCAGGTTCTGTTTGCGAAACTGGACTTTTGTTGACGTCGTCAAGGGGAAAGTGTCCACAATGACCCTCAGCAGGGAGGGTAGGGAGGGTGAGCGATGAGTCCAGCTCACAGGATCTGCAGTTTTAAAACCTGGAGCAGCTGATGAAGCTGGAAGTATCAGGAGGACCTCGAGCTGTTTTACAGAATGTTGAAATAACGATCATCGTCAGTGAGGGACTCGTCCAGATGTTCCTGAGAGTTATTGGTGTTAAAACCGGCTCCGTTATTTAAATTACAAAGTAATGATTTCACCTCGGGTTGCCGTCTGATGAGAACGTCGATGTTTTTCTCACGTTCTCCTAATTAAGACCTTGGACGTCGAAGGAGGTTAGCGTTGGTTTCGTCGCTCTCCGTCGAGCAGGAAGCCTCGGCGGCGACTGAACTTCCTGTTTCCCTGGACCTGAAAGGACTAAATCTCAGCGGGTTTAAGGCACCGTGGAACCCTGATGTGTGACCCTCGGAACGTTCTGGGTGGGTTTCACCTTCTGCAGCGCTCCTCGTCTCACCGGCCTCAGGAAGGACCTTGTTTACAGATCACAGCGACCGGATGTTTACGATCAAGAACGCGTTTCTTTAAGTAAGAGGCGGCAGAAAAACACCGTCGACCAGAGGCCGCGTCTTTAGGAGCGTTGTTGTTTGTTTGTTTTGGAGGAGGGGCCATCCCTGTTCTTACAGCTGTGGAAGGAGGGCTGCTGCTGCTCGTGGCCAGAAAGAAGAACAAAGTCACAGATTTTAGATTATTCAGATTTTAACGACTTTCTCAAAATATTTGACGAGAAATAAATCGGACGTGTTGCAGCAGCTTCATCGCTCCGAGAACGACCAACACGCGCCCTTACTGTCGCAACGAACGGTGGTTCTGAACGCTGGAGCTGCCGGGAGAATCTTTACCTGAGGAGCCTCCATTCACTTAGGAGGGGGAGGGGGAGGAGGAGGGGGAGGGGGAAATGAGAAAGTGGGGGAGGCTCTGCAGACAATGAATTTAGTTCAGAAACTTTACCGGTCAAGGTTTCATCGTTTTACAGAAATCTAGGAATTCACCAATACCGTGCTATTTCAAACTAAGTGCAAGTGCTTATATTTGAGTAAGTACTGATACAAATACCAATACGTGTACTGATAAAAATACTTACACGAGTACCAATACAAGTACTGATACAAGTACCAACATGTACCGTTATGAGTACTGATGTATCAGTATGAGTACTGGTACAAGTATCAATACAAGTACTGATACGAATATCACTACAAGTACAAATACGAGTATTGATACGAGTACTGATACAAGTACTGATACGGTGGTATCCGTGCATCCCGAGACAATGAATAAACCCCGATCAAGAAAATTCAGGCGCTCCGTCTCATGACGTCATAAATCAGCAGCTTTGACAGACGACAATAATCTAATTAAAACAAGTTTGTTTGTTTGTTTGTTTGTTTGTTTGTTTGTTTGTTTGTTTGTGTTTACCAGCCGACGGTTCTGAAGCCGCCGCAGCTTCACGGTGATGAAGGAACTCGACCTGCTGATCGTTGAGACGCAGAGCTTCAGTCTCTGGACCGTTTTACTTTATTTGGCCGTTTTCTGTCGAATGTTTCAGAAATCCGTCGATCGTGAAGCGTAAACACTCGGCGAGGCAGTTCTGTAAATATTTACGTCCTGGTTGACCTGAACGTGAACCCCGAGTCCTGAGTTTGTTTAAACAATAAAAAGTGGCGACTTTACGCGGCCTCGTGGGATTTTTCTGTATTTTGTTTTAAGTTTTTCGTTTTAAGATACAATTTGCTCCAAAATTGCTGCTGATTTGAAAAATCAAGCAGATTTTTGTGGAGCACCGAACTGGAGCGGCTCAGCTGGTGTCTGGCATCGGACCGGACAGGAAGTCAGAGGTTCTGCTGCTGGAACGAGGCGTTTGAGCTGTTCGGTCATTTATGGGTCAAAACTCTTGAAAGGGAAGCGCCTTATGGACGCCAGTCCCCGACGGTCGATATGTCCGTCCAGCTGACCTTCATCAGGCGGCTTCAAGTTCCTCCAGGTGCTGCTTGGCCAAACCAGAACCTCCAGCTTCATATTCAGACGGGAGTTTTTCAGCTGACAGAGCTTCAACGATCACGCCATCGTGAACTAATTCTTGAACGACCACAAAACTAAAGCTCCACCCTGATGCCAAAAACAGCAACTAAACCTGAAAAGCTGATGCGTCAGTCCGTTTCACCGCAGAGCCAGAAGGCGTCCATCAAACAGGAAGTGTTCCGAGGCCGCCGGGCTGCGCGTTAAGAGCACGGTGAGCTGGCGCTGGGCCTGATGCGGTGGAGCGAGACGGGAGGCTTCATGCTGAACGTTTACAGTGATGTGGTTCAAACTTACAGAGCAGCGTCAGTCAAAACAAAGCCCCGCCTCTCAAAGCCTTAAAGTGGGAAGGTGCACAAGCGGTCCGGTGATTGGAGGGGCCGTCACTTGGGCACCAGGCCGCGGGACTGTGGGTAAAGAGGGGACGCCGGACTGGAGGGGCTGAACGGAGACGTCGGGGTGCTCGACTTCTTGCCAGTTCTCGGCCGACTGAAAGAAAAAAGCAGCGGGCGTTAAAACGGCAGCGAGCGGAGAGCCAGCGCTCCAAAGCAGCGAAGGAAACGGATCCTCAGAACCTTTCTTACCCAGACTTTGGTTTCTTGAGGCTGCTGCCGGCGCTGGCAGGCAGAGATAGTCCCAAGCTGCTGTGAAACCCGGAGGCGTCTACCTGGATCTCGTCCTCGTCTCTAAGAGCGTCCTCCAGAGCCGCCGCCACCTTCGGGGCGATAACTGGCTCCTGGTACTCTTTAGTGGTCCGAGCCGGCAGGTCCATGTCCAGGATCAGGATGTTCTCGGCCTGAGGAAACACAACGGGACAATTGAGAGAAATTTTTTTATTGTGAAACACTTCGTAACTCTCGTCTTTAACAGGTGCTTCGTAAATAAACTTTGTTTATACAACAACCTGACAGATGTTTTATTCTCTGAACAAGACGGCAACTAGAAATATATCATTTAGATCAGAGGTGCCCAACACGTGGATCGTGATCTACTGGTTGATCTCAAAGATATTCTGGGTGGATCTCATGGCATTTAACAAACAGACGTCAGCCATCAGAGAAAGTTGTCTCT
>NC_056508.1:45805910-45831155 GCF_014905685.2 Nematolebias whitei | reverse complement strand
AGACCAGGGGAACCCCCCACGGAGATGTGAAATGCTCCAAGTGTGAAGTGGCACATGTGCACTCCAGGAGGCTGAAGTTCAAAGTTTTTCTGCTCTAACAACAGTTATAATAAATAACAACAGTTATAATAAATAACAACAGTTATAATAAATAACAACAGTTATAATAAACAGCAGAGAGCTGAGTGTTTTTGTGTTGCTCAGCTTTTTTCAGCATGTTGGAGCAAAACTAATAAACTCCAGGCTCCAAAGAGACGTTAGTGTCTTCACCAGTTTGAACTAACTGTCATGCAGACGCTGCATACACAATGAATGCAGCTGAGCATCAGGGTTGCCAGATAAATTAAAAAATGTCTTATTTACCCCCTCCTTTTCTTTGCACATGTTCAACAAACACAACACACATCTCATCGTAGAATATCTTCACTCAGCACATATGACAGTTAAGTTCAAAGTACTATCATTTTAAAGCCACAGTACTATATCAAAGTTTATGCTCAATAATTCAGGTACAAAATCCAACAAAATGAGATCTGGTCCTCTGGAAGGTTTATTTTTTTTGTTGAAATGTTTCAGCCTTCATCCAAAAGGACTTCATCAATCCTTTCAACATAAAGAAATCGTCCAGAGGGCCTGACTGAAATTTATTAGATTTTTTTTTTTACCTGGATTACTGACCATGAGCTTTGGTGTTTTGAACCACTTTGGCCATGGCTGCCTCACAGGAGTTGATGGGGGAGAGGGCGGACTCCAAAAACCATCTCATCACAGCAAACAGGTTGGTCCACTATGTGAATGTGCTGCTTATGAGACTGAGTTTGTTGTGGCTCTTCACACTGATGAAGTTCTTTGGATGAAGGACGAAACGTTTCAACAAAAAGAAACCGTCCAGAAGACCTAACTTAACAATGTTCGACTATAGTTCGTAATTTCTTATCTGGCAACCCAACTAACATGAAAACTACAGTGGTTTTTTTTTTCATGTACACCCGCTCATTTTTGGTTATTACCCCCAATAAATATTAAAAAACACCAACGTTTCTAGAAGTTGTTCTGGTGTAAACGGGGCTTACAGGTAGATCATTTTGACTTGGTCATTTTAAAAGGGAGCTGCATGATGAAAAAGTGTGAGCACAAAAAAAAAAAAAATATATATATATATATATATATATATATATATATATATATGCCCCACATTGGGCACCAAAATGTAGTGGCTCAAATTGATCAAACATAAGTTATTAATTATTAGTAATTATTTGGCAGCACGACGGCTCAGTGGTTAACACTGTTGCCTCACAGCAAGAAGGTACTGGGTTCAATCCCCGATTGAACCAGGGATCTTTCTGTGTGGAGTTTGCATGTTCTTCTTGTGCTTACGTGGGTTTTCTACGGGTAATCCTGTTTCCTCCCACAGACCAAAAACATGCATGTTATGTTGCCTTCAGGCCCAGGTCTCCCTTGCAAAAGAAATATGTGATCTCAATGGGATTTGCCTGGTTAAATAAAGGTTAATAAATAAATATTAAGTAAAAAAATAGATGAGACAAAGTCTCTGGATGACAGAAAAAACACTGAGGTTTATGGAAGAACATCAGGTCAGTCAGGAACAGCATCAAATATCGAACAAAGCCCCAAAAAACTGACAGACTTCCTCCCAACTCTTTTAAACCTTTCTTATCTTGTATAGCAGACTTGTTTTTTTTCCTACTTGCCACGTACAGACTTACTAGACATGGTCACTGGCTGGCCTTATGCCAAGACATATAACATCTGTGCACTTTAACACGTTTTTTCCATGTAAGCTAACTTCGGTTGAAAATCTCTCTTCCTTATTTGGTGATGAATAGACCCTGCATATTCTGGCAAGGTCTAATATTCTAGTTAAATCACAGTATAAATGATTATAGAAATATTATAATGAACAAACTGATTATTTGGAAAATGTAGCTGATAGTTTTAGATCGTGCTTACTTTCTTCATTTGAAATAAACAACAAGCCTGTCCTGTCATGTTTTCTTGAGCAGATGTATACCTGAACATCGTGTGGTTTGGACCAAACAGGTAAAAAGGTGCAGCCTACTTTGTATCTCATGTCGGGCCTCATCATCATGGCCATGTGAGCGTGGTGACTGAGAGGCCTCCTGTAACCCACGGCAGAAAGAGGCCTGGACATCATTTGATGGTCACTGGAGCAGAAAAACAGATCAAACAACATCAGGTTCATTTATTTATGATTTATTTAATAAAGTAGATGAGACCACGAAACAAAACTCTGGATGTCACTATTGGTTTTGGAATATTTATTTCAAAATTTCAACCAATTCCATATGAAAGTATTACAATCAGTGACTGCCTGACTTGACAAAACATAATTTTTCTTTATGTTTGCCTTAAATCAGGATAAAGCAGGAGCTCCTGATGGAACATGAAGGTTTGAATGCTGAACCCGGGTAAAACAGCCGTATTAGAGTCTGATCCTGTTAACTTCAGGTTCAACTCTGAATTTTTAGTATCATAAATCTGGCTCACTAATAGAAAAACATCTACATTATCACATTCTCACAGATCTTCCTTACTCTGAAGGTTGTTTGATGTGGAAACTTAACTTGCTCTGGATAAGTTCAGATTTACCAAGAAAATGTAAAAAGAGCTCTTTTAAAACAAGAAAAAAATGTTTTATGTAACTTAGGTTTAAAACAAGTAAATACTAAATTTATTTCGCAGTGACTTTAGTTGGTGAGGATGAGAGCTCACTAACCTGACAAAGAACGCTTCACAGATGTTAGAATAATCTGTAACTTACTCCTCGAGTCGAGTGATGGCCTTCAGCTTCCAGCACTCCTCCTCTTCGTCAAAGAAAGCCCTGTGGAGGATTTTGTTCTTCTCCTCTGAGGGGATGAAGTTTTCGATGATCAGGTGCCTGAAAGACAAACATTAAGCTTTAATGAGGATAAAAGTTGGAGGAGTTTCAAGAAGAATTTGTGATGGACGTTTAGAGAAGTTTATATCCACAACGTTAACTTTTAATGACGGATTTGAATGTTTTGTTTGTTTGTTTTTCAAGGTGAAACAAATAAAACATTGATATCCCCGTGGACCCAAGCCAGACTGAAACCTGCAGCTGTCCACCTGGACAAGACAAATGTAGAAGACTGAGCTGTTTGGCCTCAGAGACCAGAAGGATGTTTGGAGGAGTCGAGGTAAGGCTTTCAGATCTGAGGACACTGAACCAGCTGTCAAGCATGGTGGTGGTAGTGTCATGCTGTGGGAGATGGAACAATGGAGGAGGACTTCTTAAATCTTCAACTCAAACAAGTAGCAAGAAGGTTGAAACTTGGACACATTTCAGTCCAAATATTAGAACTGGTTTCTGAATGGATAAATGAGGCTAACATTTAGCTTCTGGATCAGCCCCAACCTCAACCTGACTGTGGACTCAAAACTGGCTCCAAGTCAGGAAACCAACCAGATTAAACGAGCGGTGCACTGCTGTCCCCCGTCGTTCCCTGTCGCCGAGGGATTTGAACAGTGAATGTCTGTAGTTTTAGAGATTAGTGTTTTTCTGGACTGGAATTGAACAGAGAATGAAAGTAAACCTAAATGTTTTTGGTGTGAGATATTTGAGTGTGTAGGGGTTGCACTGTGGAGAAGAATAGATGTACCATAATTGTCGGTCTATAGAGCGCACCTGACTATAAGCCGCGCACACTAAATAAAAAACAAACAAACACTATTTTGTACATAAATCAGCCATGCTTGTGTTTAAGCTGCGGGCGTTCACGTTGTAACACGAGTGGCAGCACAGAGCTACTGAGAGAGATGTGAAGCTCTTGTTGTAGATCATGAATCAACCACCAGATGACAATGTAAAGACTTTAGTTTACTGTTGAACACTAACAGACAGAGTGAACCTGACAGGTCTTCATGATTACCGCTCTCGCTCATGGTACTGAATGGACTAATACAAACTAAACCCAAAATGAACACAAACTAGGCCAAGAGCACATCAGTAATCACTAAAAGTACAATGCTAAACAACTAAAACAAAATATTAAAAATGAAAATATATTTTACCCATAATCCCTATCTGTGGCCAAGTGACCAGCAGTCAACCACAATGAACCAATGAGGTAGTCTAGGCAAATGGCCGCTTGTCTTGAGCCTAGTTCTGCTAAAGGTTTCTTCCTCATGAGTGTAGGAGTTGTGGTTTTTGTCCCTGGTGTCTAGCTCCATCTTGTCGTGTTTATGTCTTGCGTCCTCAGTCTCTGTCTTTGGCATCTGTGATTACTCACAGGTGTCTTCACTTTGTCTCATTGGTGTTTGCTGTATTTAAACCTGTGCGTTTGTCTCACTCCTTGTCCTGGCATTGTCTTCTGTTCACTGGTGATGACCTGTCTGTATCGTGAATACTCCTGATCATTCAATGTTTGTTTTGCTGCCCTGTCAGCTCTTTAGTTTTGTTAATAAATCCTTTATTTTTATATATCCATCCTGAGCCCTTGCCTGCCTGCACAATTGGGTTCACCAGCACCAGCCTTTAGTGACAATGAGGGAGTTTTTCCTTTCCACTGTCACCTTCCTGCTTGCTCAAGATGAGAGTTCTGCGATGGAGTTAAACTCAAAGCAGTCTGCTCCTCAGATAAATAATGATAACTTATTGGTTTTTTTTACATATAAATGTTTCTGTTCAGTGCCCTGAGACGACTTCTGTTGTGACTTGGCGCTGTATAAATAAACTGAATTGAAATTTTTTTTATTGAATGAAGAAACGAGGACCCACCCCCAAGAGACTGATGAAGGTTAAAAAAAATAAATAAATAACAATCTGACCAATGAAACTACAGAACAGGTCACAGCCAAACCAATGAAACAAGGAGAGGAGGAGCGAACGGGGGGGGTGAGGGGGTAATTCCCCCTTTCCCCGTGAGTCATGTGAGCTCCGGAGCAGGAGTTAAGTCAAATTTATTTATAAAGCTCCACTCTCCACTTTGGTAACAATTGCTGTTTTTAAATGTGCTTTATAAATAAATTTGACTTGACTCCTGCTCCCTCTCAGTTTGGAGTACCACTTCACGGGCGGCAGGTCAATTTCCTTCTTTGACAGCCAGATCAATCGCTTTTAACTTGAAAGCTGCATCGTATGAATTTCTGTTCGTTTTCCATGATCGCTGAACAGATGAACACGAGACGCAGAATAACTGGCCTGAAGAATTTAGTGCGAGTGTGTTAGAGTAGTAATCAGACTAGGTTTTTTTTTTTACTTTACCATATACAGGTAGTCTGATCAATGCAGGTGAGAGTCACATGCTCTGTGCCCCTCCCCTCCCTGTTTCAGTTTTTTTTTTTTTACTTTATTTAAACAGGTAGTCTGATCAATGCATGTCTCACTTGTGTGTGTGGGGGGGGGGGGGGGTCCTCGTAATAGTACGGTACCTCATTGGTTCATTGTGGTTGACTGCTGGTCACATGGCCACAGAGAGGGATTATGGGCAAAATACATTTTCATTTTTAATTATTTTGGTTATCTGTTTAGTATTGATTTTTTTCAGTGATGAGTCTGTTCTTCTTAGACTACGTAGTGTATGTGTTCACTATGTGTTAGTCCATTCAGTAGCACACAGTAACCATGAGTGAGACAGGTACAGGTCTGTGTCATGGAGACCCTCCCCCAGAGGGGTTGTCTGTTGGGCAGCTACACAAGTGCCCGGGTGTGAAAAAGCATAATGATTATTGGCAGCAGGAAGATTGTTAGCTCGTTAAAATAAAATTTTAAAATATATATATATATTAAGCCATAAATTAGTCACAGCATGAGATGCAGTGTTCAAAGTGTGTAGCAGCTTATACACCAGAAATGACAGTAAGTCATTAGGTCATGCCCCACATAAACCTCTGACTTGTATCTGCTTCATACTTGAGTTTAAGTTCCCGGGTGAGCTCGTTCTGGGTCTGTTCCAAGTCCTGGCGCTCCTTGATGTGCGCTTCCTGGATGTCCTGGATTTCTGCTTTCACTGCCTGCAGCTTAGAAAACAGCTGTGGAAAAGAAACCGGAGTTACCGCGACGGGGAAAAAACAATTAAAAAGAATCACAGCGAGAAGTTAAGACACCCGATGAACATCGGACAGAACAAAACCGATCGTTTCACCTGCAACATTTCTTTCGGTATCATAAATTTGATTTTTGTGCAATCTTCATTTTACTTTACTCTGAACTCGTTCTGAAACTTCTAAACGTCGCAGACTTGTCACGTTTTTTCCACAGCTAAGTTCACTTCAAACATAATCGTTTTAAAACCATTTATGATTCAATGAAAAGAAAAGAGCCAAACGTTTCATTTATCCACAGCCGTAGAAGTTTTTTAAACCCAGAAAATCACGGACTCAGTTTTCCTTCAGTCTTTGTTCTGATTGTTTTTATGTTTAGACTAAAATAAAAACAACAAGTGCCTCGTATGGAACATTGCACGCCCGTCAACAAACTATTATACAGCGATGTCCGGCAACGGCCCGGACCAGCAAAGACCTTGTATATTTGACCTTGACCTTGACCTTTGCGACGGACGGATGAAGACTATACCGTGATACATCGAGCGTTTAAAAACATGTTAGGTGTGAACTGATTCAGATTTGTACAGACGGGCGTCTTCCTCCGGTTTGCTACCTTTTTCAGCTTCTTGGTTTTGATGTCGACCTCCTGCTGAAGCGAACTGTACGTCTCCTTCAGCTCCAGGGTCTCCTCGTCGCGGCTCTCCATCTGCTGCTGCATCTCTCGCTCTCGCCGTTTCTGAGAACAAAAACGCCGCAACGTTCAAACTTCTGGCATTTGTCCACCTGAACAAACCTGAGCCAACATTGTTTTATCGGTTTATTAACCATTTCCCAAGATGGCTGCCACATCTGCCAGTTTTACCGATATTCAGCTAACATCTGGTGTGGTGGTAGCTGAGAGTCGTCCCCAACACGTTCTCCAAGACTTTGCTCCAAGAAACGCTCCTTTTATTGCACTCTGGTGCGTTTGAGGAGATCTCCTCTCGTTTTACCTGTTCGGCGATTTCGTGCCTCTTCTGCTCCAGGATCCTCTGCTGCTCGTTGGTGTGGTCCACGATGTTCTTCCCACCAACGAGGAGCTTACTCTCCATCGCCTGGACGCAGGAAAACATTCAAACATTCAAACAAGTTTAACTGTTAGGGTTTAGGGTCAGGGTTGAGTATGAATGTTTGCGACGTGTCGCTGTAGGACCGCCCACCTTCACTTTAGCTGCCAGCATCTCTCCGGCCTCCTTCTCTCTACTCAGGTCCTCCATTTTTCTCTCCTTCTCCTTCAGCAGCCGAGCTTTCTCATCGGCCACCAGACTGTGATCCTCCATGATGGCCTTCTTCTCCCTCTCTAGCTTCTCCTGCTGCTCCCGCCAGTAGTCACCTCCCACTTCGTCGTCGTCGTCTTCCGTCTCCCCGTCCTCTGGACCCTCCTCGTTGCTCCCGTCCCTCCTCCTTTGCCTCCTCTTCTTCTTCTTCCCAACACGTTTCTCCAGCTGCTCCTTCAGCCTGGCGATCTGCTCCTGAAACTCCCGGAGCAGGGCGTCCTTCGGGTCCTCGTTGACGCGCGGTTTATTCTTGATGTTCTTGGCCCTGTTGGCGTAGCGCAGCGTCGTCAGGGTCTCCTCGAGGTTGTAGGACGCCGGGCCGATGTTGGCGACCATCACGGTGCGCGCGTTGCCCCCCAGGGAGTCCTGCAGCAGACGGGTTAGCTTCGAGTCTCGATACGGGATGTGGCTGCTCCTGCCGTCCACCAGGGCCGATATGACGTTCCCCAGTGCAGAAAGAGACAGGTTGATCTTCGTGGCTTCTTTAAGTCGCTCTCCCTGAGCACCGGTCTTAGTCTGACGTTCGCTTCCCGCCAAATCGACCAGGTTGAGCTTTCCGACTCTGATGTGGTTCTCTCCGTCCACCCCCAGTTCGCTGCACTCCACCGTGATGACGAAGATGGCGTGGGAGCGCGAGCTGTGCTCGTTCATGTTCGTGGAGCCCACCGAGCGGTTCTGGTTGCCCACGTTCATGACGTGCTCGATCTCCCGAACACTCTTGGTGACGAACGACGAGAGGTCTTTGACGTACACGCCGGTGTCGGGCCTCTCCCTGAGCTCCAGGCGGCGCGACTGGTCCTGGGAGAGCAGGTCTCGGATCTCCTCCTGGTAGATTTCAAGGTAAGATGCCCTGACGAGGTACTGCTGGTTCTGGGAGCGTGAAATGTGCGTGAAGATGTGCTCAAAGGAGTTTGGGATCACCCCCCTCTTCTCCAGGTCCTTTTTTACACCCTCCATAGTGTAGGTCTTTCCCGTCCCCGTCTGGCCGTACGCAAAGATGGTCCCGTTGAAGCCGAGGAGAACCGAGTCCACCAGGGGCCTGAAGGTTTCATCGTACAGATCGAGCTGTTTGGAGTTACAGTCGTACACCGAATCAAACGTGAAGACTTTGGGGAGTTCGCCGGCTTCCCGAGGATTCTTCACGATGATTTGGCCTAATTTGACGTCAACGGAGACCACGCGCCCGAAGCCCGCGGCCTGCTCCTTCTCATTCATGGGACGGCACCGAACCACCACCTTGACGGACTCGGAGCTCTTGCTCTTGGACATGATGAGGAGGGAAGCTGACAGAAGTGACCGCTGGGCGCCTCGGGTCCTCCAACTGCAGCTTCAGGAGCGATTCGCTGAGAGAAACCTCCACATCGGACACGTCTGGAGCAAACAGAACAACGTTTGATTATTTTTACAACCAAACAGGAAACTTCACCTGGTTGGTGATAAACTGAGCCTCTCCTTTTTAATTTGGAGTTTACCCTCAAGGACCCGGACCGTTCGGTCATTTTTAGGTGGTCTTGCTCAACATTTTATTTTCGATGGTTTTTGTATCTTTTTTTGCACCTGATCATTTTCAGAAGAATGGTTTGTTTATCGAGCCACTCAGCATTGATCTGTAAATTATTCAAGCAAAAATAAATAAATAAATACACGAGAGAGCGAGTGGGCAACGTATCTAAAAATTAAAAAAACTCCCCAAAGAAACAAAAATAAATTTGGTTCTGTTTGTTTGGTGCCGTTAGAGTTAAAATAGTTTACAGGTCAGAGTTAAGCAGCTTAACATAAAAAAACACTCCCTCCCGGTGCAGAGACAGGACTAAAAATGAGTTTTAGAAAACAATAACAACAAATATCTTCATCTCCATCTTCTATCGTTTATGTGTAGTCGGGTCCAGGAGGCCACAGGTCCAGGAGGCCACAGGTCCAGGAGAGAAACCCAGACCTCCCTCTCCCCAGCGACAGTCCCCAGCTCCTCCTGGAGGACTCCAAGGTGGTCCCGGGCCAGAGAGGAGATGTAATCCCTCCAGAGAGTTCTGGGTTCAGTTCTGGTCTCTAAAGGCAGGTAGCAAGGAGGTGTCCTGATCAGATGAACCTCCTTTCAATGCAGAGCAGCGGCTCTACTCCGAGCTCCCCCCAAGATGATGGAGCTCCTCACCCTTCCTCTAAGGCGGAGCCCGACCACCCCGAGAAGGAGGCTCGTGTCAGCTGCTTGTATCCAGAATCTGGTTCTGTCAGTCCTGATCCAAACCTCAGGACCACAGGTGAAGGTAAATCCAGAGCTGTACCTTTCAACTAAACTCTTACTTCACCACGGCCGATCGGAGCAACGTCCTCGTTACTGAGGACGAGGATCCGTTGATCCATCGCTCAGGAACAAGACGATCAGATATTTAAACTCCTCCACGAAAAATATTCAAAGAAAAACTTCTGGCAACATTAAATAAGTGTGCTAACAAACTTTTCAAGACCGGTTCAAGTCAAATCCCAGTCTGGTGCAAGCGCCACCGGTCCCCGTCAGTGTAATTCATGTAACGCGTTGACCAAAGAAACAAACGGGAAAACCAGCAAGTGTCTAAAAACAAAGTAGAATGGTAACTGGACTGAACTTATACAGAACCTTTCAAAGCTGTTTACAACAATCTGTGCCTCATTCACCCATTCATGCATCACTGCTGGATCTCTACAAAGATAATCGAACAATCATCTAATCAGCGATTCATCATATTCATACTCTGATGGGACACGTCGGAGGAAATGAGGGGATCAGTGTCTTGCCCAGGGACACTTTGGCATGTGACTGCTGGTGGATTCGAACCCTCAACTCTTGCCAAGAGCAAAGTGTTTTTTTTTTATAAGGAATGTAGGAAAATCCTACATTTAAACAAACCTGCTTTAAAATAGGAATAAAGTCTGGGTCCTTGGAAGGAAACTCAAAACAAACAGAGACAGGATGAGGACTCCTGCTGAGTTACACCGTTTTACTGTTTTAGTTCAGCAAAACGGTCAAAAACAAAAATAAAACAGCCTAAATGAGATAATCTGGTGACATTTTGGTGCAATTTAAACCCTTCGAATTAAGGATTGGTAACAGCTACAACCTCAAACTATCTACAAGGGTAATGTTAACTCAAAGAACGTTTTTCAGGTGGTTAGTTAGCAACATTCCTCCGTTAAACTGGTTAACAACAATCTTTAGCAACAATCTGTCAAAGTTAGCGGCTCGGTTAGCCGTTAGCTTGGAGCGCAACATCCGGCCTAGCAACGGCAAACACCGCGGTAACCTCGGCTACAAACCTGTTAGCATTACCTGGCTAACTCCCTCCGGGACCCAAACACATCTGTCCGCCGAACCGGGACACGAACCGGCAGCTTCACCAGTGGAGACACACGGACCAGCGTCGGTACCAGTTCGTTAATCCAAAAACTCCCATCACTTCACTTTGCCATCCAGCGAACGGTTGAGCGCACAATCACCGGGTATGCACCATTTATGATCCGGCGCACGTAGCGGCGCACCATTTCTGAGGAGGCGGGTGAATTTCATATGATTTATGGTATATTGTTTACATGTAAACAATTATTGACACACTACACTTACAGCACTCTGAAGACCCGCCTCTGACTAACAGTTTATTTAAGACAACACGTCATGTTGTAGGCTTCTAAAGCCATTTAACACTTAACTTCCTCTCTCGCGGCTTTCTAACGCTTCTACATGATTTATGCGCCGGCGCACCAGTAACGAGCAGACCTTGTTGTAAAGCCTGAATAATTCCGCTGCGGATTGCGCCGCTCTTCCGATGATTACGGTATTAGTTTAAACTTCCTCCTCGCCGCTAGTCATCACTTCTAGCTGGTGTAGAGCAGAAGAAGCAGACTTCGTGTCGATTCTGGTTCCGCCGATTGGCGTATATGCAAATAATTACGGCACTTGTTATGATACTTAAACCCCTCCCCCGCCGTTACCATCAATTTGAACTCGTTAATGTGGCGGTGGACCAATAACGAGCAGACCTTTTGCAGCCGCTGATTGCGCATTTATTTGAACATTTACGGCGCTTGCTCTCGTCATCCTGCAGATCGAAGAGCTGTTTGTTTGTTTGTTTTTATCATTTAAACTCCTCGTTTACGGGTTGCCATCGCTTCACGTCTGTTTTCAGCGCCGGCGGACCGGTAAGGAGCGGACCAGAGTGAATCCGGGTTGCGCATCTTTTCCAGCAGTTATGATAAATGATGAACGAGCCCTGCGCTTTAAAAAGGGGCGTGGCCGGCGCGTCGGCGTTTTCCGTCCACGGTCGGAGTGCAGGTAAGATTCTTTAAACTTTTTTATTTTTATTTAAAGCCGCAACTTTTGTCTTTGTAAACTAATTATATTCGATGCTTTACACTTAAATGTGCAAAAGACTTGAGTCATTCCTCGTTTCTTTCCAATATTGTGTGAAAGTCTTAAGTTTCCAGACTTTTGAAGGTCTATCAAAATCCGTTCTTCTGTATTTTTGCCTTCAGTCATTTTTTAAATTGGTTAAGTGAATTAAAATCCCTGGCCCTCGGGCTCCTGCAGGTTTTAAATGTTTCCTCACCTGATTAGTCTTAATTGAACCATTTGAATCAGGTGTTTTGGAGCAGAGAAGAACCCCAAACATCCAAAACGTTTGCAATAATTTCCAACAAATAAAAGTTCCAGGAAGTTTTAACTTTGTCAAACTGTTTTTCTCTGATTGTGGCTAAAACTGTCTTTTTAAAACCGTGTGAACAGATTTTAGAATCGGCCAGGTGAGAAGAAATGGCCTCCAAAGGGAAGACTCCCACGTCAAAGCCCGCCAGAACCTGTGCCACCAAACCAGCTTCCCACGAGTCGTCCTGCTTGAAGGTCATGAACGACTTCAGAAAAGAGGTGAGAAGGTGGAGGACTTCAGCATCACGCCCCTGATGAAGACCTGCAGCTTCATCTGTCAGTTTCTGCAGGGCGAGTTCTGTGACGTGGTTCTGGTGGTCCAGGGGAGACGGTTTCCTGCCCATCGAGTGGTTTTGGCTGCTGCCAGTCACTTCTTCCGCCTGATGTTGACCAGTAAGCAGCTCAAACGATTAAACACTACAGTAATTGCATTAACTGAAAAACAGCTTAAATTAACAACAACAACAAAAATGCTGAAATGGAAGAATAAACTTAAATTAGCAGAAGAAAGCAGAAAGAAAACTCATCTTCTGAACTGGGTTTAAATAAGCAGAAGTGAGAACAAAAAATGTAAAGTTACCTAAAAAGCTGAAATTGGCAACAACAAAAAAAGCTGAAATGTAGTTAAAAGCTTAAACCAGAAAGAGTTAAAATGAACTTTAAAAAAGTGGAATTGGCTGAAAAAGCCAAATAAGCATAAAACGGCTAAATCATAGCTGAAATAGCAGAACAAGCTGAAAGTGGCAGAAATTACCACAAACTTGAATAAATCTGAAAACTGAAAATGGCTTAATAATAATAATAACAATAATAATAATAACAATAATAATAATAACAATAATAATAACAATAATAAAAAGCTAGCTGAAAATGTAGAACAAGTTTAAATAAGCAGAAGGATTATTTTTTTTGTTCTGCTTTTTGTTTTTTGAATGTCCAGAGGACCAGACTTAACTTTTTTTTAATTGGCAGAAGGAACATGTTTACCCAATTAAGCTGAAAGAAACAGAAATGAGCACAAAGGTATAAATTATTAAAATTCAAAAATATTTAATCCCAAAGGGAAATTAAATTCAGCTGTTCTGTTAATTAACAAATTACACGCATATAAAAAGCTGAAATTATCCAAAAAAAAAAAAAAAAAAAAAAAAAAAACAGCTGAAAAGTTGCTAGCCTAAAATGCTGAAATTACCAGAAGGAAGCGGAGAGCACATTTTTTTCTGAATTAGGCTCAGAGGTTGAAATGAGTGCAAAAAAAATGTGGAATTGACTAGAAAAAGCAAGACATAAAACGGCTAAATAGTAGCTGAAAGGGCAGAAAACTCTGAAGCTAGCAGAAACAAACTGAAAAAAGCGTAACAAGCTGAAATTGGCAGAATCTAAAAAAAGCACAACGTCTGAAATTTAACTCTAAAGTTTAAATTTGCAGAAAGAAGCTGAACCAGAACTAAATTGAAAGCGGCAGTAAAAGGTTGTAAACGGATCCAAAGATTTGAAGGATGTAAAATGAGCTCGGTTCATTTTTATGAGGGGAAAAAGTGGCAGAAAAGGCTAAATATTTCTAAAAGCTAAAGTTGCACCGATACCAGAAGTCGCAGCAGAAAAGTGCAGAAAGAGCTGAACGTTTTTATTTGATTTGTTGGAGGATTAAAATTGTGGAACGAGAAAAATGCAAAGAAAACTGGATCTCGATGCTTCATAAACATTCACACGGTGAGATTGGAGCCCTTCACAAACCTGGAAGATGATTGAACGTGTTGTGGTCCAGCTAACATGAAGGAGTCGGCGTCTCGTGAGTTGGAGCTGAGGGACGTTGAGCCAGAAGTCGTCGAGCAGTTGACTGAATATCTCTACACGGCCCGGTAAGCCCGGCGGAGGCTTAAAACTCTTCAGTAAAGTTCTTGAGCACGTCAGAAACTTCCTGTCGTTTTGTTTCAGGGTCTCGGTGAACGAGGGCAACGTCCAGTCGCTGCTGCTCACAGCCGATCTGTATCAGATTGATCCCGTGAAGACCAAGTGCCTGGACTTCCTGAGGGAACGGATCAACGCTTCCAACTGTCTGGGTAACGAGCACGACCTCTCCCGGTGCAAACGCCGGCCTGCCTCGTCTGGAAACGTTCAGTGACGTTTCTGCTCCCGCAGGTGTATCAGCCCTGGCAGATTTGATCAGTTGTCCCAGACTGAAGGCTAAAGCGGAGAACTTCGCTGTGCACAACTTCACAGAAGTGGTCAAATGTTCTGAATTTCTTCAACTTGAGGAGAGTCGGCTCCTGAAACTGCTGCAGCACAACAGTCTGTCCTGTTCTGAGGAGAAGGTATGCTGCTGTGATGAACTCGGACTAGTCCTCTGGACGGGTCCTTGTTTGAAACGTTTTTTTTATCCAGAAGACTTCTTCAGTCTGAGATCTTTCAACAAGCTCGGTCTTGTATTAGCACAGTGGATCAACCAGTTTGCTGTTGGGTTTTCAGATATACGAAGCTGCGTTGCTCTGGCTGAAGCACGACCTGTCCAACAGGCGGCAACATCTAGAGGAGGTGTTGAGTTGCGTTTGCTTCCCTCTGATCCCCCACGTCTTCCTCTCTGAGACCGTGCAGCACGAGCCCCTGGTCCAGAACAACCAAAAGTGCCTGAGGATGCTCATAAGTGAGTAAACGAAGCTTGAAATCTGTTGCACGAGCGGCAACGGTTGCAGCTGTGGAAGACCATCTGGATTTTGGCAGAATGTTCCTGCTGGGTTAACACCTGTTCCTCTGTCCAAGGTGGGTTAACGTACTACCTCTCGCCCAGCCAGGACCACAAGGACCTGTCCATGAAGATCCATTCTCGCCTTAAACCAATGCTGCGCGTCGCTGTGTTGCAAACCACGGCGCCCAAACTCGGCCACTCCTTCAACCCCAGAGTACTGAAGTTTTACACGTTTAACTAACGCATTTCTTTGGACCTTGGTCATTTTATAAAAGGTGCACAATTGTCTTCGTGCAGAACTACAGCTTGACGTCCATTGGCTGCGATTTTTGGGAATGCAAAGAAGCGGTGGCGGTCTACTGCAACGGCCTGGTTTACATGTTGAGCGGCTGGAACGGCTGGAGCAGTAGGGGCACCAGATGCGTCGACTGCTACAGCGTTGGGCAGAAAATCTGGTTCTCCAAGCCAGAGCTGCCCAGACCTCGAGTGGACCTGGCTGCCTGTGCTTCCCGGGGGAAGATCTACGTATCTGGGGGAACGCTTGATTGCGGTCAGTACTGTGAAAGTTGTTTTGGGTCTTGAGCCGACTCAAATGTGAGGCCATGGTTCTTTTATTGGGGGGCGGGGGGGGGCGCTGTCTTTAGCCTCAAAGGTGTTTGAGTATCTGTGTCCAGTGATGGCTCCTGTGCATAAATGAGAAGTTAAAAAAATTTTTTTTTTTTTGGGGGTGGGGGTTCTCCGGTGGGTCGAAGTGGTCTCAACGTGTTATGACATAATACTCCAGATTACCACAGTTAATGGGAGGAAAAAGTTCAGTGAAGCAACTAAAATACTTGAAGTTAATGATAAAAAAAAAAATCACTGAATCCAGTAGATTCAAGTGAAGATCGAACCCACAAACACGAGACCGCTGCTTCAACCATCGACCCCCATCAGCTACACCCAACCTGAAAAGAATTGTTTTAAATTGGGTCCTTTTCATGTTTGTGGAAACTTCCTGTCCTTTGACTTTCCCCCTTGTGTTTTCTGTTCTGGTCCATTCCTTCTGCTCCAAATGGATGTAAAAAAAACTACATATCTCCACTGTTGGTCTCAGCAGGTTTCACTGCAGCTGGACCCAGCTCCTGGATTTGAGGTCAGGTTTAGGTAGAGGTCGTATCAGTACTTATTATTTAGGTGGGGCTCTGCCCCTATGGACCGGCCACCATGGTCTGCGTCTCAAATTGGTAGCATTAAGCGAGAGATGGACTGGAAAAATTGTGACGTCATTCTCTGTAATGGGGGTGGGCGATGCACCACTCTGGTGCAAAAGGAGCAAAGCCAGAAGAGACTCTTTAATTCACTGGTTTCACTACGTTCATCTCTGACCTACTGTCATGATATGGATCGCGACCGAAAGGAGATGATCCTGGCACACCTACGGGCTTCCTTCGTAGGGTGGCCAGGCTCGGCCGGGGAGCTCTGAGTCGAGTCACTGCACCTGTCGAAATGAGTCCATTGAGGTGGTTCAGGCATCTGATCGGGATGCCTTAACTCGTCCATTAAAGGGTTTTCAGACATGTTTCACTGGGAGAAGACCCAGAATTCAATAGATGGATAAATCCCCTCTGTTCTGGAAATGTCTTTTGGTCCCCAAGAAGCTGGGAGGGATGTCCTGGACTGGTTGCCTCCAGACCTGACCAGAGGTAGGAAAATGCTCCAACGGTACTGATCTGAAAATGTTTGATTTGCAGGTCGCTCGACTTGTAACTTTGACTGCTTCAACACGGAGACAAACTTGTGGCAAACTGAACCAAACATGTTAAACGCCCGCTCCTGCCATGCATCGGTGGCGGACAGGGGGCTCGTCTACATTTGTGGAGGATGGAACCAGAAGGAGATCACCAACCGCTTCGAGGTCTACAACCCAAACACCCAACAGTGAGTCCTTTGATGGGTAGATCCTTGTTTTGGAAAAAAAATCACTTGAAATCTAGTTTCAACGTTCAAGGAGACTTTGTCATTCGCATCACATGTGGTACATGAGGTGGAGTGAAACTGTGTACTCGAGGTCCCAGTTGCACCCAAAAATGGCAAAAATATAAAGTGTAAACTGTACACAAGGACCTAAGATGCCACAAACACTCATGTAAAATAAGCGGTAAATTAAATGGCAGCCTGTGTGAGCAGAGGAGTATGAAATCAGCAGCTTAAAGGCGTCAAATCGTCAATTAGTCATTAGTGATTTAAAAAAATAATAATAATTCTGGTTGGGGATTTGAGTAACATCTTCAGGGTAGAAGCTGTCCCTCAGTCTAGTGGTTCTACACTTAATGCTCTTCAACCTCCTTCCTGAGGGGAGCGGGGCAAAAAGTGTGTGCTGGGTGAGTGTGGTCCTTCATGATGCAGGTGGCCCTCTTCCTGCATCTGGAGGTGTAGATGTCTGTGATGGTGGGGAGACTGACTCCAACATCTTCTGTGCAGCCTTCACCACTCTCTGCAAAGCTTTTCTTTCTGCAGCTGTGCAGCCTCCATGCCACACGTTGATGCTGGAGCACAGGATGCTCTCCACTGCACACCTGTAGAAGGAGGTGAGGACTGAGCTTCCCAGACCAGCTCGCCTCAGCCGCCTGAGGAAGTAGAGTCTCTGATGAGCTTTCTTGATCAGGCTGGTGGTGTTGTTGCCCCAGCGTCATTCATGTGTACACCCAAGTACTTGAAGCTGGAGACTACTTCACCACAGATCCTCTTACGTTTTTTTTTGTTTGTTTTTTGTTTTTTTGTTTTTTTTTGGGGGGGGGGGGGGTGTAGGGGTGTAGGTGTTTATGTTACTCCTTAAGTCCACGACCATCTCCTTTGTCTTCTTCACATTGAAGGTTATTCTCTTTGCACCAGCTCTCCAGGTGTTCCACCTCCTGCCTGTAGCTGGACTCATCATTGTTTGAGATGCATCCCACCACCGCTGTATCATCTGCAAACTTTACAATGTGACAGCCTGGATGGGTAGCTGCACAATCATACGTGAACAGCGTGAACAGGAGAGGGCTCAGCACACAGCCCTGAGGGGAGTCGGCACTGAGGGTTATGGTGAAGTTGTGGATCCTCAGACTTCTGTTTAAGAAGTCTAGGACCCAGTTGCAAATGGAGAGGCTCAGTCTTGGTGAGAGTAGTTTGTCCATCGGGGTTTGGGGGATCATGGTGTTGAAGGTGGATGTAAAGTTCGCAAAGAGCATATGGACATGGGAGTCCTTCTATTCCGGGTGGTTTTGTCTCAGAACTTGACGTATTCAACACTGGTCTACTGGTTCATGAAATTTCCAGTTGGGGTTGCCTTCAACAGACTACGATTTAATGGCTGAGCAAAGATCTCGTGCAACAAGTGGCTCCAAATAAGTTTGTTGAATCTCAGCTACTTGCCCCATCAAGTTGTAGCTCAACGTTCGTAAACATGACTGAGTTGTAACCCCTTTGTTATGGCGGCCATCTTGAATGAATGTGGCCCTCTAGCAATCTGTATTAAATGAACATCCAATGATTGACTCAAGTTTACCTGCAACGTTTTCAGGTGGACGGAGTTACGCCCCATGAGGCAAGCCAGGAAGAACCATGGTCTGGTGGTGGTCCAGAACAGGATTTATGCAGTTGGAGGACAGGGTCCACAGGGTAGATAGAACTCTACGAAGTTCTGAATAGCAGCTAAACTGTAGCTCTAACTTTTTTTTATTTACCTTTTTTTCCCCCCAGGCTTCTTAAAATCGATTGAGGGGTACGACCTCGTCACGGAGGAGTGGTGCGACTGTGCATCAATGCCACATCCACAAGCTGTGAAGTGTGCTGCTGTTGGCGGCATCATCTATGTGCTGGCATGCAAAACCTATGGTACGGGCCGAAAACCAGTTCTGGAATATCATACGAAAACGGACAGGTTAGTCTCTTTTCTTAAAATCTTTTTTTTTTAAAGAACTTGTACTCGTGTGCATTAGTGTTTCTGCTGTGGCCCCAACACAAATGTATAAAATTGCATCTTTTATTCTAAACTTATAAATGTGTAAACGTTGAAGTAGAGCTGCTCCCTGGCCCAGAGTCGGATGTTTCAGCAGATTAGAACTCGTCCTTTTGGAGGTTTTTGGGCATGTCCACTGTGGCAAGGCCCAGAACTCGCTGTAGGGATTGGAGGTCCTCTTGGACCTGAACACCTTGGGATCCCCCCAGGAGGAGCGAGGAATAGGGAGGTCTGATTCTCTCCTGGACTTGTTGCCTCCATGACCTGATGGCAGAAAAGTGGCGGATGTGTTGAATGAATTGTTGCGGCAGAGCTTGATGTGGTTTTGACTCTTTTCTAGGTGGGTCTTTTCCGAGAAGATGAACCAGTTCTCGTTCATAAACTCGGCCATCTGTGCGATCAATGCTTGAATGGAGCCAAAATGGCTCCGTCTGCCAAAAAGACTGAATTTTAATAATTTAATGTTTGAGTGTTTTTACGGTTTATATAATAAAGCATTTTAGTAATTTCTACTTTTTTGTTTGTTGTTGGTTGTTTGGGGGAGCCAAGATGGCCGTGCTCAGCCAAGCGGTAGCTTATTTATTTATATTTTTTGCGCCTACAATGCACGTCCACGGTACGTGTATGACCACGACACACTTGTGGAGTTTCCTGTCGCTGCCTTGCCATCGTGGTTCAGTCCTTCCAGCCTCGGGCTCAGACCCGTCATGGCGGCCGTCTCCATGATCATCTGCCTGCACGGACCCAACTCTATGGACCCGTTCGGTTCTGTGGGGAAACCTTGGATGTTCTCCATCTGCCGGACCCGGTTCTGGAGGGTAGCTGCTGTGCTCCTTGCCATCAAGCTGCCGACGGGACCTGCTAACCAAACCACACTAACATTATTTATTTTTTTTATATTGAACTATTGAACGTACAGAAACCAAGAACAGAATAACAAATGACGATGATTCATATAAACATGTAAAAATATCTTGTCATACTCCTGAGGTCAACATATGCTTAAACAATTAACATCATAGATTTAAGTAAAAGTAGTGGTATGAAAATTGGCAAATATGTAAAGTAAAATGAGTATTTCTCTAACATTCTACATAATTCCTCAAATAATTTGTCAGAGTGCTAGATTATCTGAGTGAGCGTTTTTTTTATTTATTTTATATTAACAGTCTTAAATGAAAGTTAACATCTGGAGTTCTTGTATGAATACAGACCGTAATGGCTAAGACTTGCCATATCTGCATTTATGCATATAGAATTTTAAGATTATAATAAATTATTGATCTTTATTTTCAAATGCATATCCATATGACATTCTGATGGGAGGAGTCTGTTCATGGATTTTATGGTCAGAAGATGGATTTCCATGACATGTTCACAGATGACAGAAATGACACTTGGGGGGTGTTAAGTCCAACTTGAAACCACCCTGCAGCAAAATTCAGTTTTTATTTTTAAAACTCCAAGTCCCAACAGAACTCATCTCAAAGCACTGAAACTTTCATACATAAAAATAATTAAAATTATCTGAGGAGCAGACTGCTCAGAGTTCTGTGATGGAGTTCAACTCTGATCTTAAGCAAACCTGAAGGCGACAGTGGAAAGGAAAAACTCCATGAGAAAGAAACTCTTAACAGAACCAGGCTGAGGACAAGTGGCCATCTGCTTCGACTGGCTGGGTTTGAGAGGAACAGATACACAATGGCAGGTCAAGAATCTCATGTTGAGAGGGAAATGAAAACTTCAATTTTAACAATTCATTTAATGAAATGAGGTCAGTTTGTCCTCTAGTAGTCAGTCTATAGCAGCATAAGCCAACCCTAACTATGGGATTTATTAAAGTCTTAAAACTGGACATGTGTCCGCTCTACGGACAGAAACTGAAAGTTGGTTTTAATGTGGGGGAGGAGACGTCCTGCTGGTACCATCAAGATCCAAAATGGCCGGATTTGTGGGCATTGCACTGGTCTGTGCCATGAGACTAAGGTCGTTTTCACACCAGACGGTCCGGTAGACTCTGTTCGGTTGGGGACCAATATTCATGACCTTTTGTTACATTTGAGCTGGTGCGTTTGCATTCACACTGCACTCTGCAGTCGAGTCAACCTGTTGAACCAACCTGTTCCCCCGCTCGCCTGTGGGGGCGCTGCACCAAGAACTACTGAAAGAAACGACTCAAAAACCTCTGAAGACACGTCTTCTTCTGTAAATATAAATCGAAGTTTTAAGAGTTCTATTTTGTCCATTTTTCAAAAATGGACTTAGCATGAGCAGAAGACTATGGAGAATATTGTTTTTCCACACAAGGCAGCTGACGGCTCCATATAAGAGAAATGCGTGTTTGTTTGTCCTGCGGAGCGGGTCCGGTCCGTTTACATTCACACTGCACTCGAACCGCGCTGGAGTTCGCTTCTACCGGACCGAGACTTAGGTTTTAGCCCAGGCCAGAGTTCGCCTTTTTGTTCCGTGACAGAGTTCGATGGCGTGTTCACACCTCCCTAAACGAACCGGACTTTCTAGGAAAACGAGCTAGAGTTCGATTAAAGCGGACTAAACAGGGCTGGTGTGAATGCACCCAATTCTAGGTAGTTTCCAACATGCTGGTGAATCCCAGAAGCCGCAGGTGGCCTGTGATTCTCGCAAATCGCTTCCATCTTACGGTTTAACTCCTAAAGCAGCTGGTTTTGAGTACTCGAAGCACGAACCAAACCTTCACACAGACTTGACAGTAGGGGTGCACCAACTGCAGTTTTCTGGCCGATCACCGATTTTCTAAAAAGCCTGACCTGCCGATTCCGATTTTGTTTTATAATCAACACTGTCGGGTGTTATAAGGTCACAATGCACCTTCAATTTTCAAATCTTATTTTATTGAAAAACATGGGCTGCAGTACCTCGGTGGTCAGTGCCACGGTCTAGTAATCCTGAGGTTGTGGGTTCGAGCCCAGGTTGCATCAGGAAGGGGCATCCGGTGTAAAACAAATTGCCAAATCTCTCATGCGAGTTCGCTCGCTGTGGTGACCCCTGAAGAAGAGAGCAGCTGACAGAAACATACTATTTTATTGAAAAACAGACCCTTGAACAATATCCTAGAAACAAAACAAACTTGTTTCAACTGGCCATGAGGTAGTGCTCTGAAATATAAATGAAGTTCAGACAATTGTTGTGAAAACTAAAAAAAATCCTGTAAAATCGATTTCTCATGCAAGTATCGGCCAATTTCCGATTCCCCAAAATTAAAGAAATCGGGGCCGATTTATCGGTGCACCCCTACTTGACAGTTTTGTCATGACCAACTGCTGCCGATGCTTCCTCAAGCCGATAACGTAGGAACCTGCCGATGCCAAAAAGTGGAACCCTGCTATCATGAATCCAATTATATAAACGTCTTTGGTGTCCTCCTGAGACAGAACTGAAAGACGCATCCGCTCCCACCCCCCCCACGGGTCCATAACGTGTCCTGCAGCGTGAGTCTCAGCAGGACATGAGGGCTCTCCAGGACCCTGTCGTTTTGTTGATTGCGTTAAGTTCAGCTGATCAGATCCATAACAGTATTTTTTTTGTTTTCGTTTGGAAGATGTGTAACAGGAGCTCCAAGACAGGAGGAAGAGGAGAACAGGGGGAGGGAGAGGGAAAGGCGTCCGCCTTGAGCGAGTGCTCTGACATCAGAGTCCGGACTGTTAGAAACTTGGGACGCTGCACCTATCTGCCCATCGATCTCTCGCTCCATTTTTCCCTCATTCGTGAACAAGACCCCGAGATACAAGACAATTTTATACGTAACCACCAGACATCACCCGTTGTATTTTCTCTCCAGTGTCTTCCAGTCTGTTTTAACTGGTTTAAAACTTTTTAATTCACTTTTTAAGGGCGTGCTGGTCTCGTCCCACCTTATTTAAAACTAGAGGCTTTCTGTGAGCACGAGGACCCTAAGATCAACTAATACTTCTTTTCCGATTGTCCCCAAGTCCAAACACAAACGTTGGGGTGACCGGACCTTTTCGGTCAACACCCAGACTGTGGAACCAAGTGGGTCAGGACCAGAGATCCATCACCGACCTGGACCTTTTAATTCAGGCGGGCTTTTAATACGTAGAAACTCTCCAGCATTTTTGCATCGATTGTTAAATGTTGTGATGTGAAGCACTTTGGCATTCAACCCACCAAACGTTTATTTTCTTTCCTGACACAGAGTTTGAAGTTTCAGTGGTTCGTAACGGCACACGTTCTGTAAACAAGTCCAAGAATCTTTATTTGTTTCACAGACAGAACTGAAACATCTGCACTTGTAAAGACGGTAAGAAGCTGAAATAACTACGGGCTGTTCGTGGAGGAGCCTGATCGCTGCTGCGTCCAGACGGAAGCAGCCTGAACACACCACGGAGCGGGCGACCACGACCAGCCTGGCCTTCAGCTCGTGCAGGTCCCTCTGCAGTTCTGCTGCACATCCTGAGCTGGTTCTCATTCAGATCCGAACCAACAGGTGAAGGTAACGGTTCAGTTTGGATGTTGCACATCGTCAGCTTGGTCACACTTTAAAAACAAATGGTGGAGCAGAACTTCAAATGAACAGTAAGCTGAGGGAGAAGATTCTTAAAACTACAGATTTGTTGATCAAACATAAAAAAAACTACCTAAACGACCATTTTAAACGTATTTAGTCGTTTTTATCGGTGCAAAATGCATCAGTGGATTGTCTTCGCTCATCCTGGTTTCCTTTCAGAACATGGGTGTCATCTGTCGTGTCCTTTAGGAAAAATTAGACGTTCTAACTTGAACCTGAAGACGAGCAGCTTGGTCCTAAGCTCAACTTAAAACTGGACCCAAAACGAACCCGCTGCGCCGCGTTTGTCCCTCCACGTCCAGCACCATCGTCCACGACGTGGACATTTTGGACGCTCAGAGTTCTTCTCTGCCGTTTACTCTCCCGGGCTCGTCCATGCCGAAGAAGGAGGACGGCAGGCCGCGGACGTCCCTTTCCCTCTTCACGAAGGCGGAGAAGGAGGAGACGCAGTTCCCGATAAAGTGATCGGCTCGTCCTAAGACGTACAGGTCCATCTGGGCCGAGTCCTCCTGGAGAGTCACCACCTTCACCTGCAAGAAGGACCAAAGAAAAGCACAACTAGCTGAAGACGGGAAGAAAACAAACACCAAGAGCTAAAGTTGTGCAACTCTTAAAGACCTGCTGCTGACCCAACGTGACCCACAGAGCCTCCGTTTTAACATTACGGCTTGTGGGCCACCTTGAGCCCAGGGCAGCAGCAGGGTCAGGAGCAGACAGCATTGATGCTTGAAGAGATTTTAATCAAAGATTCATAATAAACTCATTTTTAGCTCCTAACAACTTCCTTGAGTTTCAAACTTGGGTTAAAACTTTAAATTCAATGAACAAATTAAAATTCATCTTTATCGTGTGTGTGTGTGTATCTATATCTATATATCTATCTATATCTATATAGATATGTATATATAGATATACATATATATCTATATATACATATATATCTCTATATACATATCTATCTATATCTATATATATATCTATATCTATATATCTATAGATATAGATAGATAGATGGATAGATAAGTTTTAAATCATTCCCACACTCTTGCAATATTCAAAAAAATATTTCTAAAGTCTAAACGCTCTAAAAGACACCGAATGTCATGATTTCTGCTCCCTGCCTCCGGCTGCACTCTTGGCCACGCCCACTTCTCCAGGAGCTGATCTCCGTACAGAGCAGAGATCAGCTGATCAGCTGCAGGAGGAAGCTTCTCCCACAGATGTGCAGCAGCTGCTAAATAATTTAACATTTATTTTAAATAAAAATTCCACGCAGATCGTGCGGCTCATCCATCAATCGGCCAGTTGTGTGTCATGTCCAATCTTACTTTGAAAAACCGCGATACAGCGAGTCTGTGATAAACGAACCACGGAGTAGAGAGGGACTACTGTACTACAAAAGACGGAGGAATCAAACCGACGGTCAACACATTCCAGTGACTTCACTGAAAAGCCCCGGTCCCGTCACTCTTACAAATTCTGACCAAAGCACGGCGCCTTTAGGATCTCGTATTGCAGATCAGACGCTGAACGCTCAAATGAACCCACCTTCCCCTTCAAGAGCTTCTCGAGATCGTCCCTGTGGGAGTCGGAGTCGGTGGCGACGAAGACGGAGCGGGCCGAGATCTTCTTCACCCACAGTTTGACGGCCCTGCGGATCTCCGTCAGGTCGGGAAGGCACATGGTGGCGGTGAGGGGGAGGGCCGTCTGACGGCTGTAGCCGACGCACTGAGGGGACGCCATGAAGTGAGGCCCCGCGTCGTCACTTTCCAGAAGCTTGCAGGCGTTTTGCTGCAGGAGTTCAAAAGAGTCGGGAGTCTTTGGAGGAACGCCAAGAGGCGTTCCTTTGGTTCTAAAGACTCGAAGAAAACCGTTAATCTTCTGCACAGCTGGTTTACATGATGATGCATCCATCCATCCATCCACCCACCCATCCATCCATCCATCCATCCATCCATCCATCCATCCATCCATCCA
>NC_056508.1:45805116-45805900 GCF_014905685.2 Nematolebias whitei | reverse complement strand
CCATCCATCCATCCATCCATCCATCCATCCATCCATCCATCCATCCACCCACCCACCCATCCATCCATCCATCCAGTCATTCATTAAGCCAGTCAACCGTCCAACCAAGAACTGTAACCTCTCCCGACCCCTTAGCAACTCTGCAAGTAAGGGTGGACATCTGGTTCACTGTTCCACAACCCAGATGAAGGGAGCTCTGCTCCTCATGATCTGAGCTTCTTCCCAGCACCTCCCCTGGGTAAACCATCTGGGAGGCCGAGTGGCAGGATCCACCATAGATGGACCGCCGACCCATTTTCAAGGATCATAAGGGAAATACTTTGTTGATAAATATTCTCCTGGTATTTTCCATGCGTTCATGGATCATCTACCTCTTAGTCAGGTCGTGGAGACAACAGGTCCAGGAGAGAAACCCAGACCTCTGTCTCCCCAGGGGCACTCTCCAGCTCCTCCTGGGGGACCTCAAGACATTGTCAGAGCAGAGAGGAGAAATAATCCCTCCAGTGAGTTCTGGGTCTGCCCCAGAGCTTCTTTCCAGTGGGACATGCCTGGAACCCCCTGAAGGGAGACACCCTGATCAGATGCTCCAACCACCTCAACGGACTCCTTTTGATGTGAAGGAGATGTGGCTCTCCTCCGAGCTCCGCCCGGGTGACGGAGCTCCTCACCCTACCTCTAAAGCTGAGAACTCTCAAGACCTCCTTAGCCACCCTAAAAGGGTGAAGATCTGGTCCACACTGTTAAGATCTGGTCCACACTGTTAAGATCTGGTCCACTGTTAAGA
>NC_056508.1:45804296-45805106 GCF_014905685.2 Nematolebias whitei | reverse complement strand
GATCTGGTCCACTCTGTTAAGATCTGGTCCACTCTGTTAAGATCTGGTCCACTGTTAAGATGTGATCCACTCTGTTAAGATCTGGTCCACTCTGTTAAGATCTGGTCCACTCTGTTAAGATCTGGCCCACACTGTTAAGATCTGGTCCACACTGTTAAGATCTGGTCCACTCTGTTAAGATCTGATCCTCTGTTAAGATCTGGTCCACTCTGTTAAGATCTGGTCCACGTCTCTTAACGGCGTGTGTCAAATGTTGCCAGGTCGATCTCACCCAGTCGACGCCGATCCTCAGGTGAATCCCGACGTACGGCCGGGTCAGCAGGGTGGCGATGCGCTCCTCCCCCTCCTTCACCATCCGGTCCGACCACACCACGAAGCGCTGCAGCGCCACGTGCTCCTCGATCACAGGGAACTGGGCCGGAGCGCCGGGCAGAGCCAGGACCGGGTGCTCAGAGGGAGGAAACCTGTAGCCAGAGACAAACAAAACGAAACGCTTGTTGACAAGAGTCATTCCAGGAAAACTTGAAGGGTCGCTCAGACCAGTTAAACCAGTTAAACTAAGATCTAACGTTGAGAAATGACAAACCAACAATTTCAAAATAACGTTTGTAATCTCGTGCGATCACCAGATGTCACGGACGACCCTCAGCTTCTTCTTCTTTCAGCTGCTCCACAGTGAACCAAGTCGCACGAAGACTTGATTGTTTTTACGCTGGATGTTCTTCCTGATCAACCACAGACCACTGAGCTGCCACAGACCATCGAGCTGCCACAGACCACCGAGCTGCCACAGACCACCGAGCTGCCACA
>NC_056508.1:45804132-45804286 GCF_014905685.2 Nematolebias whitei | reverse complement strand
CCACAGACCACCGAGCTGCCACAGACCACCGAGCTGCCACAGACCACCGAGCTGCCACAGACCACTGAGCTGCCACAGACCATCGAGCTGCTACAGACCAATGAGCTGCCACAGACCACTGAGCTGCTACAGACCACCGAGCTGCCACAGACCA
>NC_056508.1:45789255-45804032 GCF_014905685.2 Nematolebias whitei | reverse complement strand
CAAGAGAGACCTGATTTTAACAAAGAGTGATGACAACAGTGGACAGTTATAAAAAGGCATACAGATGTTTTTTTAACAAACTGGCAAAAAAAAAGTAACAAAAACAGCTAGATTATAAGTTTTAACTGAAGGTTTTGTTTAATCTGTTGTCACTCAGAAAATATGTTGTGGATGATTCTCAGTTATGAACACATTAACTTTAGGTCGATACCTGTAAAGTTTACTTGTTTTAATCTTTTTCTTTTATTCTCTGAATTTACTGAAAAAAGGTCAGGTTGGCTGCAAAGTTCATTTTTGGACGCATGTCCAGTGATTGGTTCCTGAAAGTTTAGTTCAGTCCAGACAGTGGTTCAGAACAAATGTTGACAACATTTAACGATCGCAGCCGATAATCACAGCAGATTTATTAAATTGATTTTTCTTCTTTCGGCTGCTCCTTCTTTAGGCGTCGCCACAGCAAACTGTCGCACAAAGACTTGACTATTATTTTTACGCCAGATGTTCTTCCTGACCAGCCACAGACACCGCGCTGCCACAGCCTCTGTGGAGCAGAGAGCTGCATCTAGGGCGCCCGGGGAGCGCATGGTGGGGGTGAAGGGCCTTGCTCAAGGGCTCAGAGTGGGGCGAATGAGGGTGGAGGTTTTGATGTTGTCAAACCGGCGACCTTCCGATCACAGGCTCGCCTTCTTTAACCACTGTGCCACCACTCGCCCGACTCTCAGCTACTACCACATCGAATTTTAGCTCAACGTTTGTACAACTGTCAATCAGCCGTGGCAGCCATCTTAAACTGGGTCGTTCAAGTCGAACATCCAGGGAGCTTCATCGACCCGTCCCGTGGTTCACGAGATATTTCGCTAACAGACGTGCACTCTTCTGGTTACATAAACCGTTTTCAGAACCACACCGTCATCATGCACTTACTTCTTCATCCACTGCGGCTGATGGTAGGAGCTGAAGGAAATCCCTCCGAACAAAACCGACCCGTCGAACTCGACGCCGGCGTGATCCCAGAACGGACCGAACGGGTTCCCGTCCTGGAGAGACACCAGAACCAACGGTCCGGATCAGACAACTGAACAGGAACTTTAGCTTTTTTTTTTTTTTTGAGTCATGGAAAAACTAAAATTCTCACACTTTCAGTTCTTGGGTTTCATCAGGACCTAATCAAACATACTGGTCTTGGAATGGTTGTGGAGGAAAACTGGCCCACTCTTTTTTACAACGTTACCCTCAGAACTGTTTTCCACTCGTGAACGATCTCTGCAGAACCACGGACTCCAGTCAGTCTGGACATGACCTTTGACCCTTCCCAGACTGACGGGCGCCAGAGCTGCTCCTCTGAGGTCATTGCTGATGCCTTTCCACCTTGACGTTGACACGCCTGCAAGTGAGACGGTCCCTCTGATGACGATCAGTTAATCAATACATCTGATCAGCAGCTCCTGGCTCATCCTCAAAAGAACCCCCGTTCTTCTTCTTCTGTGGTAATTAGTGCAACAAGGAAGGAGCTCCGAGTCAAACAAACGATTTCAACTAATCAAAACGTTCGGCTGTTTCAGGACCATCCTGCTGTGACTTTTGGTATTGGTGCAACTTTAGCTGTTTGAAATATTTGGCCTTTTCTGACATTTTATCCTCAGAGAAAATGAATCGATCTCATTTCACCTCCTTCAGATCTTTAGCTCTGTTTACAACCTTTTACTGCTCCTTTCACATTTTGTTCTGCTTCAGCTACTTTCAGCTGTTTTTTCAGCTGTTTGTGCTCCTTTCAGATTCTTTCTGCTAACTACAATAAAGTTGAGCTTCTTTTAACGTCTTCCTGTTAATTTCAGCTCGTTATGCTCCTGTCAGCTTATTTCTGCAAGTTTCCATTATTTCAGCTACTATTTAACTGTTTTTAAGCTAATTATAGCTTTTTCAGCTACTTCCACTTTTTTTTTTGCACTCGTTTCAACTTTTTTCAACCTAATTCAGCAAAAATGGGCTCTTTCCATTTCCTTCTGATAATTTAAGCTGCTTTCGGCCTTTTATCTACTTTTCAGTTGTTGGGTTTTTTTTGCTAATTTCAGCTTTTTTCAGATAATTTCCACACTGTTGTGCTCATTTCTGCTTCTTTCAGCCAAATTGGGCAAACACGTTTCTTCTGTTATCTTCTGATAGTTTAAGCTTGTTCTACTTGTTCAGCTCCTTTTTAGCTAATTTCAGCTGTTTTCAGATAAATTCAAGTTTTTTGTGATAATTTCTGCTACTTTCAGCCAAATTAACTTCTTTCAGCTAATTGCAGCTCATTGTGCTCCTTTCAAGTTACTTCTGCTACTTTCAGCTTTTTCTGCTATTTCAGCTACCATTTAGCTGTTTTATGCTAATTTCAGCTCCACATTTTTTGGGCTAATTTCAGCTGTTTCCTTCCGATTGTTTAAGCTTCTTTCTGCCTTTTCAGCTACCTTTCAGCTATTTTTTGTGCAAATTTAAGCTGTTTTTAGCCAATGTCCTAAATTTTGTGTCCATTTCTCTTTACCTGTCTGAATAAAAGCTGAATGAATGAAAAAAAATCAGCAAACATGTTGTTTCTGCTTTCTTCTGCTAACTTAGGCTTGTTCTTCCATTTCAGCGATTTCAGCTAATTTCGGCTGTTTTTCAGGAATAAGCGTTCTCGCTGCATTTTCGCAGGAAATGCGATTTCTCTAGTTTATATTTAAAATTATATTAACCCAAAGCTTGTGGGGAAAATGAGTTGTTCTAAAGTGAAATGCGAGTCGTGATAAACTTTTGTGTGAGGTGAAGGTTTCACGTCAGCACCAGGTGACCGGTGATCCCCAACGGTCCCTTCAGATCCACGTCGGGTCAGGGTTTACACCCGGGGGTCCACCTGGGGTCCTCGATGACGCAGGACAGAAGGAAATATTTCATCTACTCACCAACTTTGTCTGATAATCTAGAAAGAGCCGAGGCTGCGGTAAGAGTCGGTTTCAGGGGTTTTCTCGGACCTTCATGGGGCAGGACTTCTTGTCTGCGCTCCGCTGGGCCGCAGCCTCAAAGCAGTAGGCCCTCCTCCGGCCCGGGGGCCAGTGCTTGGGGGCCAGCTTCTCCATGAAGTCCTCCAGACTGACCACGCGGTGGAAGGCCGACAGAGCCTCCAGCTGGAAGAAGTCGCTGTAGGGAACATGAACCTGACCACCAGAAGGAAACAAGAAGTGGAAGAAGATTCAGGTCGAGTTTTACTTCACGCTCGAACCAAACGTTCGTTTGAATTATTGAGTTTTTACGTTTAAATATTTGAACAACACAAATTTCACGAGTGGAAATGAAAGTTCTGCTCTTTAATACTAAACCAAGAAAAAACAATCGATCGATTCTTCCACCAATAAAACCAAACGATAAACTAATAATCACATAAAGTTCATAAACTGCTTTAATGCAACTTTTTATCATTTTAATCAACAAAGAACTCCGTTAAAAGTTTTCCATAAATTTGAATTTTCGTTTCTTACCTGGTTTCAAAATGACACTAAGATGTTTTAATCACACTTTTATCTAAAACAATAAAAATAAGAGTCCTCGTGACTCCACGAGACTAAATAAATAAAAATAAATAAGCTTTAAATGATAATGTTGCACTTCTCTCTGGTAATGCTCCGAAAGACAAAAATAACGAAGGAATGACATAAAACAAAGAACGGGTAATTAACCTAAAGAAGAACAAAATAACCAGGTCCAGTTTATTATAAAGATCTTTACAAATTATTCATCTTCAATACACGTATTTATAATTGATCAAAGAGCTTCATAACTTTATAAATTAGAAGACGACTATTAAGAAACTATCCGATAATCAAGTTAATTCAAAATGATCTTGTAAATAATAACACATTAATAATAATAAAGTTTACAGTTTGAGATGTTTGGAGCTCCATTTGAGGTGGAGGGTGGAGAAAACATCCAACCGCTCACGACTTTAGACGGTGATCGATAATATTTTGGTATAATAATAAAAAAAAGTCATGTCCGGTGTGCGAACCGGAAGCGACTTCAGATTTGTGCCACACGAAGTTTAGAGCCACATTCAGAGGAGGCCGGTCACGATAACTAATGTAGCTGAGCGATTAATCGTCTCAGAAATTATTGCGATAAACGATAATATTGTTTGAAATTTGACTAATTATTCATGTAAAATTTAAGAAGAAATGTTTTCTATCTTATTTAGTTTTGCATGTAGTACCTTTTTTCAACCACCGGATGGCAGTATAAGCTTGAACCGAAGGATGGATAGTGAGGGAGCGAGCAGCGTGCTTCTTTATAAAATGGGAGGGTGGTGCTTTGGAGCTTCAACAAGACGGAGGTTTTTCCCCGAGGTCGGCCTGTTAGCTTAGCTCGTAGCTTAGCTTCTCAACTCAGCTGCTTTTAACGATCAACGTGATTTTGAATCGTTAAAACAGATTTTAAAGAGAAAGGGAGGGGTCAGTGAAGAACCGGAGTCGAGCCTTTTGTCATCGAGTGTCTTCAGTAGAAAGAGAGAGACACGAAGAAACGATAAAGTCGATAAATGAAAATGAGGTCGATAATTTTCATTCATCATGCGATTAACTGATTAATTGATTAATTGATTAATTGCGACAGGCGTACTTCAGAGTCTGCTGCCGTTAACGACGAGGAACGAGATGAATTACAAACCGCACAGGACGAAGATCCAGACTTCGGGCTCTTCCACGATCAACCTGCGGGTAACGATGCGTCGTCGTTCCCGTTTGTTCTTTTCCCTCGCGCTTTAATCCCTCGATCAGTTTTCACTGGATCCACTGCTGCGGGTGACGAAGATGAGCAGCTTCATCTCCACGAAGAACGCTGGCGTCCGCGCTGTTCAGAGCGGGGGCCTCGTGGGTCATTTTGACCCGAGGGCAGCAGGAGGTTGAGTCGCCATCGAACACACTGATGAAGCCAAGTGGGTCCAGAAACAACAGAACTGTTTGCTTCTCATCACCAGAAGACTACAGGACAGTCCAGCTTTAAACTGTGTGGGTTTGTTAGCAAAATATCTCCTGAAGCAGGACAGTTGTTAATAAAACTGTCGTGCTTCGTGTCCATGTATGTTCCGTCTGCCCTGGACCTGCTCCACTCAGCTCAGCTGTGCTCCTTAAGTGTTCCTCAGTCTCTGCCAGATTATCTGACCGTCTCCTGAAGTGATCCAGTGATCCAGTGATCCAGTGATCCAGTTCCTGCTCTTGTTGTCGACCCGCTCCATGACCAGACTCCTCTTTTTGCCTCGCCCATGACGGATAACTTCTGCTCATCGGACATCTGGACCTCGACTCTCTGCCTTCTGACCAACGATTCTCACTAAACCCTCGGATAAGTGTCGCCTTCTCCACGTCTGCAGTTTGACCATGACCTCAGAACCCGGACACTTCCAGAACCAAGCTCCACGAGCTGTAGAGGAGTGTTTGTTGGACCTTCCAGGTCTCGCTCACGTGTCTCGTGATCTGACTGAACCTCCCTCTGACGTCATCGCAGCTGCTGCATCTCCACCCGTGACCAAACTCTGCAGTTCCAGAACCTCTCGTTCTCGGGGTCTCCGGACCACCCCAGTCACCAACCTGTTCTCTCTCCCTGCACAGTTTCAGCTGATCTTCTCCCGCAGGAGTGGTCCTCCTGACAAACAGTCGAATCTTTTCCTTCACTCCTGTGTGGTTGAATTTCCAGGTCCCCCTCGAAACTCGTTACAAAAACTCATTCCCCTCTAGAGTCAACCTGATTAAAGATGGCGGCCACCGCAGCATGACCCGACATCACACCTACAATTAAAAATCTGGATGCATTTGTAGCTTTTCATGGCCTAAAATTTGAGTTTTGAAGTGTATTAAGATGGATTTTGATGAAACTGTGAAACATCTAGAGCTCTTTTCCAGAGGCCGAGCTAAAGTTCGGCGTGGTAGTAGCTGAAGGTGATCCTCAACACAAACTCTGAGTCCTGACGAGTCTCAACATAAACGAGGTTGTTAAATCTTGAGGTTTGACCAAAAAGGCTAAAAGTATTCTCATCAAATCACAACGTTTGGTTAACCCTCTGCTGTGGAAGGCGGCGGGCGATATGCATTCCTTTAGAAACTTCTTACATCGCGCAGGATTTGATGTTTGTCTTCTAAAATACCCGAGTATGGGTGGGGGCCGGACTGTACTTACATTGGTGTAAGGTGGTGTGTGGTGCCGGTACACAATCCAGGGAGGGACCACCAGGGTTCGGTTCAGCATCTTAGCAAAGGCCAGAGATCCCAGGAAGTGGTCTGCCTGGTTCCCAAAGCGACCTGGACAAGATCTAAAACTTTACAACCCGACCTTCTTTTTACTGTTTAATCTTTGAGCATTTGTTTCATCTTTTACGTGTTAATACACAATTTGCGCTACGTTACGACACTTTTCTGGACCGATTGATTCTCGGTTCACACACATCGAACTTCAAACTTTTACTATGAACAAAGTTTGTGTTGAGTTTGAGCGATGGAGAATCAAAAGTATTCAGCTAAAAGTACAGAGTTACCCATGCAGGGGCAGTACAACACGTATCCGCTGTCATCCCACTCCAGCTGCTCGGCAGAAATCCGACAAAAGTGAAGCAGAAGTAAAGAAAGTAAACATTTCAGTCTGACAGGGTCCAACGCTGCTTGGAGCGCCGCCATTGCTGCGCCTCTTCTTCTTCTACGGTTTTATTAAGCAGCTGCCAAACAGCGTCTGTGCGCTTTGCTGCCCCCACGCGACGAAGAGCGGAACAGCAAGACCAATAAAGATTTCAACGGTGGAAAAACACGGTTTAATATAGAATATTATATCTTTTAAACTGTACGTTTACATTCCGCTTATTAAAAATATTTATGTCCCATACCTCTAACTTTCATTAATTCAACATTTATTAATACAGGTTAGTCTCGTTGAGTCATGAGGACTCATTTACAAGAGAGACCTGTTAATAAATAAACAAATACATTTATAAATAAATACATACATTTATATATATTATAGTCATAAATGTATATACATATTTTCATAAAGTTTATTCCTGCTGAGTTAGACTGTATTTTATGTGTAATTTTTTTATATTATTTTTATTACAGGTGACTGTTTCAAATGTTGCCCTGCAGTTTATTTATTCCTTTCATTCTGACCAGACCTAGATTGGATGACTCTGCCTCTTCCTTTTTTTCTGCATTGCACAAACATACAGTTATTTATGGACACAGGTATATGTACATATACCTGAATATTTCACTTATCTTTGAGGAATATTCATAAAAGTGTACAACTTACACTCTGAAAAAAGTTAAATCTGGTCCTCTGGACATTCAAAAAAACAAAACAAAGCAAAACATCAACAAAATGTAGAAACGTTTCGTCTCTCATCCGAGAGACTTCCTCAGCCCTCTGTGAACAGTAAACAGCCATCAGTGTGCTAATGATCCATTGTTAGGCTGATGGTCCTTCTTGAGCATGTGATCAGCTGGTTTTGCTTGTCAGCAGCAAAACTGGTTGATCCACCCTGAGAAGATGCTATTTAAGAGACTGAGCTGAATACAGCACCTCAGACTGAGGAAGTCCTCAGGATGAGAGACGAAACGTTTCTACATTTTTTTGTTGATTTGCTTTGTTTTGTTTTTTTGAATGTCCAGAGGACCAGATTTAACTTTTTTAGATTTTTCTACCTGGATTATTGAGCATGCATCAGGATACACTGTTATTATTCCAAAGGCTAGCTGCTAATTAGCATCATATATACAGCTCCTTGGATGTGGGTCCACATTTTGTTTATTTTTGTTTTATTTATTTATTTGTCACATTCCATCCTCCACATTCTTATGGATGGATTTATTTATTTTTTTCATTTTTAGCTCAATTCCAGTTTACCCTCCAAACCAGCAGGTGGCGGTAATGCTTCAAGAATGCTAAAATAAAGAAGAAGAAGATTTGATTTTTAACAAAACTTTATTTACACAATAAGTTAGCACAACGGTGTTAAAAAAGGTGATCATGACAAGCTTAAAATAATCCAGCTTTCATTAAAGAGCCATAAGCCATCTTAAACAGTGTGCTTCTTACACTTTAATAATAGTTTTGTTTTTTATCTAAACATTTATCTAAACGGGTTAAAAAAGGCTTTAATTACAAATTAGCAGCAGTTTTTCACAAGCTAGCAGCTAAATAGCCGACTTTAAAAGCTGTTGTTTCGATTAACAGCAGTTCTTTTAAAAGCTAGCTGCTAACTAATATGTTCCTATAGATTAACGTGTTAACTAGCTTGAGTTAAAAGGTTATTTCAACACTCAGCTGCAAACTTTTCTTATTATTTCTTAGTTTACGTCGCTTTATAATGTAGCTGTTTTTGTATTATACTTTCTTCCATTTACTTTTCATTTTATACGTGTTTTTAATGATGGTCTGCTGTTGTCATCATTCTTTTAGACTCACCTGTAGAAATAAAAGGTTAAATGTAATTAAAAAAATTATTCGATCATTAAGTGTGTCCCTACAGATTAACAACGTTCCTTTAAAGCTAGCTGCTAGTTAGCCTAGCTAAAAGGCTATTAGAAACGCTTCTTTCAAAAACTTGCTAATGCTAGCCTGGTTTAGCAAAATAGGTCCACTTTGTTGCTTATTCCTCAATAAAATAATTAAATTGTTTGTTTTTTTAATACAGTTTCTGGGATTTGAATATCATAAAACAAGAATTTGTTTTAAATAGATTTAACAAACCAAACTGTAAAACCATTAGCTACAACGCTAAAGTAAATTCTACTAGCTTGCTTATTAATTCTTGGGATTTTTTAAAAGTATTTTTTTTCTGCAAATAGACATTTCTCTGGTTTAATTACTTTCAAATGTATTAAGATGGGTTAAAAAATAGGGCTCTTTATTCAGTGCTGTCCAGCTGATGTTATAGTTTGGTCAGTTTTTGAAACATTTAGCATTTATATTTAGTTTTTAAAATAGTTACACCATATTTATCAAATGTGGTAGCTGAGAGTCACCACTATCACCTACTTCGAGCACCAGATAGCTTAAAATAGTTGTTTAAACATTAACATGCCAAGTGGATCTACACAGGGGTGCCACCAAGGGGGGACCATGGAAGGCAATAGCCACCCCTAAAAAAACAGAAACCTGGTGCCCCATCCCCACTGGGTCTAATTAGCCTGACACAGTTTTATCTAAATCCAGAGCTGTTGCTTGTTGTGTACTTTTCAATGTACCCCGGGTGTTTAGGATTAGAAGAGCCTCGTAAACATAAAAACAACCAAACATCATTTCTTAATAATAATAAATAATAACAAATATATGACTATAACATAACAAGTCACCTGCATCTTTGTTCCGGCTTTCAGTTCTGGTGCCACCCAAAGATTTTAAGCTTGCTCGTCGCCCCGTTAAGGCGATTCTCAAGGTGCCACGGGGTGCACGTTGCTTTAAGGAATGTTACTTCATTTTTTCCCCCGTTCAATAATAATCATTAATGCTGAAAAACACATTTTGCCAAACGATAATAAACAAGTAAACAAGTTTCTTGCTTTGCCTCGGAGTCTCTTGCGCGATCAGTCTGTCCAGTTATGAAGACTTGGACGGAACGAAAGGCGGCGCCGACTGAACTTCGTCATGAAGCGTTCGTCAACAATCACACGTGCACTCAACATGCCCCAGCGCCATGTGCCAGGTAGTCATGGCAACACGTGGCCTGGGTGCGGCCTCCAACTTTCATTTAGACGTGCGGATTGTCTGCCAGCCTGCCTTGTTCGACCCAACCAGCTGATAATTGCTTAAACATGTCCCATTAAAGAGCTGCGGAGAGGCCGCTGTGATCTGAGAGCAATTTGTTGCCCATGATGACTCCGAATCAACGGCCACGATTAGGATGCAACAAATGAAGAAGCAGCCAAAACAACAGGAAAGAAAAGTTTTCTTTCCGTGCAGAGTTCCCCCTTCATTAGAAAGAGTTTGAGGTTTTCTGCGTTTTCTCCTTTGTGCTCCATCAAGCTCGTTCTTTCTGCTGCTCCTTCTTTTCCTGTGTCGTTCTCGGTGTCCGCTCCTCCCCCCACCCCTCGAACGCACACTGTTTCTCATTGTGAGCGATGACAGCCACGATAACAATGCGAAGAACCACAACTCACAGCCGGAGTACGAGAAAGAGGCCGAAAGTGGCAGAAAGAGAAAGAGCGAGGCTTTTCTTTCAGGTGAACTGGAGCTGCGGCTCCAAACAGCCGAAACCTGCTCAGACCTTTTGTTGAAGCCTCTGAAAGATCTCGTGTCCCTTCTTGAACCTTCACGTTCCTCACCTTAACCCTGGGACGCTGCAGGACAAAAAGAAGTTCCTTCAGGAAACGTGCACATATGTGTGTCATGCATGTTTCTGCTTCAGCTCAGTGTTGGTGCACGGCGACAGAACCGTGGCCTTTCATGAAGGAAACCAGCGAGTCGAGCGGCGAACAATCCGCCTCCGGTCGACCTTTCAGTTGTTTCTGACAACCTGCTCCTCAGTTCAGCACGCGTCACGTCACAGTTTTAGCTAGCAGAAACTCAAGACATCAGCTTAACGTTTTGCGTTTGTAAGATAAAGAGCAGGTTAACAAAACTGCAGCTTAAAGATAAAACAGCTTGTAGCTAAAAGTTTCAAAACTAGAGGTAAAAGCTACAATGAAAAAAACTGAAGCTCGAGGCCAAAATTAATTTCAGGAACAGATAAAAAACTAGAAGTAGCATGACATTAGCTAAAAGCTAAAATTTGAAAAACTGGAGCTTTAAGCTAAAGCAGAAATTGCAGCTAAAAGTTGCAAAATTGATTTGTAAAAAAAGCAAAATCGTAGGAAAAAGCTAAAAGTTGCAAAATCGGTGCTAAATACTAAAAGAATAACAGCTGCAGCATAAAATTACCACAAAAAAAATCAAGACTAAAAGGTTAAAACTGGCACAGCAGCTAAAAGCTAAAATTGGCTAAACTGTAGCTAAAAGCTACAGTTATTAAGTCCAGTTTACCACTTTTTTGTCCGTCCAAACAGATCTCACTTATAAATGAGTCTTTTAGGCTCAACATGATTCGTCTGTTTAAATAAAGGTTGAATGAATGAATGAATATCTAAAAGTATAAAAATAGAGCTAAAAAGATAAAATTAATTAAAAAAAATAAGCAAAAGTCTAATTAGCATGAGCAGCTAAAAGTTAAAATTAGCAATATATAGCTCAAATAAAACATCATAGTGAAAAGTAGAAAATTTTACTAACAGCTAAATGTAGCACGCAAAACTGTTGCTACAATGTAAAAGTAGCACAACTGAAGCTAAAACTATTAAAATAGTTACTAAAAGTAGCTAAACATTGCTAAAAACTAACAATAGTAGAGCTTGTGCAAAAAACTAAAGTTTAGAAAACCATAGCTTAAGAATAAACGTATAAAAAAACAGCTAAAATTTAAAATGAGCATGACTGTAGCTAAAAGTTGAAACTAGCAAAACACGAGCTAAAGCTAAAATAAAAAAAAATGTAGATACAAGTAGCAAATCCAGTACTAAAAGGTAAAAGAAAAAAAACTGTAGTAAAGAGATAAAAGTTGCTAAAGTGGAACTAGAAGCTAAAACTTGTAAAACCTTAGCATGAAACAAACATAGCTAAAAGCTATAGTTAGCGTGACATTAACTAAAAGTTGCATAAAAGACACGTTTAGGTTTATCGTTCTTTCAGGCCAGTTTTAAACCAGCAACATTTTTTTGTCTAATATTACAGTTTGTGACGTGGATGACTCTCAGCTACTACCACATCAAATTAAATCTCTACATCGAGGAAAGCTACGGCAATTTTTGCATAGGCTAAGGTGGATCAGCTGCGGCGGCCATTTTGAACTGGGTTGACTCCAAAAGTTGTCAGCTGCAGATCCAATGATTACTTCCTGAGAGTTTCTATGAAGTCCATCCAGGGGCCTATGAGATATTTTACTAACAGACAGACAAACTAAAACACACATACATGCAATCACACGATCACCTGCCTTTCATGGCAGTGAAAAAACCCAAGCACATGACCCTGATGGACTCCACCTCCTTGGTGAAGGGGAAAGTTTCGGTTTGGTGTGTTGTTATTTTTAGATGCCTCTTGGCTGTGACGTGTCGCCATGACGACCGGCTCCACCCGTCCTCCTTATCAGCCTGCCGCAGGCTGTTTCTATCAGCCGTCCGAGGCTCCACCTGCGCCACCTCATCCCAGATAGACCCCCCCGCCTCAGACCTGGTTTATCTCCCCCCAGCTGTGACGTCCCACCCGCAGGACCTTTAAGTCCAGCGGAGGCCCGGCTGACGCTCTCACCAACGTTCACCAACACAAAGAGTCACTCAGAGAACAAAACGAGACAATTCTTCGTTTTGACCAATTCAAGTTTCAACGTTCCTTAAAGGAATGCTTATCACCCGCCGCCTGCCCTGCCAGGCCGAGATCATCTAATGTCGAGAATCGACAGAAGAATAAATTAATTATAATAAATAATAATAAAACAATCATGTGACACTGGAAGAGTTACCATCTTCTAGTGCTTGGACAGTGTGTTGCAAATGACTCTCGGCTACTACCACACCGAACTGTAGCTCATGATGCGTAAACTGGCTGAGTTTGGACCGCTTTTCTGTTCCTGCTTCCTGGGACACGGTATTTTGCTAACAGACCGACAGGGTCAGCTCCAAGAGCTGAAGCCACGATGTGTGCTTTGCTGGCTCTGATTTTTTTTAGCTAGCATATAGCTACTTTTAACCAGTGTTTTATTGCTCTTTGTGTTTTAGCTACTGTTGGTTTTACAGTTTGCATTGTGATGCTTCTTGCTGTTAGGAAGCGTTTTACTAGTTTTAGTTTATAACTGGCATTTGGCTACTTTTAGCTAGTGTTTAAAAACGTTAATCTTTTAGTTATCATTCGGCTGCTTTTAGCTAGCCTATACTACTTTTAGTATTTTGCTTGTGTTTTACAGATTTTAGTATTTAGTTGGCAATTAGCTCATTTGAGCTCTTGTTTTGCTTTTCTTTGCTAGCCTTTTGCTTTTTTTAGCTAGCATTTTGGTGTGTTTAGCTAGTATTTGGCAACTTTTAGCTTCAAGTTGTTTTTCTGCATTTAGTACATGTTTAGCTTCTTGTTTTTTTGGTAGCCTTTTGCTATTTTAAAGTTCCAACTAACATTTTGATGTTTTTAACTAGACTTTTGTTGATATTTGCTAACTTTTGCCGCTTTTAGCTAACATTTTAAATTAGCACTTTTAATTGCCATTTAGCTGTTTTAAGATTTTAGCTATTACTTCTTACTTTAAACTTAACATTAGCATTTCCTTTTCATTTTAGGTAATGTTTTGATGCCATTCTTCGTTAGCTATCATTTAGCTGCTTTATGCTAGTGTTTTGCTACTTTTGGTGTTTAGCTGGTGTTTTACTGTTTTCTGCTTTAAAATGTCAACCGTTACCTAGCATTTTGCTCCTTTAAGTTTTACTGTTATATGTTGATACTTTTTTCTATTAATTAGCATTTAGCTGTTTAATGCTCGTGTTTAGCTAGATACGTTTGGTATTTAGCTAATGTTTTACTGCCTTTAGCTATTGGGTCACTTGTAGCTTTTTTCTTTTGTTTAAACCTTTATTTAAAATGTAGCTGTTTTAGTTAGTGTTTTGCCTCTTTTTGTTCCTTTTAGCTCTGACAGCTCACTTTCATCTTCTTCGGCTGATTTCAGCAGTCATTCGGCTGTCATCGATACAGTCGGTAAACGTGCCCCAAACTTGTGAGACAAGTCTCTCTTTGGATTTTGGTTGATTTCTTTCTAATCTGTTTGCTAATGTAAACTGCCAAACTCTTTTAAACACATGCGCTCGTGCGCGCGCACACACACGTGCACACACACACCACAGAGGGCTGGGACGGCAGAAATCCTCTCCAGATGTGAACAAATCGTCCCTCTGACTTGGATCCTGTCGGTTGAGCCGATGAGAGGAAAGTGGCTTTAGTTCAGGAGCCGAAGAAGCAGAAACCGTTGGTCTGTTTCCTCCTTTGTTTCCTCATCAGATCTTTGACAGAGACAAAGTCCACCTGATCCTGGTCTCCAGAGAGCTTCCAGGTCAGTTTGTGTCTGTGGGACAGGAAGTCAGGAAAAGATGGTAAAAAAATCACCACAGCTCTGAATAACAAACCACCAACTGCAATCGACCTGACTGCGGCGGCGCCGTGATCCAAATAAACAAACAGCCGTGAAACGAAGGAAGTCTCCGTTTCTGTTCTGGGAAATCATCTTTAAACCATCAGGGACTCGGAACAACCTCGCCCAGGATCGCTTCGGTTTCTCCTCGAGCCGCATGATAAAAGACCAAACCCTACAAATGATTGTTTTATTTTTTATTTGAGCTCCGTGTCTTCAACCTCCTCAAGCTTTCAGTCACGTTTGAAAGAGACTGTAGAAATAAAAGACAAAAATCAAAGAAAGAACCAGAAACTGGGCTCAACAACAAACTTTACGTCAGACAGAAACACAAGTCGACCCGGAAAACAGACGTTTCAGGTCCGATCAGAACCGTTTGAAACTGTTCGCTATGACGCAGGAAATACTCCATATTCAATGTCCTGTACGTCCAGGTGAGGTTTCTATGGTTCAAGCATAGTGTCTTTGGTCCATGTGTGGTTTCTACGGTCCATGAGAAGTTTATATAGCCCAGGTGGAGTTTCTATGATTCAGCTATAGCTTCTATGGTCCAGGTGTAGTTTATACAGTCCATGAGAAGTTTATATAG
>NC_056508.1:45785148-45789245 GCF_014905685.2 Nematolebias whitei | reverse complement strand
TATGGTCCAGGTGTAGTTTATACAGTCCATGAGAAGTTTATATAGTCCAAGTATAGTTTCTATGGTTCAGGTATAGCTTTAACAGTCCAGGTGTAGTTTATACGGTCCAGGTGTAGCTTCTATGGTCAAGATATATATTCCTATTGTTCAGGAACAGTTTCTATGGTTCAGGTGTAGCTTCTTTGTCTAAGTATATAGTCCATGATCCAAGTATAGTTTATATGGTTCAGTTATAGTTTATTCGGTCTAGGTGTACCTTAAATGGTCCATGTGTGGTTTATATGGTTCATGTGTAGTTTCTATGGTTCATGTGTAGTTTCTATGGTTCATGTGTAGTTTCTATGGTTCATGTGTAGTTTCTATGGTTCATTTGTAGTTTCCATGGGAAGTCAAAAAACACAGGTTAATTATAGAAATAAATGCAAAACCTATAATAGCATAACTAAGGAACAGTTAAGGAAACCAAAACCAACCCTAACTATAGGAAGAAAAACAGGAAAGTCTTAATCCTAGTCTTAAAAGTGGACCAAGTGTCATCCTCACTGACAGAAAATGGAAGTTGGTTTTACAAAAGAGTATTGAGAACTGAAAGCGCTGCCTCACACTCTACTTTTAGAAACTCCAGGAACCAAAAGTAAACCTTCAGTCTGAGACTTTACTCTCAGACTGCAGTCTATTTTGAAAAGATGGAACAATAATATGGGCAGCACGGTGGCGCAACTGGTAGAGCTGCTGCCTCTCAGCGAGCAGGTCCCTGGTTCAAACCCCGGTCCAGGGGCCTTCTGGGTGGAGTTTGCATGTTCTCTCCGTGCATGTGTGGGTTTTCTCCGGGTACTCCAGTTTCCTCCCACAGACCAAAAACATGCATGTCAGGCTGATTGGTAACTCTAAATTGTCCCTAGGTGTGAGTGAGAGAGTGAATGGTTGTTTGTCTCGTTTGTCTCTGTGTGGCCCTGTGATGGACTTGCGACCCGTCCAGGGTGTACCCCGCCCCTCGCACAGTGATTGCTGGACATGGGCACCAGCGACCCCCGTGACCCAAAATGGAACAAGTGGGTAAAGAAAATGGATGGATGGAACAATAAGATCAAGCTTTGTATTTTAGAAGTAAGATTTAAACTTTATTCTGAATTAACAGGGTGCCAATCATCAGAACTCCAGCAGGAACATTTTAGATCAACTGAAGACTTTTTATAGTTTTTTGGACACCCAGATCATAAAGAATTACAGGAGTCCAGCCTAGAAGTGATAAGTTCTTGGACCTGTTTTTCTGTATCTGTTTGGGACAATATGTTTCTCATCTTAGTGATTCTGTTCAGGTGGAAGAAAGTGTGGACCTGGTAACGGTTTTATTGTGGTGGCTAAAGGACATCCTGATCCAAAATAACACCAAGGTTCACCAACACCAGTTCTGAAGAAGCTGCTGCAGGATGGAGCTGATGGGACCAACAGAGTTCTGAACCAGTTGTAACTTGTGAAGGGATTGTGAAGGTCACTACAAAGATCCTGATCCAAGAAGTCACAAGACTTTGGACAAGGGCGGCAGAGGAGTGTGGGGTAAGAGGGGGACGGAGGCAGTTCATAGAAGCAGACCGGGGAACATAATCGATGTGGGACGTGGAGGAAAGAGAACTGTCGAGGATAACACCCAGACTCTGGACCAAAGGAGGAACCAGCGTGATGTTCAGTGGTAGGAGAAAACATTCAACTTTTGAGAGAGTACCGACCAGTGGTGGGCACAGTTCCACTAATCCACTGACAGCTATAGTGGAATTCACTTTTCGTTTAGCGGATTAGCGTTTTCACTTAGAGGAATTAGCTTCCGCTTAATTAGCTTTCGCCAACTTTAAGTATGCTAACAAAATTGACAAGCTTGTTCCTGTCCATTGTGGGCGTGTCTCAGAGTCTGTTAGGTATGATATTGGCTGACTACGTGTTCTGTGCACGTGACAAGACGTGTTTGGTCGGTGCAGCTTCAACTGGAAGGAGATGTAGACATGTGATGCAGACTGAGTGGCAGTTGTCTAAAGCGGTTGGCAGTTTGGCATTATCTTCCACTATATATTTTTTACTTGTTTAGTGGTTTAGCATTAGCAAAGCTAATTATTTAGTTAGCGTAAAAGCTAACATTTTTATTAGCCGTGCCCACAACTGGTACCAAGAAGGATGATGTCTGCTTTATCACATTTAGTTATAAAAATTTAAAGAAAATCACTAATTGAGCGAAGGTGAGATTAGGTTTAACAAGTAGAGCCGGGTGTCATCTGCATAACAGTGAACATGGACACACCAGATTTAAGGAAGTTGTGACCTCAGGGAAGAACGTATAAGACAAAGAGGGACCCGAGGACAGAGCCTTGGGGCACACTTGTAGAGATGGGAGAAGACTGAGAAATGAAAAACTGAAAGACTGAAAGAACTGTTCTTTTGTATTCAACATTTTTTTAACAACTGGAGACGTCAAATTGTTTCAGTTTTTAAATCTGTTCAGCAGCAGTTCATTTTTAAGAAAGTAAAAGTAACAAAAATGTTTTTAACTTAATTAAAAATAATCTTTATTTTAATGGATTTTATCTTTTTTTTATTAGAATCTGATGAGACATTAAATAAAAATAAAACACAGGGAAAAAAAATCTCAGTAAAATTGTAAACGACTCGATGAAATAACCGTGCAGCGTATTTGAAATCTTTAATATTTTAAACAATTATTTTTCATATCATGAACTTGTCTGTTTAAACATTTAAAAGTAAAATGACTTTTAATCAAATATTTGATCAACAGAACTTTGTTTTTAAAACTAATAAAAAATTAAATTCAAATAAATGAATTAAATTTGATAACGTTTCATTGATTTTTTTTGTTTCTGTTTAAAATCTGTAAACAAAATTATTTTGTTAGTTCAGTTATTTGTCAGGTTTGATGTTCATTTGTAAATAAAACAAATATTTTTAGTTTTTCTGAAAACTAACTTACAGATAAAATTAATCAAATAAGCTTTGTTTATTGATAACTTTTTATGCAGTCAGGTGTAAAAAAGCATTTTTAAAGAAGTAAAAAAATTGTAAAAACAAAGAAAACAGTTTTGACAAATTATTTAATGACTTTAAAGTTTTAATGTTATTCAACTAAAAATTATTTTAAAAAATCACAAAACATGAATCTACTGAAGGTAAAAACTTTTTTCATTCCCAGATTTCTTTATCATAAATTAAGTTATATAATAATTATAAAAATCTTGTAATAATTTAATTATTTTTCTCCAAGACGTTTGTTTATTCGGTCTGTTTTTATTGGTAAAACAAACAAACAAACAAAAAGACTTCACAGATTTAATTTTTATCTTTTAACTGCAGTCATACAGAAGTATTTAAAAATAAAATCACAAACTGATCTTTTTTAAGAGCAAAACTTTTTGAGTTTTATGAAAACTAAGATTGAAAAGAAAAGTTTGATGAAACAAAATCGGAGGAAGATTTTAAACTTTTTGTTAAAAAAAATCTAAAAAAAAGAACTTTGGCCTCAGAACCAAACAGGAACTACCCCCCCCCCCCCCGTACCCTCTCACCCCCTCCTCACTCTCTCACTCCTTGTCACTTTCTCACCCCCTCCTCACTCTCTCACCCCCTCCCCCATTACTTTACCCTCAGATTTTGTTGCCTTCATGTTCACTCGTAAATGTCAGCTTCAGTCTGAGTGTCTTGATTGTTCATAAATCGACGTGAATTTCTGCGACACTTTCTTTTTCTTATGAATTTGAAGTTCAGCTTGAAAAAAACCAACAACCTAAAAATAATTTTAATAAAACCTGAAACTGAATCAATGAGTCAAAAAGACGGAAGTTAAATTAAAACATGTTTCATATTTCACCTCCAACAAGAACAGAAGAGTTCAAATTAATTTTGAAAAACAGTTTATGAAAGTTTATTATCTTTAACAACAGCCCCCCCCCCCCCCCCCCCCCCCCATATAAGCACGTCCACCCTGCGGCTCGAGGGTGGGGGCTGAGCAGAGAGGACGACAGGGGGGGGAGTTAGGGCCACGAGGAAACGAGCTGATTTGCCCTGGAAGTAATCCCCCCCACCCCCCCCCCCCCCCC
>NC_056508.1:45782935-45785048 GCF_014905685.2 Nematolebias whitei | reverse complement strand
CCCCCCCCCCCCCCAAGCCACCGGAACCACCTGCTGCAGCTTCTCCTCCTGCTCTCACTTTAATAATAATAATAATAATAATAATAATAATAATAATAATAATAATACTTTGATTTTAGATTTATCCAGACTATTTTTTAATCCCAAAGTCGTTAAAATATTCTATAAAAGTATTAAACATACAAATAAATAATCTAAGTAAATCTGGGATGTTATAATTTTTTGGTTTAAAATTCAAAATAAAACTTTTCTGAATTTAAAAGTGTTTTATAAACTATAAAGATAAACACCTAATGGTTTTGCTTTATTTTTTACTTTATGAACTTAAACAATTTAAACAGTATTTTTTAAGTATATAAAATAAATATACACTAAAGATGGAACCTCAAAAGATAATTAATAAATAAACAAATATTAAAAACAACATTTAGTTTGCGTTTTTATTATTTGCTTTTTTCTGTTTATATTATAAAATAAATATTGTATAGATGTGAAATAAAAAATAATCAGAGTTTAATTTTATTTATTATTAATTAACAACAAGCAGCTTTCATCTGAACATTATAGTTACACGTTTAAAACCGTTTAAACTTCTGTTAAATAATGAAATTATTTAATTTAATATTAAATGCAAATAAAAAGCAAAAATGAAGGTTTTCTTTCTTTAGACTGTTCAATTTTAAAAAGTTTATAAAACATTTTATAATCCAGAAACTTTGTAAGATTTTAATAAAATAATGATTCAACATTTGTATTTTTTATAACATTTTAAAAGTTTTCTTCCAACCTAAATGTTCTGAGCTGCAAAACCTCCAGAAACATCATTTTTACAATTTAATTTAGTGTAAAATTTATGCAACATTAAAAAAGATTAAATATAAATTTTTAAACAAGTGAGTTTTTTCCTATTTCTAGATAAGAAAATAAATAAATAAAAGAACAAATAATTCAAATGAAACATTTAATCAAAGCTATTTATTTATTTATTTAGACTTTTATTTCTTTATAGCTTTAAAGGTTTATTAGTTTAAATGTTTTTAAAGGTTTGATTCGTATTTTTTAATTAAATAGCCATAACATTATAATTGATTTTTTTTTTTTGTAATAAAATGTAAATAAATAAATAAAAATAAAATAAAGTTGTTTGTGTTCAGAAGGAGGGAAAGTTGAGGCTGCGGTCTGAGTTCGGGTCGCAGGTGGGTCTAACTGGGTCACAGGGAGGACTGGTTCTGACCCAGTGGGCTGCGGGTTCTGGTTGTTCGGCAAAAGAAAAAAGAAAAAGTTTGTGATGACGTCACACTTCCCACAATCCTCCCCGCCCCGCAGCTCAGACTCTCTCTCTCTCTCTCTCCGGCCTCGATCAGCAGGAACAGAACCAGAACCGAGCCGCGGACCAAACGGAACCAGTGGAGCCGTGGCAGACAGAGCTTGTTGGACTCTCCGGGTCCGGTTCGGGACCTGTTCCGGGTCTCTGCGCCTCCATGTGAGGTCTGGACTCAAAGCGGAGCTGGAAACTTTTTGGTGAGTTTAAAAAAAAAACTGCTCAGTTTTTTCTGTAAGTGGCTCCTCACGCGTGCATGTGTGCGGGTTCTGTCCGAACTCGTGCGGGAAATGTTCCGAACCCACTTTGTGCTCGGACCCAGTTTGCACTTATGCTTTTATTTTGAAGCATCCTGCTAAGAAAACAACTTTCTGCTGGTTCTGATCCATGGACGTGTTGGAGAAGTGGTTCCGGACGTGCACTTTGTTGTTGTTGTTGTTTTGGTGTTTGTTCTGAAACTTTTGGGAGGTCCCCCCCCCCCCCCCCCCGCTGCTTGTTGCTGTTCATCCAGAGGAGGAAAATTTGCTGAAAGTTTCTTTTCTCTTTAACCCAAACGGTTCTGGTTCCGTTTATGAACAGAACCTCTGGGTTTGTTTACCTGCCTGAGGTCTGTTGTTTGTCCCTGCAACCAAAGTAAACAACAACAACACGCAAGACCCGACTTTAAACAGAGGAAGGTCGTTGAGTTCATCCTGAGGAGCTCAGTCAGTGCTGAAAATACATTCAAACATGCTGCTGCCCTGAGGTTCAGTAGTTCCTGCTGCTGTCTTGATGTTCAGTAGTTCCTGCTGC
>NC_056508.1:45782517-45782925 GCF_014905685.2 Nematolebias whitei | reverse complement strand
GTTCCTGCTGCTGTCTTGATGTTCAGTAGTTCCTGCTGCTGTCTTGAAGTTCAGTTGTTCCTGCTGCTGCCCTGAGGTTCATTAGTTCCTGCTGCTGCCCTGAGGTTCATTAGTTCCTGCTGCTGTCTTGATGTTCAGTTGTTCCTGCTGCTGTCTTGATGTTCAGTAGTTGCTGCTGCTGCCCTGATGTTCAGTAGTTGCTGCTGCTGCCCTGATGTTCAGTTGTTCCTGCTGCTGTCTTGATGTTCAGTAGTTGCTGCTGCTGCTCTGATGTTCAGTAGTTCCTGCTGCCCTAATGTTCTGTAGTTGATGCTGCTGCCCTGATATTCAGTTGTTCCTGCTGCTGCCCTGATGTTCAGTTGTTCCTGCTGCTGCCCTGAGGTTCAGTAGTTCCTGCTGCTGTCTTGA
>NC_056508.1:45775136-45782507 GCF_014905685.2 Nematolebias whitei | reverse complement strand
AGTAGTTCCTGCTGCTGCCCTGAGGTTCAGTAGTTCCTGCTGCTGTCCTGAGGTTCAGTAGTTCCTCCGTAGTTTGTTTTCCTGCTGAACGTCTAGTTATTTCAGGAGTTGTCGTGGCGTCAGACTTCCTGTGATACTGGAGGAGAGTCCAGCTCTCCTCTGGGAAATCCCCTCGTTTAATAATCTCCACAGACAAGAATTTAATTTGCAGTTTGGTAAAAATATTTACAAATTTAATCTTTAAACAAAATGACATAAATTATTTAAAAATAAGAATAAACGGGGGAGGCCTGAAAATCCCCGTCAAGAATCAGAGATTTGTGTTTTTCCTCATTTTTGTCTTTAAAACACTTAAACAATAAATCATAAATATTTTACAACTTTTATTAAACATCTAATTATTCCTTTAACGATCAATTATTTTACCGGGACGGTCCGGGTGAGATCAAACACAAACTGATCCTCAGGGGAAAGAATTCAGTTTAGATGTGTTTTAATAACAGAAACGTGAGTTTAGTTTCATAAAAATATAAATAATAGTATAAAATAATATATTTTATTTTTATTATTTTGAGTTTGCTGCAACTTTTATTTAGTAAATTTAATCAAACATGAAAATATTTGCTTTTTTGCTTCGATTCTGTTGAGTTTTCTGAAAAATTTCCAGAAATTTTATTTATTTCCAAAATGTTAATTTTTTTACTTTTAGCAACAAGAAAATTCTAAATTTGAATTTTCAAAACAATTCTCTGAACGTGAATCTGAGTAAAAACACGAGAAATAAAACTGCAACGTGACACCAAAAGTTTATTTTTTCATTTATTAAACTTTGTTTTATACAATAAAACATTGATATTTATTATTCTTATTTGTGCAGAACAAATAATTAAAATGGATTTGTATTTCTGCCCCCGAAAAACAAAAACATCAAACATTAATGGAATTTTAAAAAATGTTAAAATTTAAAGTTAAAACTAAAAACTAATTAGTTTAATTACAGGGTAAAATTAGGATAAACTTAAACAAATTTCTAAAATTTTTAATTAATTAAAAAAACTTGTTTGGCAGATTGTTTTTAAAATATTAATTAATAAGAAGCTACTGAACAGTTTTAAGTCTTAAAAATATTTTAAACAATTAAAGATAAAAAGAAAAGCCAACAAACTAAAAACAGTTTTTTAAAATGAAGTAATCAAGACAAGCGACGCACACGAACCATTTAAATTACACAATGTTCTCTTTTTAAGCTCTAAATAAAATGGATGTTTTTACCGTAGTTTGTTTGGTTAAACGTCACAAACTCTACGAACTTTCAGTGGTTTTAGAAATTTAGAGCGTGAAAAAAAAATTGTGAAAAATAAACTGTAAAAAATTTCAGGATGACGTTGGTGAGAAAAGCATAACCGGGTTCTTCAATCTTCGGTTCATTAGTTCGTTTGTCCCGGAGAATTATCACGACTCAACCCTCCTGCTGCCCTTGGGTCAAACCACGGAGCCTCAGTGTTAAAACTCAGACCTCGTGGGTCTTTTGGACCCAAGGGTAGCAGGAGGGTTAATTATGTATAAACTTAGTGATTTAAGTGTTGCTTTAGGGTGGCATGGTGGAGCAGTGGTTAGAGCTGTCACCTCTAAGCGAGAAGGTCACCGGTTTGCCTCCTGGTGTTTCTGTTTAGGTGTTCTCTGGGTACTCTGGTTTCACAGACTCTAAACCTGCATGTTAGATTAATTGTTCACGCTCAAACGTCTTGGTTGTTTGTCTCCGTGTCCCTGCGAGGGACCGGAGACCTGTCCAGGGTGTCCACTGTCTCTCTCACACGGTGATCACTGGAGATGGACACCAGCTACCCGCGACTCAGAAAGTGAGAAAAGATGTTTTAGATGTGGTTTGTGTAGAAACAATGCATTCAGATTTTATCGGCCCCGATTTCCGTAATTTTGGGAAGTGGGCCGATACTTGCATGAGAAACCGATTTTACCGATTTTTTTAGTTTTAGCAATTGTCTGAAGTTCATTTATATTTCAGAGCAACGACCTCATGGCCAGTTAAAACAAGTTTGTATTGTTTCTAGGATATTGTTCAAGGGTCTGTTTTTGTTCAAGGGTATGTTTTTCAACAAAATAAGATTGGAAAATTGAAGGTGCATTGTGAACTTATAACACCTGACAGTGTCGCTTATAAAACAAAATCGGTATCGGCCAAAATCGGAATCGGCAGTTCAGACTTTTTAGAAATTAGCGATCGATGATCGGCCAGGAAACTGCAATTGGTGCACCCTAATTCAGACCTGTGGTCAGAAAAAATACCCAGTTGGACCTTCAGGGGGGTAGAAGCTCGTTAGGATGGTTCCTGTTCTCGTACCTTCGACAGTCGGTTCTGAACAGTAGGTTTCATGGATCAGTCTTGTACCTCCCATGGACGCCTGGTACCCCAGATTCATCATCGTCGTCAGTTCTTTAGTCTGCAGGACAAACATCGTTCCCCAACAACCTCCTTCTTGGCTGATCCTCTCCAAGACATGGGAACGTAGCCCTGTCCTGGTCCGGATGTCCCCTGCCCATTGGCGAGGGGAACACTCCCTTTTACCTTTAGCTAACCTTAGAGGATCATGTTTGACAGTTCCCTTGGGATCTGCGTCAGGAAGGTGTCATGGTCACCAGTGGAGACATGGTGTCCAACGAACAAGGACTCTACGGTGGACCCCAGCAGTTGTATTTGCAGGAGGACCAGTGGAGGTGAAGCGGGCGCTGGGAGCAGCTCGTTTCTAATACCAATATTGTTTCCTCTGCCTCAGCATTCAGAGTCCAGGTTTGAGCAGCAAAAAGAAGGACTGAAGAGACAAATTGATGTGGGACTCTAACCTTTGTACCCGGGACTACCCGTCCAAAAAGGGTCTATGCCGGAACCGCTCGCTTGTTTCTTATCAAAATGTCCTGGTTCCCCAACGTCCAACCCAACATGGCGTTGTTTATGTCCCTCACTTATCATGAACCAATCGTGTACCCTGACCCGGATCTGAACCCCAGAGCTTCATTTACCAACGCAACAAACACTCGTGTTTGTCTGTTAGCAAAATATCTCATGAATCACTGGTTCGATTTTAAAGAAACTCTTGTGAAATAATCATCGAACGTACATCTACCATACCAGTCTGCAAAACTAACTGAGTTGTAGTTTTTTTGTGTGTGTGCGTTTTCTAAGGACAGTTGGCTATGGCAGCCATCTTGAATTGACTCTGAAGGGTAATCGTGTACATCCATAGCTTTCATTCAGATCTATCTGGTGCTTTATAAGATATTTTGCTAACAGACAGACAGAGGTTGAATCTGTAAAACTGACTGATTAAATATATTTTAGGAATATATTTATACTTTTCAGGCCCTCAAAAAGGTTCACATCGTTACTTTAAGGTTCAGTTTTCAACACTGTAAGGTACACAAGTCCAAAGTATTAGCTGGGAGAAAACCGTGTACTTTTACTTCTGACAGTTCAGACGTCCGTATTAACTCCGTTTGGATCGCTTTGATTCTGTTGACATGAAGTCACAACTACCACTGGTTAGATGTTTTGTTTTATAGCTTCCCTGCCCCTCGCCGAGCTGACCTCAGATCTGTTTAGGTGTTTTTTGTTTCCCCTCCTCTTCTTCACGCCCGCCGCAGCTCCGAGTTGAGCATCAAGGCCCGCGGCTACAAAATAAGGAAATGGAAGTGAGGTTGTCACGAGTGGACGCCTTTGTTTCTGCTCGTTGCTGTGCAAGTTGAGACTCCCGTGTTGATGTTTGCTGCTCTCTCGCCAGAACCGGCTGGTCGGAGAATGGATCTGCCCCGCGGGCTTTTACACGTTTCATTTCTGTAAACATCTGAGGTGGCTGTTGTGGTTTTCGATGTGCCGAGAGATGGATGCAGCTCCGTACGTTTTGTGGAGCAACGAGACAAAATCAGCGGCGTTCCTTAAGAAGTTTCTGTGCGGTCATAAACTCCTGATTTTTAAAATGTTTTTTCTCTTGCATTCCTGGCTCCCCAGAAAGACTTTCTCCTCTCCGGTCTGTTGAGCCAGCTTCTTCACATTAACGTCCATGCGTTGCCGTACGTTACTTCCATCCCCCTGTGGTCGGCGGTCGGCACGTTTCATGTTTGCCTTTGTGATTGAACGAGTGTGTTTGCCTGCGAGAGCTCACACACATGTGCCTGTTTGTGAGATATGCCTGAGCTCCTGGTTGTAGAGTCAGAGGGAGGTCTTCTCTTAAACCCCCCCTCCAACACACACAACTCCTTGCACCTCTGCAGGCAGCAGCGGTGGCAGCGGCAGCAACAGCAGGCTGATTTCCATGAGAAAAGAGCATCAGTTGGGTTAATGGGAGGGACGGCCCTCTGTGGGGACAAACGGTGGTTAATAACCAGGGAAGAATCGGAAAAGCTCTGATCCCTTTCTTTGTACTCCTTCACCTTTATAGAGGCAGGGATGGGACGGGGCTCGGGGTGCAGGGGACACCGGGTTCATGCTAGAATGGATGTTACTGTTCGAAGAAGCTCGCAGCGCTTGGTATTTTCTCAGGATGGCGGCGTGCCCGAGAGCTCATGTAGAATATAGGACATTACAGGAGCTGTGCACGTTTTACATCTTCGTAAGTTTAATACTGGGCTGGTTTACACAGTGCAGTTTTTGAATTAAACCATATAATTTCTGCTGCGCGCCGGTCGTTTGTGCGCACGACAACGTTGCTCGTTTTCTCTAAAACCAAAGTTTTTTTTAAATCCCAGTCTCTGAGAGTGCAGGTATATCTAACGACGCTGTGAAAGCTCACATGCACGCTACGGATGGCTGCAGTCGCTAGTTTTCCTTTGCCAGTAGAAGAACAACAGTAACAATGGTGAATAGCAGAGTGCTGTTTGTGCTGATCACCCATTTTACTTGTAGGAGCAACCCAACGTTGGCATCGGTCCAAACAAACGTTCGTTTATTCACCATTCATCACTTGGATGTAACGGTTTACCGGGTCTAGTCTGAAGTGTCTGCATGCCTGCACGTGTCAATGAAATGAAAAACAAACACAGCGCCACCTAGTGACGTGGCATGAAACTACAGCAAGATTACTAGCCAACATTTCCAGAGATCTTTCACATGTCCTCTCGCAAAATAAGTAGTTCACGCAAAGTCACGAGACGGCTTTGAGAATTTTGTCCGTCAGCAACTTCAGTCTAAAGCATGAAAACTGTTACACCCCAATACACAAATACACAGAACGTTGGTTTGGACCAAGGGTGTAGTTGGGTTGCTCCTCCCAAATAAGTCTAAAAAAGATTTGCGGTTGTTCATCAACTTGCGCCTGTGATACATTTTTTTCCCGACATTGGGAGTTTCAGGAAACTTCGCCTTTGAGACCTGTATTTTAAAAAAGTTTTCATGTCGGGGATTACAATCACGGTTGTCGTGTGAACGAACCACCAAATTGCACAGATTCATTCCGTTTATGTAAAAAAATCAACAACATTGTTTCGTAAACTGGGCATGGACTGGAGTGTTTACGCGCATGTTGAATATTATTCAACAAGATTGGGGTGAAATTTACGAGTTACTGGTTTTTCGGGTCAGTTTGAACAATCCACTTTGAGGGGTCTATCTTTGAGGGCTGTAACTTTTCATATTTGGCGTGAGGTTTGTGTACGCCGCGTGTCCTTATACGTGACATTTTCAACTCTTTAGATCAACATTCTTTCAACAAAAAAATTGAAATTTACAAGCAATTGTGTGAAAGTTGTGTAAAATGTATATAACTGAATACATTGATTTGCAAGTCTCATATTTTATTTAATCGAACATGGTTAACATTTCACATGTTTAAACTATTAAAGTGCTTTTTTTTTTTTAAACAAAAAAGTAGTTTTTATTTTGTGGCAGCAACACATCTATAAAAAGTTCTTCCAGGTCCACGTTTCCTCTGTGAAACATTCGTTCTTTTACCAAAGTCTGGAAACGTCCAGGACTTGAGGAGACCAGTTGGAGGTTTTGGAGGGAATGTTGGCTCACTGGTCTGATGGAGGATTCAGTATATACTTTTCTTGATTGATGGTGCTGTTCCAGAGGGGTTAGCTGCCCATGCCAGCGGCACTAACTAATGCATGCCCATACCAACAGAGAGGCAGGCTTTTGAACTTTGCGCTGAAAACAAGCTGTATGGTCCCTCTTTTTGTACAAATGATGTGGCGTCAGTGGTTTAAATGCGAGTGGTGGCACAGAGGTTAGAAAAGGTGGGGCTGTAATCAGAAGGTGGCCGGTTCAACTCCCCTGACAGACAACATTAAAGTGTGGATGGGAAAGGTGAAACACTCATATCTGCCTCCATCCTCATTTTCTCCACACTGGGCCCTTGAGCAAGGCCCTTAACCGCCACCATCTGCTCCCCGGACGCCCTTGACGGCAGCTCTCTGCTCCACACAGAGGGCTGTGGTAGCTCGGTGGTCTGTGGTTGAGTCAGGAAGAACATCCGGCGTAAAAACAATTGCCAAGTATTTGTGCGAGTTAGTTTGCTGTGGTGACCCCTGAGGAAAGGAGCAGCTGGAAGAAAAAATAAAATACAAGTGTATAATTAAACTGAAATTAGTTTCTTCTGGTCAAAACACAAGATTCAAGTCATTACTTTATAAAAACGAACCTTAGATAATATTAGAACGCATTATAGACCTGTGCAACTGCATTTTTTTTATTACTTTGATTATAATTTTTATCTGCGTATTTCGGGTGAAACATCAAGTGTAACCTTAAAAAAATGTACCGTAATTGCCGGACTACAGAACGCACCTGACGGTAAGCCGCGCATACTAAATTTAAGATAAATCATAATTTTGCACACAAGTAAGACACTCCGGTTATTAAGCCGCGGGTATCCACTGTTTGTTATTGGAATCTGTACCCAGCTCCTGGCATTATGTACAGCTCTTGTCGTAGTACCGGAATCAGCCACCGGAGGGCGTTTCACAGACTATCTAAGCATAATCACTGAACAGAGCCAAACACCTACGTAACTAAAATAATTTTAAAATTATATACCGGTAAATATTACCCACAATACTTATCAAGGTCATGTGACCAGGAGTCGCATAGTACCGGTAAAATACTGTAAATATTCATTAAATTAGCACCATTGATTTTTATTGTTAAACACTTTTGGTAACAGCTGCTTATTTTAAATGTACTTTCTAAATAAGTTTTACGTGATTTCTGCTCGGAGGAGGCGGAGGAGTAGGAAGGGGGAAGAGCCCCTCCTGTTCGACGAGTCTCCGGTGTCAGAGAGGGCCAGTCCGACCAGGAGAGCCTGTGGTCGGACAGAGGATGGATGGAAGCTGGGCTGACTCTCTGGAGGTGACAGAGCTCCA
>NC_056508.1:45774756-45775126 GCF_014905685.2 Nematolebias whitei | reverse complement strand
AGGATGGATGGAAGCTGGGCTGACTCTCTGGAGGTGACAGAGCTCCAGAGAGGAGGAGGCCGGTGTCAGAGAGGGCCAGTCCGACCAGGAGACTTACCTGTGGCATGCACTTTGTCACAAAAACCTGCCCCCAGAGTGCTGGGCGGTGGGCAAGCTATACAAGCGCTCAGCTCTGTCAAAGGAAAATGTTATTCAGCGGCTCTGATGAGAAGCAAACATCTTCTGTTAATATTATTCCAATTGTGTTGTCTATTTTGAATTTACCATGTACTGGATGACTGAGAATCTTCACCAGCATACCTAATGTGAAGTTAGCTAATGTAATATTAACCTAGCTAACATGAAGTTAGCTAATGTAATATTAACCTAG